>NC_067472.1:98700777-99007399 GCF_947179515.1 Apodemus sylvaticus
AAACAAAGAAACACAGAAATAAAGAGAAAAAAAGAAAAGGAAGTCACTTCCAGTGCATGAAAATGTAGATAAATTTGAGTATTGTCAATGTAAACAAAACATTCAGTCTCTGAAAATCCACTGGGAAAGTGAAATATCGAGGTGGTGCCTTCTACACCATCACAAATCTGGAAAGGAGGACTGAAGTAAAGTGGCCTATTTGGGTCAGCCTTTTGTCTTCATGACAAAATGACTGAGAAAAAAACCTTAAGGAAGTTGGCTCTGTTATGGCAAAATATATCACATGATGTGGTGGCAGTATATGACATAACAGACTGCTTACTCCCTGGGAGTCAGGAAGTGCAGAGAGAAAACCCAGAAGTGACCAGGGACAGGATACCCTAAAAAAAAAAAAAATTCCTATGTCACCTTCTTCTTCAACAGCATGGCCCTACTTCCTGATAGCCCATCAAGTGGTATGCAACATGGCTCAGTGGAACAGTTCCTGCACAACATGAAGGAGACTGTGGATTTGATCCCCAATAACACATAAACTCTGATACAGCCCAACCAAACTGACAAAGGGAGGATAAACGGTGTCTGAAACATAGAGTTTTCAGCTACATTCTCGTGGATGGGTGAACTCTTCAACACATACACTTTGGGGAGACATTCCATGTCTAAACCCTAACTCACTCAAATAATTAAGCCAATCAAATTAGCACCTAAGAGGGGGGTAAAAAGATACTTGCTTGGGAAAATGTCCATCAGAGAAAATTTCCCCTAGGTACCACCTAAGCAGGTGCAGCAGATCTTGGAAAACCAACTCAATATATTTCAAATGCTTAGTAAATAAAAAAAAATATCATAAATAAAATAAAATCTGGAGTTTCTTGAAGTGGTGAAAGGAAATCTTAGTTTAATAATGATGTCTCCTGTTGCCATGTTTTTCATGGCCTCTTGTCTTGAATGGATTTGTTCTGAATTGTAGATGAAATACGTTAATACCCAAGATTTGACTCTAAAAAATAAACATGCTGAGTGCAGTGCTGAGAGCGTTGTAAAAGAAATGAGAATGACTGAATGTGAGCACCTCTGGAGTCCAGATGGTGAGTACATGGAGGTGTTGTAGTCTACTCTCTCCACTTTTGTATTTCATCTGGTATTTAAGTTGGTCATCATGGTTCATAATATCCTGTGTCCTCTAGTCTGTGTGTAACTGACTGTTGCCATCCTTCTTAGGCATTTGTTGGACTTTCTCCTTCTTTTCTGAGCTTTTAGGATTTGTTTTTATTTTCTACCCAACTCTACCAGACTCTCACCAGGGTAATTTCTAACATCTACCTTCCATCTTAGTTCCCTAGTCATTTATGTCTAATCTACTATTTATTATATCTTTCCAGAATATACATTTTGTGATAAGACTATCTCTGTTTAGCTTTAACATTGTGTGGAGTATTTTGTTGTAGTTGTGGATGTGGTGGTTTGTTTTGTTCTGTTCCTTTTTCAGAGTGTTTGTCCTTTCATTTCCTCAAAAACATTAATAAAATATTGCATCATGTCTATTAGATATTGTGTTATTTAGCCTCCTTAATGATGTAAGTCTTCTCTCTGGTACACTGACTAACATTTTCTAGGTTTAGTTTTTCCAACATCTGTTTTTTTTTTTTTTTTAATCATTGATTCAGGATTTCTATGATAATTCTGCTAGAAGACTAACAGATGAGATCCTGGCTTTAGAGTCAATGATAAAGGAAAGGGGGTTTAAAATCTCCTTCCAGGAGGAATGATCTAGGACAGGAGCCTTCAGGTTTCTCTCTGCGCATAGAGCTGATCCTGTGCCACAGCACTACATACCCAAATACCACTGAAAGAGTGCTGATTTCCCAGGAGTGTAGACAAGCATTTGAGCACAGAAAAGACTACCGTTTATGCTCGGAGGGTTCCACCTGGAACCCTCAGGACACAGGAACTGAGGAGCAGCCTGGACAGGAGCATTCTGTTTTCCCTCTGTACATGGAACTGATCCTGTGCCACAGTGCTATGTACCCAAATACCACTAGGAGAGAGCTTGGCTTCCAGGTGTGCCAACACACCTGTGAGCACAGGTAAGACCAGCAATTCTGTTCAAATTCTTGATTCAACAGGGACCCCTACTCCCATCTCCACCCTGAGCCATCAGAACACAGGAACCAAGGAACAGCCCAGGATAGGCTCCTTCTGGTTTCTGTCTGCACCCCAGAGCTGACCCTGTACATACCCAAATTACTCATGGAGAAAACTGGTCTCCCAGGTATACTGACACACAGACGTGCCAGAGGGACAGCCACAGACAGAGACAGCAAGACCAGCTAACACCAGAGATAACCAGATGGCAAGAGGCAAGGGCAAGAATATAAGCAACCAAAACCAAGACTACTTGTCATCATCAGAACCCAGTTCTCCCACAACAACAAGCCCTAGATAACCCAACACACCACAAAAGCAAGACTCTGATTTAAAATCAAATCTCATGATGATGATAAAGGACTTTAAAAAGGACATGAATAACTCACTTAAAGAAATACAGGAGAACACAGGTAAATAGGTAGAAGCCTTTAAAGAGGAAACACAAAAATTCCTTAAAGAATTATAGGAAAACACAATCAAACAGGTAAAAGAATTGAACAAAACCATCCAGGATCTAAAAATTGAAATATAAACATTAAAGAAATCACACAGGGAGACAACCCTGGAGATAGATAACCTAGGCAAGAGATCAGGAATCATAGATGCAAGCATCACCAACAGAATACAGAAATAGAAGAGAGCATCTCAGGTGCAGAAGATACCATAGAAAACATTGACACAATGGTCAAAAAAATGCAAAATGCAAAAAGCTCCTAACCCAAAACATCCAGGAAATGCAGGACACAATGAGAAAATCCAACCTAAGGATAATAGGTATAGAAGAGAGTGAAGATTCTGGATTTAAGGGGCCAGTAAATATCTTCAACAAAATTATAGAAGAAAATTCCCTAACCTAAAGAAAGAGATAAACATAAACATACAAGAAGCCTACAGGACTTTCAGGTGTGTTGTTAAGCTGCTAGTGTATGCTCTCTCCATTTTATTTTTGGAGGCACTCAGGGCTATGAGTTTTCCCTTAGCACTGCTTTCATTGTGTCCCAAAGATTTGGGTATGCTGTGCCTTCATTTTCATTAAATTCTAAAAAGTCTCTGATTTCTTTCTTTATTTCTTCTTTGGTCAAGGTGTCATTGAGTAGAATATTATTCAGCCTCCATGTGTATGTGGGCATTCTGTTGTTTTTGTTGCTATTGAAAATCACTCTTATACCATAGTGATCTGATAGGAAAAATGGGATTAGTTCGATCATCTTATATTTGTTGAGGTCTGCCTTGTGTCCAATTATATGGTCGATTTTGGAGAAGGTACCATGAGGTGCTGAGAAAAAGGTATATTCTTTTGCTTTAGGATGAAATGTTCTATAAATATCAGTCAAATCCAATTGGTACAAAGCTTCAATTAGTTTTACTGTGTCCCTGTTTAGTTTCTGTTTTCCCAATCGGTCCATTGAGGAAGCCAATTCACCCAGGAGGAGTAGAAGACAGGAAATCATCAAACTCAGGGCTGAAATCAATCAATTGGAAACAAAGAGAACCGTACAAAGAATTAACAAATCCAGGAGCTGGTTCTTTGAGAAAATCAACAAGATAGATAAACCCTTAGCCAGACTGACCAAAGGGAACAGAGGAAAGTATCCAAATTAACTTAGAAATGAAAAGGGAGATATAACAACGGAAACTGAGGAAATCCAAAAAATCATCAGATCCTACTACAAGAGCCTATACTCAACACAACTGGAGAATCTGGAAGAAATGGACAATTTCCTTGACAGATACCAAATACCAAAATTAAATCAGGACCAAATAGATCATCTAAACAGTCCCATAACGCCTAAAGAAATAGAAGGAGTCATAGAAAGTCTTCCAACCCAAAAAGCACAGGACCAGATGGTTTCAGTGCAGAATTCTATCAGACCTTCAAAGAAGAATTAACACCAATACTCTTCAAACTATTCCACAAAATAGAAACAGAAGGAACACTACCCAATTCCTTCTATGAAGCCACAATTACGCTGATACCAAAACCACACAAAGATCCAACAAAGAAAGAGAACTTCAGACCAATTTCCCATATGAACATCGATGCAAAAATACTCAATAAAATTCTTGCCAACCGAATCCAAGAACACATCAAAACGATCATCGACCATGATCAAGTAGGCTTTATCCTGGGAAGGCAGGGTTGGTTCAATATACGGAAATCCATCAATGCAATCCACTACATAAACAAACTCAAAGAAAAAAAACCCATTGGATGCTGAAAAAGCATTTGACAAAATTCAGCATCCTTTCATGCTTAAAGTCTTGGAAAGAACAGAAATTCAAGGCCCATACCTAAACATAGTAAAAGCAATATACAGCAAACCGGTAGCCAGCATCAAACTAAATGGAGAGAAACTTGAAGCAATCCCACTAAAATCAGGGACTAGACAGGGCTGCCCCCTTTCTCCTTATCTTTTCAATATTGTACTTGATGTGCTAGCTCGGGCAATTCGACAATATAAGGAGGTCAAAGGGATACAAATTGGAAAGGAAGAAGTCAAACTATCATTATTTGCAGATGACATGATAGTCTACCTAAGTAACCCAAAAAACTCCACTAGAGAACCCCTACAGCTGATAAACAACTTCAGCAAAGTGGCAGGTTATAAAATCAACACAAGCAAATCAGTGGCCTTCCTATACTCAAAGGATAAGCAGGCTGAGAAAGAAATTAGGGGAATGACCCCCTTCACAATAGCCACAAACAGTATAAAGTATCTTGGGGTGACTCTTACCAAACATGTGAAAGATCTGTATGACAAGAACTTCAAGACTCTGAAGAAGGAAATGGAAGAAGACCTCAAAAAATGGGAAAACCTCCCATGCTCATGGATCGGCAGGATCAATATAGTTAAAATGGCCATTTTGCCAAAAGCAATCTACAGATTCAATGCAATACCCATCAAAATCCCAACTCAATTCTTCACAGAGTTAGAAAGAGCAATTAACAAATTCATCTGGAATAACAAAAAACCCAGGATAGCTCAAACTATTCTCAGCAACAAAAGAAATTCTGGGGGAATCAGTATCTCTGACCTCAAGCAATACTACAGAGCAATAGTGTTAAAAACTGCATGGTATTGGTACAGTGACAGGCAGGAGGATCAATGGAACAGGATTGAAGATCCATAAATGAACCCACACACCTATGGCCACTTGATCCTTGACAAAGGGGCTGAAAACCTCCAATGGAAAAAAGATAGCCTTTTCAACAAATGGTGCTGGTTCAACTGGAGGTCAGCATGAAGAAGAATGCGAATTGATCCATCCTTGTCTCCTTGTACTAAGCTCAAATCCAAATGGATCAAGGGCCTTCACATAAAGCCAGACACTCTGAAGCTAATAAAAAAGAAACTGGGGAAGACCCTTGAGGACATCAGTACAGGAAGAAAGTTTCTGAACAGAACACCAATAGCATATGCTCTAAGATCAAAAATTGACAAATGGGACCTCATAAAATTACAAAGTTTCTGTAAGGCAAAGGACACCATCAAAAGGACAAATCGGCAACCAACAAATTGGGAAAAGATTTTCACCAATCCTACATCAGATAGAGGGCTAATATCCAATATATATAAAGAACTCAAGAAGTTAGACTCCAGCAAACCGAACAACCCTATTAAAAAATGGGGTACAGAGTTAAACAAACAATTCTCACCTGAAGAACTTCGGATGGCGGAGAAACATCTTAAAAAATGCTCAACTTCATTAGTCATTAGGGAAATGCAAATCAAAACAACCCTGAGATTTCACCTTACACCAGTCAGAATGGCTAAGATTAAAAAGTCAGGAGACAGCAGGTGTTGGAGAGGATGTGGAGAAAGAGGAACACTCCTCCACTGCTGGTGGGGTTGCAAATTGGTACAGCCACTCTGGAAATCAGTCTGGCAGTTCCTCCGAAAAATGGGCACCTCACTTCCAGAAGATCCTGCTATACCACTCCTGGGCATATACCCAGAGGATTCTCCACCATGTAATAAGGATACATGCTCTACTATGTTCATAGCAGCCCTATTTATAATTGCCAGATGCTGGAAAGAACCCAGGTATCCCTCAACAGAAGAGTGGATGCAAAAAATGTGGTATATCTACACAATGGAGTACTATTCAGCCATTAGAAACAATGAATTCATGAAATTCTTAGGCAAATGGATGGAGCTAGAGAACATCATACTAAGTGAGGTAACCCAGACTCAAAAGGTGAATCATGGTATGCACTCACTAATAAGTGGATATTAAGCTAGAAAACTGGAATACCCAAAACATAATCCACACATCAAATGAGGTACAAGAAGAAAGGAGGAGTGGCCCCTTGTTCTGGAAAGACTCAGTGAAGCAGTATTCGGCGAAACCAGAACGGGGAAGTGGGAAGGGGTGGGTGGGAGGACGGGGGAGAGAAGGGGGCTTATGGGACTTTCGGGGAGTTGGGGGCTAGAAAAGGGGAAATCATTTGAAATGTAAATAAAAATATGTCGCATAAAAAAAGTAAAAAAAAAAAAAGAATATAGAAAATAAAAAAAAAAAAAAAAGAAGAAGCCTACAGAATCCCAAATAGATTGGACCAGGAAAGAAACTACTCCCGGGACATAATAGTCAAAGCACCAAATGCACAAAACAAAACAAACAAAAAAGAATATTAAAAGCAGTAAGGAGGAAAAGGTCAAGTAATATATTAAGGCAGACCTATCAGAATTACACCAGACTTCTCATGCAGACTATGAAAGCTCAAAGATCCTGGGTAGATCCCATATAGACCCTAAGAGAACACAAATGCCAGCCCAGACACAGCAAAGCTCTCAATTACCATAGATGAAGAAACCAAGCTATTCCATGACAAAAACAAATTTACACAATACCTTTACACAAATCAAGCCCTACCAAGGATAATAGATGGAAAATGCCAACACAAGTAGGGAAACTACACCCTAGAAAATGCAAGAAAGCAATCTTTCAACAAACCCAAAAGAAGATAGCCACACAAACTTAAAGATAGCATCAAAAAAAAACGGGAAAAAACGGGAAAAAACACTATTTCTTAATATGCCTTAACATCAATGGATTCAATTCCCAATAAAAAGACATAGACTAGCAGACCAGATATGTAAATAGGACCCAGCATTTTGCTGCATACAGAAAATGCACCTCAGTGTCAAAGACAAACACTATCTCTGAGTAAAGCGCTGGAAAACAATTTTCCAAGCAAATGGCCCCACAAAAAAAGCTGGAGTAGCCATTCTAATATTGGATAAAAGCAACTTTCAACTAAAAGTTATCAAAAAGGATAAGGAAGGATACTTCATACTCCTCAAAGGAAAAATCTACCAAGAAGAACTCTCAATTCTGAACATCAATGCTCTAAATGCAAGGGCACACACATTCATTAAAGAAACTTCACTAAATCTCAAAGCACACAATGTACCTCACACAATAATAGTAGGAGACTTCAACACCCCACTCTCATCAATAGACAGATCATGGAAACACAAACTAAACAGAGACATAGTAAAACTCACAGAAGCTATGGACCAAATGGATTTAACAGTTATCTGTAGAACATATCATCCTAAATCAAAATAATATACCTTCATCCCAGCACCTCAGGGTACCTTTTCCAAAACTGACTACATAATTGGTCACAAAACAGACTTCAACAGATTTAAGATGATTGAAATAATCTCATGCCTTCTATTAGATCACTACAGATTAAGAACGGTCTTCAATAGCAACAAAACAACAGAAAGTCCACATACGCATGGAAGCTGAACAATGCTCTAATCAATGATACCTTGGCCAAGGAAGAAATAAAAGAAATCAAAGACTTTAGAATTTAACAAAAATGAAGGCACAACATACCCAAACTTATGGGACACAATGAAAGCAGTGCTAAGAGGAAAACTTCTGAGTGCCTCCAAAAAGAAGCTGGAGAGATCATACACTAAGAAATTAAGAGCACAGCTGAAAGCTCTAGAACAAAAAGAAGCTAATATACACCCAAGAGGAGTAGGCAGTTGGAAATAATCAAACTCAGGGCTGAAATCAACCAAGTAGAAACAAAAAGAACTATACAAAGAATCAACAAAACCAGGAACTGGTTCTTTGAGAAAGTCAACAAGGTAGATAAACCATTACCAGACTAACCAGAGAGGACAGAGACAGTATCCAAATTAACAAAATCAGAAATGAAAAGGGAGATCTAACAACAGAAACTAAGAAAATTCAAAAAATCATCAGATCTTACTACAAAAGCCTATATTCAACACAATGGAAAATCAGGATGAAGTGACAATTTCCTAGACAGATACCAAATATTAAAATCCGGATCAGATAAACCATCTAAGCCATCCCATAACCCCAAAAGAAATAGAATCAGTTATTAAAAGTCTCCCAATCGACTTCCGGCGGCGGCGGCAGCGGTGGCAGTGCAGCAGTGGCTGCTCCAGCTGAAGGGCCATCAGCAGTGGAACCAAGGCGACACAGGGACCAGTTAGGCCCTGCGCCCACGACCACTGACCTTTGCTGACCAGCCGGGCGGCAAGCAGCTGCAGTTGTGCGGCGCCTTTCCTGCACGGAAGCCACTTCAGAACTCGGCCTCCCACCAGTCAGGAGAGGTGCATCCATCTTGGTTTCGTACTCCAGGGATCGGACAGACTGAGGTACACAAACATAATCCGAGGCCAACACCACGGTGGTCTGAGCCCGATGGGCGTTGGCCTGCACCCAGGCCCTGGGCTGGTCAGGGGGCCATCGGGGTGCCAACCCAGCCAAGAGGTATTTTGCCCAGGCCTGCGTGCGCGCCGCCTCCATTTTGCCTGCAGGACGACAGAGAGCTCTGGCAGGCAGACCTGTAACAGGCATAGCCTGAGGCTAACAAAACGGGGGGTCTAGGCCCCAAAAGGCACAGGACTGACCCCAAGAACTGGGCGGCTTGGTGGGCCATCTGTGAGTCAACCCGCCCAGGTGATTGTTAGCACAGCAGACTCTCCCGGCGCTTTCCGGGAGCACGGGCGCGCACGCCCTCCATCCTAGTCACCTGGCGGACCCAATTAACAGTCATAGCCCTAGGGGAACTTTGCTCGGACCTTGGCCTCCCAGGCTTTTGCCTAGAATCAGGGACTAGGCGGCCAGGCTAACCTTGTGTGCGACAGCCCGGTTGGCGGATCGGCTGCCCAGCGGAGTGAGCGGAACACAGGGGAGGTCACAGCAGCATACACCATCTGCACTCCCTGGGGGTGCACACGGGCTCCTACTGGTCCACAGACACAATCTGGGGCAAGGCCTCAGGCGGAAGCCCTCAGCTCTACTCTCTCTGCTTCCGGATCCAGATAAGCCTGGGCGGCAGCACCACATCTCCAAGTCCTGCAAGTGGCTAGCTGGGCTTCCGGGCGGCCAGCTGGGAGAAGTCAGTGTGCTCCAGTGAATCCAGCGGGCCCCAGCGGGAGCCTTCGGGTGCCTGCTTTGGGATCTGAACAGCCTGGGCAGCAGCACCCTGTCTACAAGCAGTGCAGGAGGTAAGCTGTGCACCAGAGGCCAACTGGGAAGGGGCAGCTTGCACTGGTGAGTCCAGCACTGACAAGACTAACACCAGTGAGAACTAGATGGCAAAAGGCAAACGCAGGAACGTCACTAACAGAAATCAAGGCAATATGGCAACAACTGAACCCAATTCTCCTCTACCAACATGTCCTGGATACCCCATCACACCAGTAAAACAAGATTTGGATTTAAAATCACTGGTCATGATGCTGATACAGGAACACATGAAGGACATACTTAAAGAAATTCAGGAGAAAATGGATCAAAAGTTAGAAGCCCTTGCAAGGGAAACACAAAAATCATTGAAAGAAATCCAGGAGAATACAAAAGCCAACAAGGAGGAAATGCAAAAAACACTTAAAGAAATACAGGAGAACTTTGGTCAACAGGCTGAGGTCATGAAAGATGAAACACAAAAATCTCTTAAAGAAATACAGGAGAACTTTGGCCAACGGGCTGAGGTCATGAAAGAGGAAACACAAAAATCTCTTAAAGAATTACAGGAAAACACAAACATGCAAGTGAAGGAGCTAAGCAAAACCATCCAGGATCTAAAATCAGAAGTAGAAACAACTAAGAAAACTCAAAGGGAGACAACTTTGGAGATAGAAAGCCTTGGGAAGAAATCAGGGGACAGAGATGCAAATATCAACAACAGAATACAAGAGATAGAAGAAAGAATCTCAGATGCTGAAGATTCCATAGAAACCATGGACTCAATAGTTAAAGAAAATACAAAATGCAAAAAGCTTGTAACCCAAAATATCCAGGAAATCCAGGACACAATGAGAAGACCAAACCTAAGGATTATAGGCATAGATGAGAGTGAAGATTTACAACTTAAAGGGCCAGCAAATATCTTCAATAATATTATGGAAGAAAACTTCCCTAACCTAAAGAGAGAGATGACCATGAATATACAAGAAGCCTACAGAACTCCAAACAGACTGGACCAGAACAGAAATACTTCCCGTCACATAATAATCAAAACACCAAATGTTCTAAACAAAGAAAGAATACTAAAGGCAGTAAGAGAAAAAGGCCAAGTAACATATAAAGGAAGACCTATCAGAATCACAGCAGACTTTTCACCTGAGACTATGAAGGCTAGAAGGTCCTGGGCAGACCTCATGCAGACTCTAAGAGAACACAAATGCCAACCAAAACTACTATATCCAGCAAAACTCTCAATCACCATAGATGGAGAAACTAAGATATTTCATGACAAAACCAAGTTTACCCAATATCTATCCACAAACCCAGCCCTAAAAAGAATAATAGGAGGACAACACCAATACAAGGAGGGAAACTTCACCCTGGAAAAAGCAAGATAGTAACCTTTCATCAAACCCAAAAGAAGTTAAGCATTCAAATTTAAAAAATAACTTCAAAAATGATAGGAAGTAACAATCACTATTCCTTAATATCTCTTAACATCAATGGACTTAATGCCCCAATAAAAAGACATAGACTAACTGAATGGATACGTAAACAGGACCCTACATTTTGCTGCTTACAGGAAACACACCTCAGGGTCAAAGACAAACACTACCTTAGAGTAAAAGGCTGGAAGACAATTTTACAAGCAAATGGTCTCAGGAAACAAGCTGGAGTAGCCATTTTAATATCTGATAAAATTGACTTTCAACCCAAAGTCATCAAAAGAGACCCTGAGGGACATTTCTTGCTGGTCAAAGGAAAAATACAACAAGAAGAACTCTCAATCCTGAACATCTATGCCCCAAATGCAACGGCACCCTCTTTCGTAAAAGAAACTTTATTAAAACTAAAAGCACACATTGCACCTAACACAATAATTGTGGGTGACTTCAACACTGCACTTTCCTCAATGGACCGATCAGGAAAACAGAAACTAAACAGGGACACAATGAAACTAATTGAAGCTTTGGACCAATTAGATTTAACAGATATATATAGAACATTCTATCCTAAAACAAAAGAATATACCTTTTTCTCAGCACCTCATGGTACCTTCTCCAAAATCGACCATATAATTGGTCACAAGACAGACCTCAACAAATATAAGAAGATAGAACTAATCCCATGCCTCCTACCTGATCACTATGGAGTAAAAGTGGTCTTCAATAGCAACAGAAACAACAGAAAACCCACATACACGTGGAAACTGAACAATACTCTATTCAATGATACCTTGGTCAAGGAAGAAATAAAGAAAGAAATTAAAGACTTTTTAGAACACAATGAAAATGAAAACACAACATACCCAAATCTATGGGACACAATGAAAGCAGTGCTAAGAGGAAAACTCATAGCCCTGAGTGCCTCCAAAAAGAAAATGGAGAGAGCATACATTACCAGCTTAATGACACACCTGAAAGCCCTAGAACAAAAAGAAGCTATTTCGCCCAGGAGGAGTAGAAGGCAGGAAATCATCAAACTCAGGGCCGAAATCAGTCAAGTAGAAACAAAGAGAACCATACAAAAAATCAACAAAACCAGGAGCTGGTTCTTTGAGAAAATCAACAAGATAGATAAACCCTTAGCCAGACTGACCAAAGGGCACAGAGAAAGTATCCAAATTAACAAACTTAGAAATCAAAAGGGAGATATAACAACGGAAACTGAGGAAATCCAAAAAATCATCAGATCCTACTACAAGAGCCTGTACTCAACACAACTGGAGAATCTGGAGGAAATGGACAATTTCCTTGACAGATACCAAATACCAAAATTAAATCAGGACCAACTAGACCATCTAAACAGTCCCATAATGCCTAAAGAAATAGAAGGAGTCATAGAAAGTCTTCCAACCAAAAAAAGCACAGGACCAGATGGCTTCAGTGCAGAATTCTACCAGACCTTCAAAGAAGAGTGAACACCAATACTCTTCAAACTATTCCACAAAATAGAAACAGAAGGAACACTACGCAATTCCTTCTATGAAGCCACAATTACGCTGATACCAAAGCCACAAAATGATCCAACAAAGAGAACTTCAGACCAATTTCCCTTATGAACATCGATGCAAAAAATACTCAATAAAATTCTTGCCAACCGAATCCAAGAACACATCAAAACGATCATCCACCATGATCAAGTAGGCTTTATCCCGGGAATGCAGGGTTGGTTCAATATACGGAAATCCATCAATACAATCCACTACATAAACAAACTCAAAGAACAAAACCACATGGTCATTTCATTGGATGCTGAAAAAGCATTTGACAAAATTCAGCATCCCTTCATGCTTAAAGTCTTGGAGAGAACAGGAATTCAAGGCCCATACCTAAACATAGTAAAAGCAATATACAGCAAACCGGTAGCCAGCATCACACTAAATGGAGAGAAACTTGAAGCAATCCCACTGAAATCAGGGACCAGACAAGGCTGCCCCCTTTCTCCTTATCTTTTCAATATTGTACTTGAGGTACTAGCTCGGGCAATTCGACAACATAAGGAGGTCAAAGGGATACAAATTGGAAAGGAAGAAGTCAAACTATCATTATTTGCAGACGACATGATCGTCTACCTAAGTGACCCAAAGAACTCCACTAGAGAGCTCCTACAGCTGATAAACAACTTCAGCAAAGTGGCATGTTATAAAATCAACTCAAGCAAATCAGTGGCCTTCCTATACTCAAAGGATAAGCAGGCTGAGAAAGAAATTAGGGAAATGACCCCCTTCACAATAGCCACAAACAGTATAAAGTATCTTGGGGTGACTCTTACCAAACATGTGAAAGATCTGTATGACAAGAACTTCAAGACTCTGAAGAAGGAAATGGAAGAAGACCTCAAAAAATGGGAAAACCTCCCATGCTCATGGATCGGTAGAATCAATATACTTAAAATGGCCATTTTGCCTAAAGCACTATACAGATTCAATGCAATACCCATCAAAATCCCAACTCAATTCTTCACAGAGTTAGAAAGAGCAATTATCAAATTCATCTGGAACAACAAAAAACCCAGGATAGCTAAAACTATTCTCAGCAACAAAAGAAAATCTGGGGGAATCAGTATCCCTGACCTCAAGCAATACTACAGAGCAATAGTGTTAAAAACTGCATGGTATTGGTACAGTGACAGACAGGAGGATCAATGGAACAGGATTGAAGATCCATAAATGAACCCACACACCTATGGCCACTTGATCCTTGACAAAGAGGCTGAAAACATCCAATGGAAAAAAGATAGCCTTTTCAACAAATGGTGCTGGTTCAACTGGAGGTCAGCATGCAGAAGAATGCAAATTGATCCATCCTTGTCTCCTTGTACTAAGCTCAAATCCAAATGGATCAAGGACCTCCACATAAAGCCAGACACTCTGAAGCTAATAGAAAAGAAACTGGGGAAGACCCTTGAGGACATCGGTACAGGGAGAAAGTTTCTGAACAGAACACCAATAGCGTATGCTCTAAGAGCAAGAATTGACAAATGGGACCTCATAAAATTACAAAGTTTCTGTAAGGCAAAGGACACCATCAAGAGGACAAATCGGCAACCAACAAATTGGGAAAAGATCTTCACCAATCCTACATCAGATAGAGGGCTAATATCCAATATATATAAAGAACTCAAGAAGTTAGACTCCAGAAAACCAAACAACCCTATTAAAAAATGGGGTACAGAGTTAAACAAAGAATTCTCACCTGAAGAACTTCGGATGGCGGAGAAGCATCTTAAAAAATGCTCAACTTCATTAGTCATTAGGGAAATGCAAATCAAAACAACCCTAAGATTTCATCTTACACCAGTCAGAATGGCTAAGATTAAAAATTCAGGAGACAGCAGGTGTTGGAGAGGGTGTGGAGAAAGAGGAACACTCCTCCACTGCTGGTGGGGTTGCAAATTGGTACAACCACTCTGGAAAGCAGTCTGGCGGTTCCTCCGAAAACTGGGCACCTCACTTCCAGAAGATCCTGCTATACCACTCCTGGGCATATACCCAGAAGACTCCCCACCATGTAATAAGGATACATGTTCTACTATGTTCATAGCAGCCCTATTTATAATTGCCAGATGCTGGAAAGAACCCAGTTATCCCTCAACAGAAGAGTGGATGCAAAAAATGTGGTATATCTACACAATGGAGTACTATTCAGCCATTAGAAACAACGAATTCATGAAATTCTTAGGCAAATGGATGGAGCTAGAGAATATCATACTCAGTGAGGTAACCCAGACTCAAAAGGTGAATCATGGTATGCACTCACTAATAAGTGGATATTAAGCTAGAAAACTGGAATACCCAAAACATAATCCACACATCAAATGAGGTACAAGAAGAAAGGAGGAGTGGCCCCTGGTTCTGGAAAGACTCAGTGAAACAGTATTCAGCAAAACCAGAACGGGGAAGTGGGAAGGGGTGGGTGGGAGGACAGGGGAAGAGAAGGGGGCTTACGGGACTTTCAGGGAGTGGGGTGGCTAGAAAAGGGGAAATCATTTGAAATGTAAATAAATTATATCGAATAAAAAAAAAAGTCTCCCAATCAAAAAAAGCCCAGAACCAGATTAGTTTAGGACAAAATTCTATAAGACCTTCAAAAAAAGACCTAATACCAATACTCTCCAAACTACTCCACAAAACACAAACAGATGGAATACTACCCAATTCGCTCTGTGAATCCACAGTTATGCTGATACCAAAACCTCACAAAGACCCAAAAAAGAAAGAGAACTTCAGACCAATTTCCCTTATGAGCAAAGATGCAAAAATATTCAATAAAATTCTCACAAACCAAATCCAAGAAGACATCAAAATGATCATTCACCACAATCAAGTAGCCTTCATCCTAGGGATGCAGGGATGGTTCAGTATACAGAAATCCATCAATGTAATCCACTACATAAACAGACTCAAAGAAAAAAATCACATGATCATTTAATTAGATGTTGAAAAACCATTTACAAAAGTCAACATTCCGCCATGTTCAAAGTCTTGGAAAGATCAGGAATTCAAGGCCCATACCTAAACATAGTAAAAGCAATATTCAGCAAACCAGTATCCAACATCAAACTAAATGGAGAGAAACTTGAAGCAATCCCACTAAAATCAGGACCTAGAAAAGGCTGCCCTCTCTCTCCCTATCTACTCAATATAGTACTTGAAGTTCTAGCTAGAGCAATTAGACAATAAAAGGAGGTCAAAGGGATAAAGGAAGAAGTCAAAATATCACTATTTTCAGCTGATATGATATGATACGATATGATATGATCAAACCTCCACCAGATCACTCCTATAGCTGATAAATGTCAACGAAGTAGCCATATATAAAATTAACTTAAAAAATTAGTAGCCTTCAAAGAAATTTATCAAGGGATAAACAGGCTGAGAAAGAAATTAGGGAAACAACACCCTTCACAATAGTCACAAACAATACAAAATATCTTGGTGTGACTATAACCAAACAAGTGAAAGATCTGCGTGACAGGAACTTCACTTGTCTGAAGAAGAGCTCAGAATATGGAAATACTCCCCCATACTCGTGGGTTGGCAGGATTAATATAGTAAAAATGGTCATCTTGCCAAAAGCAATCTGCATTTTCAATGCAATCCCCAGCAAAATTCCAACTCAATTCTTCATAGTGTTAAAAAGGGAAATTCTCAAATTCATTTGGAATAACAATAAACCCAAGATAGCAAAAACTATCCTCAACAATAAAAGAATTTCTGGGGGAATAACCATCCCTGACTTCAAGCTGTACTACAGAGCAATAGGGATAAAATCTGCTTGGTATTGGTACAGTGACAGGCAGGTAGATCAATGGAATAGAATTGAAGACCCAGAAATGAACCCATACAACTACAGTCACTTGACATTTGACAAAAGAGCTAAAACTATACAGTGAACAAAAGACAGCATTTTCAACAAATGGTGCTGGTTCAACTGGCAGTCAACATGTAGAAGAATGCAAATTGATCCATTCTTATCTCCATGTACAAAGCTCAAGTCCAATTGGCTCAAGTATCTTCTCATAAATCCAGATACACTGAATCTAATAGAAGAAAGAGTGGGTAAAAGTCTGGAACACGTGAGCATAGAGGAAAAGTTCCTGAATAGAACACCAATGTCTTATGCTCTAAGATCAAGAATGGGGCCTCATAAAATTGCAAAGCTTCTGTAAGGCAAAGGACACTGTCAATAGGAAAAAATGGCAACCAACAGATTGGGAAAAGATTTTTACCTATCTGACATCAAATAGAGGGCTAATATCCAACATTTACAAAGAACTCAAGAAGTTGGTTCCAGAAAACCAAATAACCCTATTAAAAATGGGGAACAAAGCTAAACAAAGAATTCTCAACTGAGGAAATCCAAATGGCTGAGAAGCACCTAAAGAAATGTTCAACATCCTTAATCATCAGGGAACTGCAAATCAAAACAACCCTAATATTCCACCCCACACCAGTCAGAATGGCTAAGATCAAAAACTCAGGGGACAACAGATGATGGTAAGGATGTGGAGAACAAGGAACATTCCTCCATTGCTGGTGGGATTGCAAGCTGCTACCACCACTCTGGAAATCAGTCTGATAGTTCCTCAGAAAATTGGACATAATACTACCTGAGGACCCAACTATACTACTCCTGTGCATATACCCAGAAGATACTCTAAAATGTAATAATTATACATGCTCCAATATGTTCATAGTAAACTTATTTATAATAGCCACAAACTGGAAACAGCCCAGATGTCGCTCAACAGAGGAATTGATACAAAAAAAATGTCGTACATTTATACAATGGAACACTATTCAGCTATTAAAAACAATGACTATATGAAATTTGTAGACAAGTGGATGGAACTTGAAAATATCATTGTGAGTGAGGTAACTCAGTCACAAAAGAACATACACAGTGTGTACTCACTGATAAGTGAATATTAGCCCAAAAGTTCGAAATGCCCAAGATTCAATTCACAGACCATATGAAGCCTAAGAAGAAGTCAGGCCAAAATATGGATGATTCATTCAGTGCTTCTTAGAAGAGTGAGCAAAATACTCACAGGAGGAAATATGGAGACAAAATGTGGAGCAGAGACTGAAGGAAAGGCCATCCAGAGACTGCCCCACCTGGGGATCCATCCCATATACAGACACCAAACCCAGACACTATTATGGATGCTGGGAAGTGCTTGCTGATGGAAGCCTGATATGTTTGTCTCCTGAGAGGCCCTGCCAGAGCCTGACAAATACAGAAGTGAATGCTTGCAGCCAACCATTGGACTGAGCGTGGGGGTGTTCCCCAATAGAGGAGTTGGAGAGGGCACTGAGGGCATTAAGGGGGTTTGCAGCCCCATGGAGGGAGCAAAAGTGTCAACAGACCAGAACCCCTGGAGCTCCCGAAGACTGGACCACCAACAAAGAATAAACATGGAGAAACCTCTGGTGCTGGCTGTATATGATGCAGAGGATGGCCTTATTAAACATCAGTGGGAGGAGAGGCCCTTGGGCCTGAAGAGTGTTAGATCCCCCAGTGTAGAGGAGTGCCAGGGCAGGAAGACAGGAGTAGGTGGGTGGGTGGGGGGAGCACCCTCATAGAGGTAGGGAGAGGGGGGATGGGATTGGGAGGGGGTTTCTGAAGGGGACACCTGGAAAGGGGGAAACATTTGAAATGTAAATAAAGAAAATATCCAATAAAAAATTAAACAACAACAACAACAAAATCTCCATCCATAGTTAAGGAAAGCTTCTGAGTCCAGGCATGTGACAAGAGTGTTCCAGCAAGGGAGCTCAGAGAGTCCATTGTATGAAAGTGAAACCTGGACTTTGTTGGAGAACAAAGATCTTGGAGAAGCCAGAGTGGTAAGATCCACCTTCACACAAGGTGTGGATCCGTCAATCCAGAGAGGGAGAGAGAGAAGTGTGCTGTAGTCAACAAAGCTAAAAGCAGTGAGAGGAGATGTGAAGAACATCAGAGATACCAGGCACAGATACAGAATATGGAGTTTGCCCTGCTGGTTTCTAGTCTTTATTTAGTCTTTATTTATATTTCCTTTTCTTCCTTTTAAAGTGGCAATGTATATTATCGCCACATATGTTCAAAGCATATGATCTGATTTTTGATGATTTTACTGGGTCTTACAGTCACAGATGGTCTTGAGTCTTGGAGACTTTGGACTTTTAAACAGTATTGAGACTAAGATAGACTATGAAAACTTCTGAAGTTGAACTGATAGATTTTTGCTTTATGATATGGCCCCAAGCCTATGAGAGCCAGAGAGTGAAATGTGGTGGTTTAACTATGACTAACTCCCCATGGGATCAGATGCTTAAATGTATAGGCCCCAGGGAATGGAACTCTGAAAGAATTAGAGGATTTAGGATGTGTGGCTTTGCTGGAGGAAGTATATCACTGGGGATGGGTTTTGAGGCTTGAAAGAAGATGCTAGGCTCAAATCTCTCCCTGCCTCTCTCTATATCTGTAGATCAGGATGTAGCTCTCAGCTACTTTGTCAGCAACACTCTTGCCTGCCATCATACTCCCTGTCATGATGATAATGGACTAAACCTTGGCAAGCCCCAATTACATGTTCTCTTTTATAATAGCTGCCTTGGTCATGGTCTCTCTTCACAGAAATAGAACACTAACTAAGGCAAAATGTATGAATGAACCAAATTATCAATTCCCAACTTCATGTTGTGTATGAATGTTGATGTGTATTCACAGCTGAGTGTAGATATGTATTCAATGTGTTGACTAATGAAGGACTAAGTAGAGGCTCATTATAGTGTGTATGTGTGTGTGTGTGTGTTTGTGTGTATGTGTGTTTGTGTGTGTGTGTTTATGCATGTGGGTGTGCATGTGGGTGTGCATGTATGTGTGTTTGTGTATATATATATATATGTGTGTGTGTGTGTGTGTGTAAGTGTGCATGTGTATGTGTGTGCATTCTTACATAAAGAGAAAAAAGTTTTCATTTTTCAGTCTAGAGTTCAGTTTGTTATCCTATGACCCTAGGGAAAAAACAGTAGGTCTCAGCTCATAGATCTATCTACTTTGGGTTCTTCAACCTTGAACGTTCCAGATCCAAGTGACATCTTCCTGCACTTTTGGCCATTAGTAGCACACAAAATTTAGCCAGAATGTAATAACATTTGGATTTAGGAGGGCTGTGAGACAAGTTACTCTGGAAAGCAATTAAAAAGCACAAAAGACTTTGTTAAAAGCACACAAGAGCTCTTGTTATCAAATAAAGATTGAGGTTTGAATTATGGCTTAAGCAATGATTGACTGCCTGTATTTGGGGGAGAATATCACACCCCAATTAACAGCTTCAAATTTTAGCTTCAGAGTTAAAGCATGTGTGGACAAAGTTTCAATCAGGAATTTTATTTTCTGTCTTTAATAAACATTTTCTAAGTATGTAACAATCACAAATTTGAAGGGTTAAAAAATATTTTATCCATCACTAAATGGAAAATGTATGTTGTACCCCTCCTCTAAAATCTCAGGGTTCAGTGTGGAAGAGAGAGTATAAAGAATAGAACATCTAGAGATGGTGTGTGACTGTGAGTAAACTGTCTTCTGGATACAACAGAATGGCTGCACATATGAACTTACAGTAGTCATTACAGCATACACAAGACCTGTGCATCCTCAAACTAGACCAAACTCCATCACATAGAGGGATGTTGGACATGAAGCAAAGGAGCCATTGGCAACTGATAGACATCAGAACGAAAGTCAGTTTTCTCTGAGAATGTAGCCCCTTGTAAGCCAACCATTGCCCCAAAGGAAAGGAATATCTAACAACATTTGGGCAGCACAAATTGGTGTTGATAGGTTTAGAAGCAAAAATAAGAATACAAGTTTGGCAGGTAGGGAAATAGGGATAGATCTGGGAAGATTTTCAGGGTAAGGGTGATGAATATGATCCAATTCCCAAATAACTAATGACTATTAAAATGTTTTAAAATATAATAGAGAAAAAGAAATTTAAACAATAAAGTTGAATTATGTTGAAGACAGAAATAGTTATTTTTGCATTTATATTAGTGTGTGTGTTAATTCACAGATTTATTTTATTCAACTGGAAATTTCACCATAAAGAAGTTAGGAGGCTTTTAGTTTGACATTTGCTATTTTTGAATATATGATTTCTAGGAATCTCACAGAAGCATTTCATGTTCCTACATGGTTATGACCCTGCCAATCCACATACATTTCTTGCACACTATGTATGTCTTATTTGGGGTTTCTATTGCTATGATAAAATATCATAACCAAAAGCAACTTGTGAAGGAAAATATTTATTTCATGTTGCAGCTGTAGTCAGTCCATCATCCAGGGAAAACAGGGCAGGAACTCAGTCAGAAACCTGGAGGCAGGAACTGGTGCAGAGGCCATGGAAAAGTGTTGCTCTCTTGCTCCTCATGACTTATTCAGCCTTTCTTATACTGCCCTGGACCACCTGCCCAGATGTACACTACCCACAGTGAGCCAGACCCTCCTACAACAATTGTTTACTAAAAAAATGTGCCACAGACTAGACTCTAAGCAAACCTTATAAGGCATTTTTTCAATTGAGAATCCCATGTGTCAAGTTGATATAAAACTAGCCAATACAATGTTTCAACAGCCAGGAAAGAGGAAAATGTGGAAGTAATCATAGCCGCTTTTTTGTGTCTAGACATCTACCAGGTACAGAAGATTGTTTGCCTTCTAGAATATTTTTTTTAATGATGGGAAGTGAAACTTCACAAACACTCCAATGAATAGCATCCTAAAATACTAAAGGAGTGTCTAGTAGTATGTCCTACGGAATGTACTACTGCATTAGGTTTTTTTCTTCTCTTCTTCATGCATGCTAATGCAGTTACACTTGGAAATGGACAGGAGGGAAGTGTTTTAGTCATTCTGGTGGGCTATTTGCAAACAGCTAAGAATGTCTACCTTTGCAAAGGGACAATGTTGATATTTGTTGTATAGCAAATTCTCAGGAGATAAAACATGTTATCATGGAAAGAACCTCTTTAAGGCTTAGGATGTTGTAAAGGGAGCAGAGTTAAGGCTCAAAAAGTAAATAAATCAAAGACTTTATAAGGTCCCTGAAACTCATCAGTTTCACCAGATCTCCCCCTAACATATGTAAGCAATAAAGGCTGCTGACAGGCAATCTTGGATCCACTAAGCTGTTTTGAAAAGACTCAAACCAATAAAGCTGCCTACAAAAGACACTCTCCAATTTGTCCAACTGACTACAGACTACATTGTGCTCTAGGTTTTGAGCTTTTATAATTTGTCACCCATGTTGGAGTAGGCTTTTGTTGATGCACTGTCTTTGAGTCATTTCAGCTCCTGTGACTAACCCCCCTCACCCATATTCCTATAAGTAATGCCAATAAAATGCATTGATCCACCAAGTTGGATGTTGGTAGTATCCTTACTTTAATCTGTTATCAATTCCCTATCAGGGATAAGTAGACAGTTGTTTGCATCTTGCCAAAATTAGTATTACACATCAATATTCAATCCCCTTACAGAAAAAGGAGCAAGTAATAATCACAACAAAACCTCAGACACAAACCAGTTTGCTAAGCCAGGAACACTGGAGGAAGCAACTTATTGATGTAGGTGGAATAGAATATGTTATGCTGTTCAACCAAGACTTCAGTTTTGTAGTTGATTTCCCACATCTAACAAAAGACATTTTCAAGAAACCACATGCAAAGAGGTCTTATGGACAAGGTTGAATGCCTCCAGTCTCAGTTAATAAATAAGCTTGTTTTAAGTTGGATTATTGCTATTCTTTCAAAGCTTGCTGCCTTTGTTTCTTTTGGGCTCTCTACATTTCAGGGGGGAAGTGTTGAATCTCAACATGCCTATCAGCAAGGAAAAACTGATTTTAATACTAGGAATGGTCTACTTGGAACAAGGTCATTCTGAAACCCTTTCTTCCATCAGAGGTAAGTTTCAAATTAACTCTATAACTACCTTCGTTCTTGTGTCTGGTGGGATCACGCTTGCTGAGAATCAAAATAACAGCTCCATTTCTTGCTCCCTTGGGAATACAAGAGAAGCAAATTACTTCAGAAATGTAATTGGTTCTCAATTATTTATTTGGAATTTTCTTCTGTGATAAGCATATGGAATTGAAATAATATGAAATAAATATAAACATTTGTAGGGACACTAAGTATTTTCTCCTAGTTTTACCAACTGACCTAGGATTGTCCATTTATTTGGATACATTACACAACCCAGTATTCTTCCACGGAGCACATGCTGGAGATGAGAACAGGTTTGGAAGTATTTAGAATCCTCAGGGAAATTATCCTAATAACCATATGATGCATGCTCACTGACATATAGCATAAATATTTTTGCATTGATTATAATGAGTTTAAAACAGTTGTTGGCAGGCTTGTCTGTAGTCGGACTTGTGCCAGCCGAGGAATCAACATGTTCTCTGTCTCTGCTTCAGTGACTTCAGATAATACTAAATTTTATGTCTAGCAGATTTCTGACTCATCCCTCTGAAGCAGCTGGAACAGCTTTGGATCATACCTGCCCTGGGCTCAGAATGAAAGGACAATTGGTTGTTTCATGCTTTACTGTTATTAGCTATGGGTCTCTTTGATTTTTAGTTTTCACATCTGCTACATGAAGATGAAAGTAATTTTTGCAGTAAGGGTGTGGGGATTAACAAAGAAGTTATATGGGAGAGCTTCATATACTTTAAAGACGATCTAAGTAGCTCTCCTTTTAAGGATGTATTCCCAAGAAAAGTCATTTGCTCAATTGGTCATGCTTTTCAGGTGTAACTTGTAAGTCAGGAGCTGTGCTAGACCTTAGAAGTGTGTATGCATAGGATCCACATTCCTAAGTATCTCACTGAAGAATTCTGCAGTCCAGCGAGGGAAGGAGGGAATTTAATCTCATGACGTAGATTGGAAAGAACTGTTAAAGGGGAACCAGGAGTAGGGAGAAAGAGTTCTAAACTGTGGGAGAGATCCAGAACCCAGTTTGAAGAAATCAAGGAAGACTTCTCAGATGAAGTGGTCAGTAAGCATCCAAAGAGCCACATAGGTGAAGAAGCTCAGTGATGATGGTGTAGAGTGTTATATGCACTCTTGGAAACCTCATAGGAGAAGATGACCTCAAGAGAAACAAATTCACCACTGAATTACACAGTGCAAGTAAACAAATTTAAACTTGCCTGTTACTTAAGGAGTCAAAAGCTCACATAAATACACACACATTGAAGTGTTGTCAGAGATGAAGTCTTTCTTGTAAAGATATTTCTTCTCTTTACCTGACAGGCACCTGTCTTGACATCAGTGTGTAAATTGAAACTATCATCATACCACTGACCCTGAACAATGTGTTTTCTGCCCTAAAGTAAATCTAATTAAATTTCTTCATATCTAACTGTGTGGCAGGCAGACTATGCTTTAAGATTCAGTCTCATAGCAGAGCAGAGAGACAGATACAATTACAAACTAGGACAGACTACAGCATCATCCTTAAGTTAACTAAGCAAATCTGCATACGAGGACTTGTAATACAATTGTCCATATGCTAGATGTTCTGTTACACACCTGTCATCCAAGCCTTCCAAAGACATAGGCAGAGAAGACACGAACTTAAGTTCATCCTGAGCTCCATAGTGAAATGAACTTGTGTCACGAAGAAAGGAAGGAAGGAAGGAAGGAAGGAAGGAAGGAAGGAAGGAAGGAAGGAAGGAAGAAAGGAAGGAAGGAAAGGAAGGAGGGAGGGAGGGAGGGGTGAGAGAGAAGGGGAAGAGAGAGGAAGGAAGGAAGGAAGGAAGGAAGGAAGGAAGGAAGGAAGGAAGGAAGGAAGGAAGGGAAGGAGGGAGGGAGGGAGGGGTGAGAGAGGGGGAGAGAGAGGAAGGAAGGAAGGAAGGAAGGAAGGAAGGAAGGAAGGAAGGAAGGAAGGAAGGAAGGAAAGGAAGGAGGGAGGGAGGGAGGGGGAGAGAGAGAGGGGGAGAGAGAGGAAGGAAGGAAGGAAGGAAGGAAGGAAGGAAGGAAGGAAGGAAGGAAGGAAGGAAGGAAGGAAGGAAGGAAGGATTGAATCCCCATCGTTGTGGAGTCCACAGTCTACGTGGGTTGAAAGCCAGAAACAATCAAATCATCCTGGCACATAGAGAGTGTGAGGGTACTACAGAGTGCTGTGATGAACCTCTTTTCTTTGAGGCCAGAGAGCTCTGAAAGAAAAGAGGCTGCATTCCTGACAAGCCAGTGCCAATTATCCCTGCCTTCACATTAGAAATCAGTCCTTGGTCTGGGGAGATGGTTCAGTCAGCAAACTGCTTTCTATGCAAGCGCAAATGACTGGGTTTAATCCCCAGAAATCATTTTTTAAAGGTGATATAGTGATGTGCATTCCCAAATGCAGTTCTTATGAGTCAGTAACAGGCAGATCCTTGGAGCTAGCTAGAGAGTTCCAAATAGTGAGAGATCTTGTCTCTAAAAACAATTTAAAGGGAGCTAAGAAGATAGTCAAAGTTGACTTCAAGTATATGTGTGCCCACACATGGATGAACACACACACACACACACACACACACACACACACACACACACCATAGAAGCTGTCTCTTGATAGTACATATCTTATTGTGACAAAACCTGAGCAATCTGTTTTGCAAAACACATCTAATCCCAACAATTAACTTAAAGCCATGTTGTAATTTCTCTACATATTCCATATACTCCATTTTGTTCTTGTTTGGAAGATTTTTCTGTATATCTTAGTCCTAGAAAGTAATCATTCAGTGTCTACCTTGTCTTTTCTCCAGATCCTGACTGTGGGCAGAGTCTGGTTAAGCTCCAGCCTCAGAATTACTTTAACCTTTTCAGTCGTATTGTTGGAGGAAACCAAGTGGAAAAGGGTTCCTATCCTTGGCAAGTGAGTCTTGCAATCCCTCTTCTAGTGGGTGAACAAGGATATTTCAAGCTTGTGTCTCACCAGATCATATGCTACCTCCCTTCGGTCACCCTCTTTCTAGGAAAAAAACTCACAACAGACCCAGAACTATGCTTTCCTAATCTTAAAAGAAAATTAATATTTATGATTGAATTTGTGCTCAGTCATGGTCACTGTGGCTAAGCTATCTGTATCTGTCTTTCAGAATATGCTCAGTCATAGGTTTTGGGGAAACCCCACAGTATTAGCTTTCATCAACTTAGTTCTCTGTCATCTAGGTGTCTCTGAAACAAAAGCAGAAGCACATCTGTGGAGGCACCATCATCTCTTCACAGTGGGTCATCACAGCTGCTCATTGCATGGCCAACAGGTAGGAAAGCTGTTAATGGCGGAAGACCAGGTTACCCCATCCTGCACCATAGAATCAGAACAGATTACTCTTGTAAAGCACGAAGAAGCTAATTGGGTGTCACAAATGAGGCTTAGAGACACTGTAGGCTAATTCTCAGGTTATTTGATAAAGGATTCTGTGCAGAGGCAAGAAATGACTCTTTTAATGCTATATTTATATAAACCCACTGAAGTCATCTAAGAGTATTATAAAAAAGACTGACTTGTGAAAGTTTCTTTGATTAAAATGTTGTAGTGAAAAAAACATTTTGCTGGTTTATTATATATGTTAAGAAAACAAAGACAAACCAATAAAATACAGATGTTCATGTCTTCCTTCCTATTGGACTTGCTTCTCTGAGCTTCAGTCTAAGAGTTTTTATTTTTTTAATTAGCTTTCTAGTGTGATCCAAATACTCCACTGTTGGCATTCTACACATATACTAGGCTGTAGTCAAGATTATGTTCCCATAGTTGTTCTTTCATTTCAAGTCTGAAAACATTCTTGGAATGCTCATAAACCGCCAGTTGTCAGTGAGTACCAAATACAAAAAAAAATATTGAGGCATGATGGCCCTAAGTGGGTCCATAATTTAAAAGAGAAAATAGCCTGGCATGGTGTTGCACATCTGAAGACACAGCTACTTGAGCAGCTGAAGTAGTAATATTGCATGAGTTCAGGAATTTGGGACCAGCCTGAGAAATATAGAAAGACCATCTATATTGAGTAAAAATAAAAATAAACAAGCAAACAAACATTTAATGATGTCCCTACAATGTAGGCAGAGGTAAGCTAGAGCGATGCTATGTACTGTATTAAGTACCTGATATATCCAAGATTCAGGAAAACATTACAAAAGAAATGATGGTGCCCTATCTAATTGATATAAAATATCACCATTGGAAAAGAAGGGTTCCAAAGAAAGAAAAGCTCAAAATGCTTACTCTATTCCACCCCATCCTATCAAGTTCCTTCAAGATAACACTGACCTGAGGAAATGGCATCATTCCCATTTCATGGGAGAAAAATAAATTACAAATATTTACAAAGAAGGCAAAGAGACAATCCCTATTTCACATTGTTGTAATTGGTCCAAATCCTTGAGTATGCATACTCCCTGGAACATCAGAGTTAGGTTGCTGCCCTTCATAATACACACACCACACAAGATTTTTGACACTGAAGCAACACCCTTACTAGGAATCACAAATACTTTACAAAATAACTCACTGGTATTATGACTAGGACAGCCTACTAAGATGGTTGAGTAATCTCATATATATTTCAGCTCCCTGAATTACAATGCATGTGCATTTCTCTAGCCGATTACAAATAACACTGACAAATATTAAATGTATCGTGTCACTATCTCTACAATGGGTTTCCTAATTTTTAGTAGCAACAGAACCATTCTCATTCACTTTGCTCAGCACTCTCAGGCTCCACATTATTCACCCATGTCAATTTGAAGAGGCCAATTTTCCAGCATTTACAACCATACTCAGAGGCTCATTAAAACCCCATCTCTTCCCTTCTCCCTTTTTATAGAAACATTGCGTTAACTTTGAATGTAACTGCTGGAGAACATGACTTGAGCCAAGCCGAGCCAGGAGAGCAAACACTTGCCATTGAAACCGTCATTATACACCCGCAGTTCTCCACCAGAAAACCTATGAACTATGATATAGCCCTTCTGAAGATGGTTGGAACCTTCCAATTTGGTAAACATTTACAGTGCACCTTGAATAATCAACACCATAACCTTTGATCCATACTATACCTCTACAGCTCACATTATGTAGCATGAGACCAGCTCTTCTGGATTATATACTGGAAGTGGAGACTTGTCTGAAGTGTCCCCTTCCTAAAATGTCTTCCTTATGATTCTGGATGTAGGCTTATATGGAGTCAAGGGAAGGAAACTGACAAGTGACTCCTGAAGATTCCAGGCTGATCTACCAAGACCCTTAAGGGGTCTTTGGAGACTACCCAGATGCCAACAGGTGCAACTGTGTTAGCTTCTCCATAAGCCAACTCCTGCCTTAATCTTTTCTTCAGGACAGTTTGTGAGGCCTGTGTGTCTTCCAGAGCCAGGAGAACATTTTAAAGCTGGATTTATTTGTACAACTGCAGGCTGGGGTCGCTTGTCTGAAGGTAAGAATTCCTGTACCATTCCTCTTAATCAAAATCTTCAAAACTTTCTGGTGGATAACCAGAAACCAGAATTTTTGGTTAATTAAACAACCAAGCAAACATTTCAAAAGTCAGAGAATTTCACAGTGTGCTTAAGAAATTGAGATCCTCCCAAAGAGACACAAACTTGCATCTAGCTGCTGGTGGTGAAAGTACAGACCCTCTTCATCTCAGAAAGTAAAAACTTACCTTGGTGGGCCCATCTTTTCATTCCAGGTGGCAGCCTCCCGCACGTCTTGCAGCAGGTGAACCTGCCAATTTTGACTCGGGAGGAATGTGAGTCTGTTCTGTTGACCTTAAGGAACCCCATTACTGGGAAGACCTTTCTCTGCACAGGATCCCCTGATGGAGGAAGAGATGCTTGTCAGGTAAGTGGGTACAGCTAAGCTCCAAGCCCAGGAAAGTTTACTAGCAGGTGAGGAGTCTAAGAATGCTCATACCAGATAAAACTAGAATCTGTTCCCCACTGCCGCCCCCCCCCCAAAAAATAGAGATAGTACCAAGGATGGAGTCCCTCCACTCATTAAGAATGTCTCTTCTTATTTTGAGATTCCTAGATTAGAGGTGTTGGAAAAGTCACTATCCCCAATTCTCAGCATTTATGAAGATTTCAGTCAGTTGTATCCTTAGGCAAGAAGTCTCTGATTCTGTAGTATGAAGAGAAATGGGAAGTATTGATGAGCACCATGAATGAGGAGAAGGAGCAGAAACTGACAGATTCTGATGTTTGAGGATCAAATGGAAATTGTAACCAGATATTCTCCCAGATCCCTAAGTCTAAATTATTAGAAGTGAGGACATTAGTGCTTGACATTCGCATCCTCATGGGGATGTGAGCACTTTGAGGCACCTCCACCAACAATCACAGTAACAGAAGCTTCCTTCTTCCTTCCACAGGGAGATTCAGGAGGGTCACTTATGTGCCAGAATAGGAAAGGGGCCTGGACTCTGGCTGGAGTGACTTCTTGGGGTTTGGGCTGTGGTCGAGGCTGGAGAAACAATGCAAGAAAGAAAGAGCAAGGATCTCCTGGGATCTTCACAGATCTTAGGAGAGTGCTTCCCTGGATCCACAAACATGTCCAGACTGGTAATGAAGCCATCCTGCAAGCTTAGACAGCTACAGTTCTACTGGGGTAAAGAGAATCAGCAGGCTAGACAATTATGCCTGGAAAGGGCCACTTCTTTTCTCAGTGTAATGCTTGAGGATTTTGAAATGTATGAGCTAATATAAGAGCAAAATATTATATAAATCTAAGTATTAAAATATTGACTGAAGAATGAATGCATTCCTCATAAATTGATTAAACTTTGCCTATGATAGAAACTATGTTACCCACTGATATATAGATATAGATAGATGATAGATAGATGGATGTAAAAGATAGATAGATGGATGGATAGATAGATAGATAGATAGATAGATAGATAGATAGATAGATAGATAGATAGATAGATAGATAGAGGATAGATGATAGATAGATAGATAGATAGATAGATAGATAGATAGATAGATAGATAGATATAGATATCCACCCACTTTTTTACTATCCTAGAAAGATTCAGGAAGCTAAAGCACAGCTCAGCAATGAACAACCACTGATAATCTGACTACCCAGAGATTGGTATTTCTCTGAAAATATTTTCAGAGGTCACAATTAAAAAGGGGACACCAGTGCCTAGTATATAGAAGTCACAGGGGCTGCTAAGCCATGTACAGTACAGCAAATAGTGCTCACCATAATGAATAACATCACCTAAATATAATAAGACAAAAGATTTAGAAACCCAGGTATAAAAGCAAATGTGGTAAATCTGAGGGACTGGCTCTATGTGACCCTTGTAGTAGACCAGCCAGGAAAAAAATGCAGCTTCGTTTCTGCCTCCAAAATGTTTCCTTAACTGGTGCCTTCAAGTCTCAAAGTGGATTCCATCATTTCTCAGTGGGGTAACTAAAGTTAACTCAGAATTTTTTTCAAGAGTATAGCACAATGGCAGGTATCTGAACCTCAGTGCGTGACTATTCAAAATGCTCATGACGAGGAAGGTTATCTCTATCTCTGGCCTCCACTCTCATGCACCTTGCCTCCTTTTGCTCTGTGTAATCTCCAAGTTTATCACTGTTTCTTCATTAGTAAGAATAAAGCATATGAAATCATCTCACAATGCCAGGACCCCTATCCTGCTTTGTCATTTCACCCGTCATGTTCTTTTCACAGATTAAATTTTCAGTATTTGTATATTGACTTAAAATGCTCTGCTTTTTGAGTTAATTCTTATCCAAGGTACCACAAGCTTTGAATTGCATCTTTCTTTTTCTTTCTCAGGCCATGGAAGAAAGAGCACCAAAGGTGGGTACTCCTTGCAACCTGCTCTGGCAGAAGCGTGAATTAACATCCTAACATTTCTGGGAGTCAGTTCCTGTTATCATCAAAAATCTTCCTCTGGTAGTGTTTCTGTCATCACTTGGTGTAAAACTCTGATGAGAATCCACAGCTATCCCTGCCAGTCGGCCAATTCCATGTCCACAGAGCCCCATTCCCTTCCATATATCTTCTTATCAAGTCATAGTTTCATCCAATTCAGCAAACACTAATTGAAAAACACTAACTCTCAATTAGATAATAGGAGAATAGGGAAGTGGTACAGAAATAGTTAATAAGTGGCATACAGTCCCCTGAAAGATCCTCTACTTACACAGAGGTCTTATATCTGTTCACCATGACTCTTGGATGAATTCACTCTGAAATTTGGGACAAGCCCTTTCCTCAGTTACATTATCTATAGTGAAATGAGAGTGGATCTTGGCTTAGCTGTCCACTGGGCCTTTGAGCCTGTTCTTCCTCAAAAAACAAAATGCCAAATAGACTCCCCCAGAGCTAGGCTGCTCAAAGTTATGCAACCAATGCCAAAGACTTTTGGAACAGATACATCTTTATCCATGATAGACTGCAAAGGATAAAAAAGGAAAAATATGGACAAAACATCAATTCAACCAACACAGCTTACATGTAGAATGTGTAATGAAGTCTTAGAAGAGAAAACAATAGAAAGATAATTTGAGATCAAATTCTAAAATCTGCCCATGTTAGTCAAAAAAAAAGATTTTTTTACAAAAAATCTTGTAAAAAAGATTCATTTTACAATGGAAAGTTGATTGTTTAGATAAATATATTATAGCTATATGGTAAAAGAATGTAATAACAGCATGAAGGAGATTAAGGGAAGAATAAGTCAAGTGGAATTCATGACAGATTATATACATACATATATGTGTATATATACATGCATACATATATATATACCTATATACATGTGTGTGTGTGTGTGTATGTGTGTGTGTGTGTGTGTGTGTGTAAAGGATTATAATAGAATAAGGGCCAGAAAATAAAAAGAAAGAAGTAGAAGGGAAAAAATTTGGAACCAGTTTAGTAAGGACTGAAAGTGAGGAGAAGAAGAAATCCAACTTGACTTGGTTTTTTGTTTTTTGTTTTTTGTTTTTTCAGAGACAGGGTTTCTCTGTGTAGCCATGGCTGTCCTGGAACTCACTCTGTAGACCAGGCTGGCCTTGAACTCAAAAATTCACCTGCCTCTGCCTCCCAAATACTGGGATTAAAGGCGTGTGCCACCACCGCCCAGCCCAACTTGATTCTTCTTTCTAAGCTGGGATCAACTTGACTCTTGATATCATCACAGCTTTGAGCAAAGCTCATCCTTAAATCAAAGGTAGCGGCAGTTTTGCTCATGAAGGTGATTCCATTTGTACTGACGATTGCGTTTCAGTGGAGATAGCTGGACATTAGTGTAAGTCTGACCTAAAGTCCAGAAGTAAGAGTTGAAACTGGCAGTGTAACTAAGCCTATCCTGAGGTCTCCAATAAAAAGGGGGAAGGAGCACTAGGATAGAACCTGGGAAGTGCTTGCACCCACAGAATGAAGCCTCTGAGTCTGAGTGATGGGAGTAGGTCACAGCATCTCAAAGGTAAACAAGGCCTAAAATGGACAAAAACAAAAATATATGATGCATTCTAGATGCCAAGACAGGAAAGAAATAGTGCATGAAGAACAGAGTGTACAGAAAGGAGAAACGGTGGCTCCCATGTCTTCAGCTTCCTTAGGATGTTATTATGGTGATTAGAGCCTTGGTTGCATCCCTGATGCTGTGGCATTCCCTCTCAGCCTCCTGCAGTGAGCCAGATGGTCTAATCAGTGGGTCTGAGGGAGAGCTGCACTTCCCAGAAAGCCTCCGCCTGTACTATGAGAGCAAGCAGTGAGTACTCCCTCAGTGCCCTCTCCAGGCTCCATCTCCAGCCTGCCTGTGCCCATTAACAAAACTGACTGTCACTATCTGTCTAGAAGTTACACCTTCTCATGTATCTGCCTGCAGACTGTGTGTCTGGACCTTCCTGGTTCCAGGGGATATGCATATATTGTTCAATTTGTCACACTTGGATGTAGAGTCTTGTCACCACAATTACCTGGCAATGTACTCTTTAGAAGACAGACTCATTGGTAAGTGGTTCTTCACACTGTCATACGGAAAGCAGGGCTAAGTAGACTTAACAATGTCTGGTCACAATATATCTGACATGGAGCCAACCATAAATGCAACAGTCTCCTCCTCCAGTTTTGAGAGTCTGCTCTAAAATGGGGAGAACTGGGTCTGATTCTGCACTTCAACAGCTGCATCTAATACTTTTAAAGCCGGGCTGCCTGGGTCATGACCCCATTACAAGTAAACTTTACACATATTGCTGGGTCTCCAAGTCACCTCAAGTAAGACATCATTTATCTATGGTTATAAGTGGTTTTTACGTGCCTCAAAATACTAAGAAGAATGACACCAAGATACGGCCATGAGAAGACAAAGCTTATTTATGTAATAAAAATGAAGCCAGGCATAGTGACACATAGCTGTAAACCTAGAGTTTGGAAGATTGAGGCAGGAGGATTGCATGACCATGGCCATAGTATATCTTGTCTCATAGTGAGATCTTGTCTCAAACAAACAACAAATTACAAAAATGGAATAGGGTTTCTGTGGTTCTCACCCTGAAGTAACTTTGCCCATCCCCTTGGCAGTATGTTGGAAGTATTCTTGGCTGTTACAACCGAAGAGAATATAGGAGATAATATAGAATATAGGGGAGACCATATTAAAAGATAGTACTCTTTTTAAATCCTGCAAAAGTCAAAGAACAACATAAACACAGCATTCTGGATCAAAATCCTACTAGTGCAAAAGCTGAGCAGCTCAATTCAGACCATTTTGAACATCCAGGACAAGATGCATCTCCTTAGGTGATGTGTGTAGTGCCATTTTCCAGACTCTGAACAAAGATTCTTCTCACATTGCAGGGAAATTTTGTGGAGAAAGTCTCCCTTCATCCATTCTCATTGGCTCCAGTTCTATCCAGCTGAGATTCATCTCTGATGCCACAGATTATGCCACTGGGTTTAATCTCACCTATAAAGCACTGAAGCCGAGTTATTCTCCTGGTAAAACCATTTACTTCCTTTGTTTAATATCTAGGCCCTTTGCAGAAGCTTTGGCATTGAAGGGGTTGGAGGGGGTAGGCAGGAAGACACGTTACCTGAGGTCTGCTAGCTTCATAGTGCAGAGGAATCTTGGCAAGCTGAAAGATACAGTCTCTCCTTCCCAGTCCCTGAAAGTTCCTGATCACTGACCCAAGTGAGCTGAGAGGGCCTTCCTTAAGAGTTCTGTAAGCAAGCACACATTCTCCCTTGGTATTGGCTCTGCCAAAAGATGTAATTTATCACTTAGTAGAGACAGGAGGGAGAACACAAAAAGTCTTTCCTGTGTGCTTGAGTTTGTTCTGCCCTCCTCTGTTTTAGATTCCGGCTGCAGGTCTCTAACTATCCTCTTTGAAGAAGGCACTATACAGAGTCTTCACTATCCTGAAGACTACAGTGACATGGCTAGCTGTACCTGGATTTTTCAAGCCCCCAACCATTGCCTAATTAAGGTATTGATTGTATTTTTCCTAAATTACACATTATATAGTCACAGAGAGCTGACAAGGGCACTGTTCAGGCAGAGCTTGTATCTAATATGTTTACAGCCATACTTTCAGTCCTCAGTACCTGCCACACTACACTCTGAATTCAGATAAGTGACCAGCCTTGTTTTCCCTGTAGCCACCACTAGATGGCACTTGCACTCTTTAGTTTTTGTTCAAAACAAAACAAAATTTCCCACTGTTACCTTAATCTTTCAGCCTGGTGACTTTCATGAGTCGTATGTCCTTTTAGAAACAAACATTCTTCCTTATAAACTCAAATTCTGAAGAAAGTAATTATAACTGACTAAGAAATTGATAACAGTCACGCCAATGTCCTTAAGAACTCCAGGCAGAGAAGGAAAGCAAAGAGGAGCCAACACAGGCCAGGGCTGGGGAGTGCCTGACTCAACAGAGTTGTAAAGTGCACTTAGAAAGAGTGTGGAGAAATAATGCTGAGGCCAAACTACAGGCCCGTGGATATCACATTTGACCTCAGTAGTGTGAAGGCCATTTGTTTGTTGTTAATTAAACAGTAGTGGGATCCTCTGTGGAGCTATCACAAGTGAAAGTAGGCCAACAATCTGGATAAGGATATCGATAGGCACATATTTCTTAAAATAATGAATGAACAAAAACTTATGAAGGAAAGAAAGGAAAGGAAGAAAAGAGGGAAGGAGTAAACCCTGAAACTCTTGCAGAGTCGATTGGACCGGTGTGAACATCTGTATCAGTTATTTCTCTTATTGCTGTGACTAAACCCCTGACAAGAAACAACTTAAGAGAGGGCAGGTATATTATGCTTTACAGCGTGAGACAATACTGTTGATGTCAGGGAAGGCATGTTGGCGGTGGCATAAGATGGATAGTCATAATGTAGCAGCACTCAGGAAGAAGAGAGTGGACAGAAAATGATCACAAACCCATAAATCCTGCCCCCAGTGACCCACTTCCTCCAGTGAAGCTCCAGCCCCTCAAGGTTTCACAACCTTCAACATAACACCATCATTCAATCTAAGGATCGAATATTCAAACATGTGAGCCTACTGGGGACTTTTTATATTCAAACCATGATACTATTAAGTGTAATTACCTAAACTAAAACAAGTACATCACTAGAAAGTACAATCAAGGAGATTATCATCTTATATATAGGTCCTAGTTAACTACATTATCGGTGCCTACCTGTGTCTGAAGAGGAAAGGGGTTTGAGATACAGGCAAAAACCCAAACCGATGAGTCCTCATGACAGATCAGAAAATGGAGTCTTCAAAACACAAAGCAAACCAAACAAACAAATGGATGTGGCCAACACTTTGGGTTTACCAAAAGAGTTAAAAATTTAAAGAAAAATGAAAATTGGGAATTAATTATCCAGTACCCACTTTACTCCTCAAAAACAAGGCAGAATAATTGGACTAAACCATTGAACAATTGAGAAAAGCTTGGATTCATGCTATATAAAATGTCAAATACAGACAGAGGTTAGGAGCCTAAGTAGGAGCCCACTGGTTTTAAGAATGAGTGAGGATGGAGATTGCAGGACAGAGAGAGTATCTTCAGTGATTTCCAGGACTGATCAGTGTTTTGACTTTATAATCGCCGGTACTGAAACTTAGATTTGCAAAAATACAAAAATGGGAGAAGTATGTCTGGGACTCATTCTGCAGTTGTTGGAATTTTTGTCTTGGGCCCAAGCCAAAGTTCCTTTTTTATGTCAGGTCAGCAACTGAAACAGAAGTTCTTAAGGTCAAATATTCTAAAACAATCCGATCCAAGATCTGATGATTTGACTCGTGCTAAGGAATGATGGTAGGGAAATATTCAGATCTGTTTTCTGTAATGAAGCTGTTATGTTTCTATAAGAGCAGGGAACTTTGTATGTGCAGCAAAAACACCTGACTTCCTAACAGGCCCAGGACTCGCTTCTGAGTCATGATGTTTCAGGTCGTGTTCTATGGCGCTGCATTATGCAGCGGCATGCTTCCTGCAACGTCTGCTTGTTATATATTTGAAACCAAGGCTGTAGTAGAGTCACATAATGCAGTGTAGGCAAGAACATAAGAAACACTACGGATTTGTACTGTGTTTGATTTTGAGTTATATTTTGGTCACTGAATCCTAAAAAAAAACTTTCACTGATACCAAATTGTTTGCAGTTCCTTCATTCCCTCCACAACCCACAGTTTCCTTGCTCCCCCTTTGTGTACCTCCCCTGCCCCTTGCTGCCTATGAAACAAGTACATCATATAAAGAGCAAGGCAGAGGAAGGAAGGTAATGGTGTAAAGATAGCTTATGACACATTTTTGAGAAAACATAAAGGTAGCATGTGCAAGAGAGATAAGTAAAATGTGCTTCCATTTAACATCAGGACCACAGAAACTGTGGAACTAGAACCATCATGATATGTCCTTAGTAAACTGCAGTGGTTCTTTCTGCCCTTCACCAAGATTTCTGCTCTGAGCCCTGAGTTCTCCAAGTTCACTGCTCTGACTTCAGGTTCCTTTTGCAGGTGGTTCCAGTAGCTTCCAGGCAACGCTTTGTTTGATAGCAGCTCTTGCACTCATTTGTAACTTGTCGAGGCACTGGTACACATTGGGAGCAATAGAGAGCAAATGTGATGGGGAATCAGAAACATCCTTCTAGGTACATTCTCCCAGACAGAAAGACACACATTGTGAAAAATACATCTAACTTCAGCTTTGAGTCAAGTAAACTGGAAATTAAATACCAAAAATAGGCTTGTGGTATGTAAGATCCCTAGAGAAGTAATATGTATCCAGACCAGCACTTACACATCCAAGTAGCACAACCCAAAGCTGCCTCCAAAGAAGACAGTCTCTGTAGGGTGGTTCTTCCATTCCCTGTAACTGTGAGGGAGCTCAGACATTGGCACGGATCTTACATGCAAGCTGTATTTGATAGCTTCTGTTTCAAGAGTTTTTCAGGCGAATCTTTTCCTAAGTAACTTAGCCACTCATGAATATCTCTGCAACTTTATTAACAAGATCTTACTCTAGAACAAGGCAAGGAGCCTAGAGTCTTCTGCTCGCTCCTTGAGCTTTTCTAGATGTAATCAGGCATCTTCTCAGCTGTCATTTCAGAGCCTAGAAATAGAAGAAAATGGAGACTGCACCTCTGACTACGTAACTGTACATAGCGATGTCGAGAGGGAGAAGGAAATAGGTTTGTATTCCCCTTGAGCCCTGGCTTCCACTGGTTTGCCCTTGGACCTGACCTTGAGATGAGAAATAAAGATACACCTTAATTTTCCTTTTTTCCCTGCACCTCCTCCATCTTTCCCTATGGTCTCTCCACCACTCCTTCTGCTTTTATGTGGGGAGCAAAGAGCAAGGCCCGAAAACTATTTAAGCCAAGTGTGAAAGGCCAAGGAAGAGGAATCAAACAGAGACGAGCCTCACAGAAGCAGCTCAGTGGTCGAGTGCTTACCTAGCATTCATGAGGTCCTCAGTTTAATCTGATGTAGCCCTGCCACATCAAAAAAAAAAAATTGCTTAGTATATCTTGTGCCTAGAGGTAATTGTTTTACCATAGTGGTTGTCAGCCTTCCTAATGTCAAGACCCTTTAATACAGGACCTCATGCTGTGGTGAGCCCCCCAACTATAAAATTATTTCATTGCTACTTTATAGCTGTAATTTTGCTACTGTTGTGAATCATAATGTAAATCTCTGATATGCCACCCCCATAAAGGGGTCCCACGGGTTGAGATCCACTGCTTTAGCAGTACTTCAGGAGTATTTGGCGGATGAAACAACCCTAAAATGCTGGTGGGGTCAAATACACATTTTGAAGAGGCAGATCTCTTTATTTTGAAGATGAGTTGTGGTATTTGTCAAGAAGCTTGTCAAAAGCTATCTAAAGCATACTTGTTGTTTTCTTTATCTGATGCCATATCTATTCACTTGACATGCCTGGGGCCTTGCAGCTCGGTTCTGTGGCTCTGTGGTACCCAGCCCTGTGCTGAGCTCCTCCAGTGTGATGCTCATCAGCTTCCAATCAGATGAAAACGGCACCTCCAGGGGCTTCCAGGCTGACATTTCCTTCATTTCTAGAGCAGGTAAGAGGCTAGAGGTATCAGCTCTCAGGTTCCCAACTCTAATCCTCACATCAGAGTAGAGAAGGGCAATAAGTCTGGATACCACTGAAGCGCTTTATTGGTAATTGCATCCTATAAAATCACCAAGAACACTGAATCAGGGATACTAAACCATATGATGTTCCTAGGAATAGATGTGGATAGTTTTTACAAACCAGTCAGTATACAAGCTTCATTAAGGACAACTTTGTGTGTGTGTGTGTGTGTGTGTGTGTGTATGTATATATATACATATATATATATATATATGTATGTATATATATATCATTAAATTCATAGACCACAGAACTACAATAGATATCTAAAATAAAGCTTATCTGACACATGACTTGCTTTGTTTGAGATTGACCTGAAACTCAATATAACCTCAGACTCACCATCTTCCTGCCTATACCTTTTAAATGGTGGGTGCTGACAAGCCTGAGTCATGATTATTTTTTTCTTTTGGTGTGTGTGTGTGTGTGTGTGTGTGTGTATACCTACACATGTACACCTGTTCACCACAGCAGGTACTTTGACATCAGAGGCTGCTTGCAGGAGTCTGTTCTCTCCTTCCACCATGTGGGTCCTAGGACTTGACCTCGGGTGATCAAGTTTGGTAGCCCACACCTTCACCACCTGAGCTATCTCAACAGGTTCAAGTTTGTGTATTTTCCATGTGCGACATAGCATGGTCTTCTTGCACTAGGAGGCATGTCAGCACTATGATTAGGAGCCATGTTAAAAAGTTAAAGCACCAATTTAAATAAAACACAAAAGTACATATACACAAACACCAGCCAAATGGCAGGGCACTAAATAGGACTTTTGTTTGTAGTATGAAAGCTGCAACAAAACGGAAGAATGTGAGACTGAAGAGATGGAAGTTAAGGACACTTTCTTCTCTTGTGGAGGGCCCAGGTTCAATTCCCAGTACTCTGGGCAGCTTCCAGCCACTTGTAACTATGGTTCCAGAGAATCTAGCACCCTTTTCTGGCCTCGACAGACATCAGGCACATACACAGTATATACATGCATATACAAGTGAAATATTTATACACATAAAATAAAAATAAATATATTCAATTTTAAAAAAAAGAAAGAAAGAAAAGGGAGGAGGCAGTGGCTGAATGTGCCTTGTTTCACCTCAGCGAGGCATCAAATAGTTCACAAAAGCACCATGTCTGTTGCTTATAAGATTATGTCTTTGTAATATTCTATTGATGCAAAAAGACACCATGACCAGGCAACTTATAAAAGAAATCACTTAAATGGGGGCTTGCTTCAGTTTCAAAGGTTTAGTCTCTGGTCATCATGGCGGAAAGCATGATGGCAGGCAGGCTACAGGCACGGCACTAGAACAGTAGCTGAGACTTTCTCCTGACCCACAAGCACCTGGCAGAAAGGTAACAAGACTAGGCCTGGAGTGGGTTATTATTTTATTGCTGTGAAGAGACATCAGGACCAAGGCAATCCTTATAAAAGAAAACATTTACTTAAGGGCTTACTTATAGTTTCAGATGGTTAGTTCATTATCTGCATGGTAGAAATTAGACATGTCACTAGAGCAGTAGCTGGGAGCTTTATTTACATCCTGGTTCAAAGTCATCAGGCAGAGAAAGAAAGGGAGATGGGCTTAGAATGGACTTTTGAATCCTCAAAGCCCACACACAATGATACATCTCCTCCAACAAGGCCACATATTTTAATCTTCCTCCACAGTTCCACTCCCTGGTGACCAAGCATTTTAATATATGATCCTGGGGGGAGGGGCAATAGCATTCAAACCATCACAGTGGACTTTTGAAATGTCTACCCTCAGTGACAAACCTCCTCCAACAATATCCTACCCCCAACCCTTTCTAAACAGTCCACAAAATGGGAACCATTCCCATTCATCACAGGTTGCAAATAAATTAATAAAAATTAATAAATAAAAAACTAGTGGTTAGGCAGATTCACATCTGGAAGATGGACTGCATGTCTGAATCTTGCCTGGTCCTTTCTAGATGTGTGGTCTTAGGTATTGCTTCCAATCTTAGGATGGGAGGATAATTCACATTTAAGAGTAGATAGGGAGCTCTGATCCGTGGTACAGTAGCTTAGCATGCATGAGGCCCTAGGTCAGAGTTCTTGCACAGCTAAGAAAAGAAAGAAAAAGGAGCAGAGTTGGGGTAAGGGCTAAATCAGGGAAGATTTGCTTGGCTACGAGCAAACGTGTGCCACATAAACAGGAAGCAGGTCATGAAGCACCTTCATCCAAGCCCAGACCCTGGACACTTGTGCTTTCCAGTCTCCGTGTCTTCAACCTCATGATTCTTCTTTTGCGTGGGAAATCCAAAGAGCCAGTTATCTACTTCCCAAGCTTTCTGCTTTGGTTAGACCTTAAAGAGCTGTTGAAGGGGAGCCAGGTTGGAGTTAAAATATTCCACCTCTCTGTTAAGAGACCCGTGTAGGCCTGTTTACTGAAGTGTCTCCACAATTCTGACAGTATTAACATAAATCATTTTCTGATGTTCCAAACTTGACAGCCTGTAAGCCAAGCAATCATATTATGTTTATGCTCAGATTTAAATATCTCCATATCAGAGGATGAATCAGTGTCTCTGGAGACATGGGATGTGCCACCTGAAGCAATGGAAATTTCTGGTAAGCTACTTTGAGGAATGTGACAATCCACTGGGGACTCAGTAAAAGTGGGATAAATTGTTTTCTGACATGTGCTGGAATCCTAAACTACAATACCCCAGAAGGTGACCCTTCTATTTGGAAATACACTCTTTATGGAAGTAATTGGCTTAAAATGAGATCATTAGAGCATACTAATCCTATATAATTCATGTCCTCATAAAATGGGAAAATCTGGATGCAGAGAGAGACACACATACAAAAACGCCATATGAAGAAGGCATCGGGGAGATACCAGCAACTGACAGTGGCCTTCTGAAGCAAGGGGAGAGGTATGGAAAGCAGTGAGAAGCATTGCAACCCTCAGAATCAACCTGCTGACACACTCACCTTCCACGTCTGGCCTCCAGAAATAGGAAACAATAAATCTCTGCTATTCTAGCCACTGGTGCAGTTTGCAGAAGTCTCTTAATAGTAGCTATAGCAAATGAACTCATCAGAAATGGCTAACACATTTGTCAGGGCTGACTAAACACCCACAGCACTGGCAATCTGGAAGGAAAACCCAAGGGATCAGCAGAGTCCAGGAGGCATCTCCACAGGAAGCCTCTCTTTCTGTCTCTCTCTGTATGTGTCTCTCTGTATTTCTTTCTCTCTTTGAGAGAAAGTAATATCAGACCTTTGAGACAAGGTTTGATTTAACTCAAGGATGAGGAAAGCAAGAATGACCTTGAGTGACTGATACACCTGCTTCCATCTCCAGAGCCACAGGGTAATTTGTGGAGAGAAAAAGCTACATAAAATGAGAAGGTATTTGAGTACTGAGTACTGGGATTACTGGTGGATACCAGCATGCTTGGTTTGTGTGGTACTGGGTCTCAAACCCAACGCTTCAAGCACACTGGACAAACACCCTATCAATACAGCTTCATACCTACCCCTGTCCTCTTTTGTAGAGAAACCACAGCCCTTCCTTTGAAAAATTTTAACGAATCAATTCAGGCTAATGCAGACAGTCCAGGGTGGACTGTACCTGAAGGTGAAAGGTTAGAAATGTATGGGTGTCTGGTTGAAAAATTGCAGGTGGCAGCCTAGCAAAGTTGATACATCAAAAAGCTATCACAGAGCAGTGTGGGATATGGTCATTGTCCTATCTTCTCAGAACAGCACAAAAAATTTCCAGACACAAAAAGAAAAAAAAAATCTTTCCCAAGTTTGTTGAGGAGAGGTCACTCTGGTCAAGTAGCAGCCTGACTCCTAAGCCCTCTGCATTGAATACTGTTAGCTGCTCTGCCATGTTTTGGTGCCGGTGAGCATTGAGGGGCTGCTCTTTTCTTTTATGCAGTTTCTCCATGACATCCATGAACACACATGTAATGTGTATATCCTATCTCAGATACACTAATGAGGTAGGGGAAGGGAGCTTTTATAATTGACATTCTGATTGCTTGGGGAGAGAGAGAGGTGGGGAGGAAGGGGGGGAGAAAGAAGAAAGGAAGAAAGGAAGAAAGGAAGGAAGAAAGAAAGAAAAAAAGAAAGAAAGCAAGCAAGCAAGCAAGAAAGAAAGAAAGAAAGAAAGAAAGAAAGAAAGAAAGAAAGAAAGAAAGAAAGAAAGAAAGAAAGAAAGAAAGAAGGAAGGAAGGAAGGAAGGAAGGAAGGAAGGAAGGAAGGAAGGAAGGAAGAAAGAAAGAAAGAAAGAAAGAAAGAAAGAAAGAAAGAAAGAAAGAAAGAAAGAAAGAAAGAAAGAAAGAAAGAAAGAAAAAGAAAACAGCAGTTTTATTTTACTTACTTGTTAATATTTCTAGATATTCTTTAACACAGAGCCACAGGGTAATTTGTGGAGAGAAAAGGCTACATAAAATGAGAAGGTATTTGAGTAACTTGAACTTTTTGCTCTGGCTTCTTTCACATTGACCTCCTCACCTGGAGAAGATGCCCCAGGTAAAGTGTGAATGCAGTGCTTTCTTCTATTGGCCACCAGAGGGCACATTTAGCAAACCGATTTTAACATCCTAAACCAAGACCAGTATTTTCTAAAGTCACAATACAACAATGAACAAGACATTCGTGATTTTATTCCAATGGACTACTGGGATGCCCAGAGAAAGGTAAGCATCAAATAATAATTTGGTTAATAAAAATTGAATAAATTTCAGTGAGGGGCATTCCTGACTGAATGGAGCTCAAACCTTCTTCACAAGTTTCTTGCTTTATGCAAGCTTTATAAAAACTTAAAAAGAATATGAAAAAATTTACATGTGTCCTATTTAAGTTCCATACATGAAAGAGGTAAAGACCACAGCAAGGGGACATGATTGGGCCCTTCATCATCTGTTACCCACTGAAAGCATGCTTCTGACAACTTTGCCATAAACTCCAGATTAGGCCACAACATCAGAGTGCTGACAGAGGAGGCTATCCTTATGACTAGACTGAGATAAACAACACACAAAGAACAGAGAGGAAGAGTTGTGACTGAGGGAAATTTCCCATAATATAGCATGACAACATAACCCTAATAGCAGGCTCTTGGAATCAACTCAGACATCAAGCAGTTAATCAAAGCAAAATTATAGCTCCTTTGTGGTGGTTTGTGTATGCTTGGCCCAGGGAATGGCATGATTAGATGGTGTGGCCTTGTTGGAGTAGGTGTGCCACTGTGGGTGTGGGCTTTAATACCCTTGTCCTACCCGCCTGGAAGCCTGTCTTCTAGCTGCCTTCGGAACAAGAGGTGAAATTCTCAGTTCCTCCAGCCCCATGTCTGCCTAGACGCTGCCATGCTCCCACCTTGATAATAATGGACTGAACCTCTGAACCTGTAAGCCACACCAATTAAATGTTGTTGTTTATAAAAGTTGCTTTGGTCACTGTGTGTATTCACAGCAGTAAACCCTAAGAAGCCCTTCATAATGAGTCTCTCTCTTGGTATTACCAGAAACCCTCCAGCTTCATTATATTCTTAAGTAACTTACAATCACTAAGTATGGAGGTCACCCAGCTGAGCAATACAATACCTTCCCACTCGATTTGCTGTAAGGAACACCTTTAACATGCAGATATGGTAATAGTTCCCTGGGTTACTTTGCAGATACTTGAAGGCTACTTTTGTCCATAACAGTAACACTTTATTAGAGCCTGATACCCAATAAATGACTAAATTAGAATGAAAAGCTAAGCATCTATATGTTCACATTCTATTAGCTCCATTGCTGTCTTGACTATTGGGTCAGACTCTTCTCCACTCTGCTTACAGATATATTGAACATTTAAATTGGTTTTTATCAAGACTACAATAATTCAAGAGGAATTAGGCCTATTACTTGTTGGAACTGGTGGGTGTTTCTCCTACATCACCCCAAGCCTTCTCCACAGCTCAAGTACCTAATGGGCCTCAACCTTGTAAACTCTGGAACCTTGCCCAGAGCAATTCATGAGGTCAGGCTGTTTATGCAAAATAATGAGTCATTCAACAGTATTGGATTAAATTACCACATGTCAGCCTGCAAAGCCTAAGGCCAGAATGGTGGCTCAAAAGACATAAATATCTTTTGAAATTGTGCACAATACCAGTAGATAACTCTACCAAACTTTAGCCCACTGAGAGAATCAATAAATGCTTTGCATTTATTATGCTTTATCAATAATCAATAATTGTTTTGCATGCAGCTAGCTATTTGACACCTCCTCACACACCCCTACATCCCTGTCCATCACAGCACCTCTTCACATCACTGCTCGCCCCAACATTCCATCCTGGAGTAAGTTATGATAAGACCCAACAATTGTCCCTGTGCTTCGCACAAAACGTATAGCACAAAACAAGCAAACCATGTACTATGTTATTAACATATATGAGAGAATAATATACAAATAATAATGATGCCATATAACTACACAGACCAAATATTTATTCCCTAAAAGCTTAAAGGTAATTGTTTCAATTTCTTCACACTGAATTTTTTTCATTAATTTATTTGTTTATTCACTTTACATTCTGACACACTGAATTTTTTACTTAAAATTTTCTTCAGACAATTTGGGATAGTTTTTCATCTCCTAAAGGGAGCTCCTCTGTTCAGATTTTCCTATTCATTTAGTTGTACAAAATATCCCCTGTTGGTCAATCCCTCCTGCTTTAGAGATATTCTACTTTATATTCCCAATTATATATTTTTTTAAAATACTTTTTTGAAAAGTAGACTTGCTAGTGCTTTTATCACTAATAAAGTTTGTTTAATTTTCTATAAAAATGTTTTTGAATTTTTAATAACCCATATAAACTTCTGTTGTCTATAAATTACCAAGAGACTAGCCTGTGGCGTCATTATAAGAGTAAAAACCAAATGAAAACACACACAAAAGGCAACCATCGCTTATAGCCTGACTGGGCTCTCGGAAGAACTGGTTTGTACTTTCATTGTGAGCATCAACCTGGTGGGTGGCTTTCTTTCCTCACAATGCTAGAGGTTTTGAGAGAGTCGCCTTGCCTGTATATTTTAATCAAGGCTTATCTAAAATTCTTTGTCCTCCCACTTGCTTAAGGCAGATTGCAGCCACCTAGGATTTAACTGAAGTTCTCCAAGTCAGAAGACTCAAAGCCCTCCATCTATCTAGCTGCTTTGGCTGCTTTTTCCTGCAACTGCTGAAATTTCACTGGCTTCTGTTTCCTATATTCACCATATTGAGTGTTAGTTGTCTTGGGAGTATCATGCAGGACTTTGACAGTTTTCTTTTCCTTCTCTTTCTTTTTCTTTTTCCTTCTTTCTTTCTTTTTTTTTTTTTTTTTTTTGCATAGTTAGAATTTGAATGCCAAATCCAAGTTTGTTAATTAGCTTATGCTGAAATACAAAGGCCCTCTTCCCTCCACTAGATGAGCCTCCCTTATGTTTCCTTCTAAGTCCACAGGACCAGCAACACTCGCTTAGGAAACCCTCCCCAGCCTCACCTTCTGCCTGGGGCTGGGTGGGGCATTTGAACCTGAAGGAGGAGGCAGGCAGCACCCCACAAATTGACACCAGGTACAGAAGCTGCAAATTGGTTCCTCATCAGAAGAAGTCAAGCAGCCCAAGCCTTACATTCCTCTGCCAATCAGGGAGTATACTTAACACATCTTTATCTTATCATAAAAGGTCCATCAAGCATGTAATTATCCACCCTGACCCTGGAGCATGGCTTGGACTATGATGTAGTGCCACAAATCTAGCTGATCTGTGCTAGCGCAATCAACATACTAACCCACACTCATCTGGACTGTCTCTCTGGGAGAGGCCCAGGGATGACTGCTTTCTGGGTATGTAGTGTCACAGAATCGCTGACCTCCAGGCCTGAGATAAGCTTTCTCACCATGTCCTTTTAGTACCTGACTTCTCAGCGTTTCAAAAATTCCCAATGTTTTAGTGTAATTTTTCTTTGGTTCCTTCTAAAATATCTTTCACTGTTGTGAAAGTGAAGATAATTGTCTTGTTGTCTAAGAAAAGTAGGTGGGCCGGTCAGATGCTCAGTAGGTAAGAGCACGTCCACCAAGTATGATGACCTGAATTCAGTCCCTCAGGCATACATGGTAGAAGAACAACTGAATGTTGATTTCTAATACACACTCACACACACACACACAGAGAGAGAGAGAGAGAGAGAGAGAGAGAGAGAGAGAGAGAGAGAGAGAGAGAGAGAAAGAGAGAGAGAGAGAGAATAAATACATGAAATATTAAAATTGAAAAAAGAACCAAAGATTTGGTTATGGTTCAAATAAGAAACCCCTCAAAAATTCATGCTTTGTGTCTGGAGAAACAACCTAGTGGTTAGAGAACTTGTTGCTCTTACAGAGGACCTGAATTTAGTTTCCAGCACCCACATTGTGACTCACAACTGCATATAATTCCAGTACCTAAGGATCCAAAGCCTTCTTCTTCCCTTCAAGGACACTGAATACATATAGTGCACAGACGTACATGCAGGCAAAACACCCATACATTAAAAATAAAAATAGATAAATCTTTTTTATTTTTAAACTTCACATATCAAAGGCTAGGTCCACAGCTGGTCAATGATGGGTCAAAATAATTCTTCCTCCCTTAAGCTATTTTCTTAGATTTGTCATAATGATGAGAAGTGACAAGCTAGGCTTGTGCGCTTACAGGGAGACTCAGAGTCACACAATTAATGAAAACCAGCTCTCACTGGCTAATTCAGCTGACTCGGTGGTCTCTACTCGGCCCATAAGCTGCATGCCATAGACTCCACACCATCACAATTCCTACACCACCTCTCCTGCCCCATCTGCATTCCAAGCATGGATCACAAGGTCCATCCATCCTTTCACTAACTCCTGTGGAAATCCTCTCTCCATGTTATCTTCCTAACAGGGATCTCTCTTAGTCCTGGAGACACAAAGACTAACCTGACCTCTGGTTTCAAACATCCAGTTTGAGAACTGAGTACAACTGACCCCATTTCAAGATGATGAACCCATAGTCTCGGAGTGTTAGGGAAGGCTTCAGCAGGGCTTTGACATCTAGCTGCACTGTATCTTAGAAGAGCTCCACGTTAACAAAAAGGAAAGACATGCAGAAGAACTGGCATGGGCTAAAGATAGAAAAGACTTTTTATTTTATTTTACTATGTATGTATGTATGTATGTATGTATGTATGTATGTATGTATGTATTTTACATTCCTGCCATTGCCCCCTCCCAGCTCCCCCTCCCATAGTTCCTCATCCAATTCCTCCTCCCCCTTGCCTCTGAGAGAGTACTCCCCATGCTTCCTCCCCTCACCCCATCCCCCCACCTCCACACAATACCTTCCTCTTCCCTGGAACCTCAAGAATCTCAAAGATTAAGCACATCTTCTTCCACTGAGGCATAGACCAGGCAGTCCTCTGTTATACATATGCCAGGGGCCTTAGACAACCCTTGTATGCGGCCTGGTTGGTGGCTCAGTTTCTTGGAACTCCCTGGGGTCTGGGTGAGTTGAGACTACTGGTCTTCCTATGGGGTCGCTCTCCCCTTAAGTTTCTCCAATCTTTTCCCTAATTCAATCACAGGCGTTCCTGACTTCAGTCTAATGGTTGGGTAGGTATCTGCATCTGTCTGAGTCAGCTGCTGGTAGGGAAAATTTCCTTCTTTGAGCACATCATAGCATCAGTAATAGTATTAAGCCTTGGTGCCCCCAAACACACACACACACACACACACACACACACACACGTAGGATGGATCCCAAGTTGGGCCAGTCATTGGACTTCATTGGAAGTCATTGGAAACTTCAGTCTTTTCTCCATTTGTGTCCCTGCAGCTCTTTTAGACAGGAACTATTCTGGGTCAAAAATTTTGACTGTGGGTTAGTAACCCCATGCCTCCATTTGAGGACCTGTCTATCTAGGGGAGGTGGACTCTCTCTTCAAGTTTCCTTTCCCCATTATTGGGCGTTTTGGCTAAAGTTACTCCCATTGAGTCCTGAGAGTCTCTTACTTTCTGGGTCTCTGGTTCATTTATGGGGTCTTCTCATCTTCCCCTCCCCAAGTCTTCATATTTCCATTCATTCTCCTGGCTCCCTCGGGCTTCTCTCCTGTTCTCCAGAATACCTGACCTGGTTCAACATCTCCCCTCCCCTCCCATTTCCCATCCAGATTCCTCCTTCCTCCTGCCTCCTGATTATTTTCTCCCCCCCCCCCTTTTAAGTGGAATTGAAGCATCCTCTCTTGGGCCTTTCTGCTTGTTACACTTCTTACAGTCTGTGGGCTGTATCCTATGCATTCTGTACTTTTTGTCTAATATCCACTTATTAGTGAGTCCATACCATGCATGTCCTTCTGAGTCTAGGTTACCTCACTCAGTATGATATTTTCTACTTCCATCCATTTGCCTACAAAATTCATGATCTCCTCATTTTTAATAGTTGAATAGTATTCTATTGTGTGAATGAAACACATTTTCTGTATCCATTCTTTGGTTTAGGGACATCTGGGTTGTTTCCAGTTTCTGGCTATTACAAATAAGGCTGCTATGAACATAGTGGAGCATATGTTCTTATGGTATGGTGGGGCATCTTTGGGTATATGCCCAAGAGTGGTCTAGCTGGGTCTTCAGGTAGAACTATTTCCAATTCTCTGAGGAACCACCAGATTGATTTACAGAGTGGTTGTACTAGTTTGCAATCCTACCAGCAATAGAAGAGTCTTACTATTCTCTACATCCTCCCCAGCATGTGTTGTTACTTGAGTTTTTTAATCTTAGCCATAGTGATTGGTGTAAGGTGGAATCTCAAGGTTGTTTTGATTTGCATTTATCTGATGACTAAGGACTCGGAACATTTCTTTACATGCTTCTTGGCCATTTAAGATTCTTCTGTTAAGAATTTTCTGTCTCTGTATCTCATTTTTAATTGAGTTATTTGATTATTTGGAAGTTAGTTTCTTGAGTTCTTTATATATTTTGGATATTAGCCCTCGATCAGATGTAAGGTTAGTGAAGTTTTTTTTCCAATCTATAGGTTGCCTATTTGTCCTATTGACTGTGTCTTTTGCCTTACAGAATCTTTTCAGTTTCATAAAGTCTCATTTATCAATCATTGATCTTATAGCCTGCACCATTAGTGTTCTGTTCAGGAAATTTCCACATGCCAATGAGTTTCAGGCTCTTTCCCACTTCCTCTTCTATTAGATTCAGTGTATCTGGTTTTATGTTGAGATTCTTGATCCACTTGAACTAGAGCTTTGTGCAAGGTGATAAATCTGCTGGCCTGGAACCCACTATGTAGACCAGGCTGTCCTTAAATTTTAGAAAAGAACTACTTTTACTTTAATAACAGGGATTCTTTGGTTTTAAGTGGATAAGAAATCCAGCAAGCTATAATGACTCAAAAATCCCAATTTTACCTCTAAAGCACACTGGGGTATTGTGTTCCTTTCATCACAGGAATAGTATGGAGAGCAGCAGATGATGGATTCGCTTTTGAAGGAAGCAAGTATCTGCTAGATAGCCTAGTCTGTTCTCTCACAATGCTTCTGGAGACAAGGAAAAGTCACCTGATAGCTTGAAAAGGCCTTCTCTGGATAGACTGCCTGGGATGACTAAGAATCATCTTGCCAAGTGTGGTTTTCCTAAGATCCCATCATTTGGAAGGAAGAAGTAGGTGGTTCAGGCTAGCCAGCACTACACATAGAAACCTCTATCTCAAAAAAGAGTTCTGTATCTGTAGAGAACATCCTAAGTCATTTTAAGAAAATGTTCTTAAGAAGTAAAGGAATGTTTCTGTGTAAAACCTTTGCCTTGAGATTTAGAAACCCTGATTCTGGTGTGAAATAAGGGGCAAGTCCTCCATTTCTAACTTCAGGACTTTGGTTTCCTTCTTGCTTCTGCATTAGTATTGGCTATGTATATCACAAGAACCAAGGTAGGCAACCTGACAGCCTCTGAGGATCTCATCCTACTTGGGAAAGTGGAGTCTAATCAATAACCCAACAATATTTATCCCTCCTCAGTCCTTATCACAATAATTATTAACATGCAGATTAAGGAATTAAATTAGCAGATAAAATATATCAATATTCAATCTGTAGGTTATATATCAAGGTTGAAGACCCACAAACCCCAGACTCATTAGAAAAGCTTGCCTGGTCATGTTTGCCACCAGGAAGCTCTGACATAATTATTTCTGTCAAGTGTCCAACCCCTTCAGTCTCCTACATATATCTTACCATATCATCTTCAGCTTTGATTTTAATTTTTTGTTTATTTAATTTTTATTAATTTGTTTACCTAGTTTGTGTGTCTGTGTGCATGAACATGCATACTCATAAAAGAGAGAGAACACAGAGACAGAGGATAAGAGAGAAAAACATGTGTGCCAGGGCATATATCGCCATCAGAGAAAAACTTGTAGGATTCAATTCTCTTCTTCTACCATGTGGATCTCAGGGATCACACTCAGATTACCAGGCCTGGTAGTTGACACCTTTAGCCACTGAGCCATCTTACCCACCCTTGTTTTAGTTTTCTTGAAGCAGGGTCTCATTATATAACATAGGCTGGCCTAAAACTCACTATGTGCTCCAACCTAGTATTGTCTTGAAATTCTTCTGCCTCCACCTAATGAATGCTGGTATTTCGTGCATATGCTACCATGCCTGGCTTACTGCACCTCTAAAGAGACAATCACCTGGAGCCTGGGCTGAGGACAGACTAACATCCAGATACTTCCATGTGCATCCATGCCCTTGAGAATATATCAGCCTGTATCTCCATAGCAACAAGACTTTAAAAGTATATGTTTGCTGAGTCATTGATCTTCCTTCCTATCGTGTCCACTAAAGCAGTCCTGACCTTTCTCCCCACAGTTCTCAACAGAAATCTTGGAGAATTTGACCGTGAGGGAAGAACTTGTCTCTGGCCATGGTATAAGTGCACGTGATAGTCTACATGTTCAGAGTGCATGAGCTCATTAGTGGTTTAAGTGGTGCTTTTTGTCTGCTGTATTAATAACCTGAAAAGGTTTCAAGTAAGTATTTGGCTAGAAAAGAACAGAGCAGATGATCCAGTAACAGGAAGAAAAACAGAAGAAAAGGTATGCACTTCCTATTATTTGTGTCTCTTTCACCATGTCAAAACCCCAACTTGTTTACAACAAAGTCTAGGCTGGACAACCCTGAAATCTCAACCCACATGATCCAATTATGGTCCTTTTCCCAGAGCATCATTTAGCATCTGTCTCTGGGACATCTCCATTATGTAACCACCCTTTCAGGAACAAAGGTTGGGAAAGAGACAAAGTTTTGATGGTTCTGACAACTTGTCAGATCATCTTGCAGGAAAAACTGGAGCTAAGACAATGACAAGCCTGTGCCACACCTTGACCAAGTTTGCTTTAGTTACACATGTCTCTTTTTAAATGTTAGCCTCATGTCAGGAGCCTAAACCAAAGACGGGCCTCGTTGTTTGTCTTCCTGGTATGGTCACATTTATTACTAATATTTTCTTCATTTGGTCTGTTGAGGGTGGGTGGCTAAGCCTAAGTTATTAAAGCTGCCAGGATCCAGCAGGCTCTGACCCTAACAACTCTGAATCAAAGCCACCAGATAAAAATGAAGTCAGCTCCAGCCAGGAGAGCAGGTAGGCTAACTTCAGACCTTCACCTCTCCCTCTGCTCCTCCAAATCAAATCCCCCAGCCTCATTCCCAGTTCAACAATGTAACACCTACTGCAGCCTCCTTTCTCCCTCTGCTCCCATCTGCTCCCATGTCCAGTGTATCCCACAGATCTTCCCTCCTAACCACTCTATATCCCCGATGCATTGCTTTATCCCAACACCCAACTCCAGTAGGCACTCTTTGCCAACACTGGCCACTCTTGCCAGAGAGATAGGGTTAGGCTAACTGCAGGTCCTCACATCTCTTTCCATTTCTCCAAGTCCCACTCCCCACCTCTGCATCAGAACTCCCATGACATTCTTCCCCCACATGCATCCCATCCCACAACTCCAGCAGGTGCTCCCAGAAAACACATTGGCAACTCCTGCCAGGGAAGCAGGTAGAAAAACTGCAGATTCTCGCCTCTGTCTGCATTCCTCCAAATCAATTTCCCTTGTATCATCCTCAACTCTATGGCAGAACATCTGCTTCAGCCTCCCTTTCCCCTGTCCCATCTCCGCTGGGGTCCCACAGAGTTTTCCCACTTAATCTCTCACTCCCCATGTATTGCTTTATCCCAGCTCCCAAATCTAGCATTAAGCTTTCTGGGAACTTACAGGTCATTCCTGCCTGGAAAGCAGGTAGGCTGACAACAGATCTTCCCCTCCCCCTCCATTCCTCCAAGTCTAATCCCCCAGTCTCATTCCCAGCTCTTTAATAGACTTTCTGCTGTGCACTTTCAGCATTTCCTGCACACACACACACACACACACACACACACACACACCATCCCAGAGTACTGACTAAGCAGATCCTGGTGAAACAACAGATTCCTCCCTTTTGCAAATCCCCTTAACCACAATCAGGCCATCCCCATTTCTAAGTCTCAGGTCCCAATACCCATGAATTCATTTTACCTAGACCCCCAGTGGCCACAACTATCAAAAGAAGATATTCCTATGGGCAACACACAGACATCATTTTCTTCTAAACTCCAGAGAAGAAACATAAATCAAGGAACAAAAGACCCACCTAACAAAGACCCAGTATCAGCACCTAGAATTACAAGATTCCCAGGCCCAGACACCAGCATAAAAACATAATTAATTTACCCAGAACAATATGTCTAAACTAGAGCCCAGCAAGTCTACCACAGCAAGCCCTGAATATTCAAACATGTTCAAAGCACAAATAAAAGGCTTTAAACAGCCTTTATAAATACAATAGAGATTGTAAAAGAGGAAACAAATAAATTTCTTAAAGAAAACTATGAAAACACAAACCATGGAAGGAAATGAATAAAACAGTTCAAGACCTGAGAATGGAAATAGAATCAATAAAGAACACAAATTAAGGAAAAACTGGAAATGAAAGATTTAGGAATTTGAACAGGAAACACAGGCAAGCTTTACCAACAGAATAAAAGCAAAGGAAAAGATGATCTCAGAAGTAGATAGAAGAAATACATCAGTCAAGATAATGTTTAATCTAAGAATCCCCTCTGGAAAACATCCAGGAAATCTGGGATACTAAAGAATGCTAGGAATAGAGAAAGGACAAGATTCTCAACTCAAAAGCCCAAAAAAATATATTCAACAAAATCATAAAAAAAAAAATTCTCTAACCTAAGGTAGGTGTGGCCTGTAAATGTACAAGAGGTATATAGAACACCAAGTAGATTGGACCAGAAAAGAAAGACCTCTCAGTACATAATAATCAAATCACTAAATGTACAGAACAAAGAAAGAATATTAAAAAGCTGCAAGGGGAAAAAGATCAAGTAACATATAAAGGCAGAACTATTAAAATTACATCTGGATTTATCAGTGGAAACTCTAAAAGACAGAAGGGCCTGGACAGATGTGCTGCAGAATCTGAAACCACAGATGCCAGCCCAGACCACTAAACATCAGTCATCATAGACAGAGAAAATAAGACATTCCATGATAAACCTAAAATTAAACAATATCACCTACAAATGTAGCCCTATAGAAGGTGCCAGAAAGAAAACTCCAATGTTATCAGGTTAACTACAACCATGAAATCATGAAGAATAAATAATCCCATACCAGCAAAGTCAAAATAAGAAAAGCAACACATGCATAAACAAAATAACTGAAATCAACAATAACTGATATATCTAAACATCATGGACTCAGTTCCTAATAAAGAGATGCAGACTAACAAGAATGGATGTGATAACAAGATCAGCCCTTCTTGTGCAATGAAGAAACACACCTTAACATCAAGGATAAATTTCATTTCAGGGTAAAGGTTAGAGAAAAGATATTCCAAGCTAATGGAGCTAATAAAAGAGCTTACATAGCTGTTTTAATATCTGACCAAATATATACTTCAAACCAAAACTAATTAGAAGAGATGGATAAAGATGCTATATACTCATCAAAGAAAAACAAATGCATCAAAGGGGCAGTTTAGTTCTTGGTATCTATGCCCCAAACACAAGTGCACCAAAATTCACGAAGAATCATTACTACAGCTTATGTCACATATTGTTCCCTCAAACGCTGATAGTAGGAGACTTCAACCCCAACTTTCACCAATAGACAGGTCACCAGACAAAAACTAAGCAGAGAAATGTTTCAGCTAAGTTATAAACCAAAGGACCTAACAGATATTTACAGAATATTTCACACAAACACAAAAAAATACACCTTCTTCTCAAAACCTCATAGAATTTTCTTCAAACTTTACCACAGAATTGGGCACAAAACAAGTCTCAATAAACACAAGAAAATTGAAGTAATATTTGTGGTGGTTTGAATAGATATGGTCCCCACAGAGTCATGTGTTTGAATACTTGGTCTTGAGAGTAGCACTATTAGGAGATAAAAGCCTTCTTGAAGGAGGTGTGTCACTGTGGAGGCAGGTTTTGAGGTGATATATACTCAAGCTATGCTTAGTATGGCACACAGTCCCTTTCTGTTACCTATAGATCAAGATCTAGAACTCTCAGCTCCTTCTCCAGCACTGTGTCTTCCTGGACACTGCCATGCTTCCCACTATGAAGACAATGGACTAAACATCTGAAATGGTAAGCCAGCCCTAATCAAATGTTTTCCTTTATAAGAGTTGTTTTGGTCATGTTGTCTTGTCATAGCAGAAAACACTAATTAAGACAACATCCTACAAGGAGGGGGGAAGACAATATCCTACATCTTATCTGACCACCACAAATTAAATATGGATATCAACAATAACAAAAATAACAGAAAACTTACAAACCCATAGAGAGTAAACAACTCTCTACTGACAAAAAAAAAAAAAATGGGTCAAGACGGAAATTAGAAAATAAGTCGAGTTTCTAGAATTGAATGTACCCCAGTGTGTGGGGCACAATGAAGGTAGTTCTAAGAGGCTAGCTCATAACACTAAGTGCTTACATTAAAAACAACAACTGGAGAGATCTCAAATGAGTAATTTAACAGTCTACTTGAAACTTCCAGAGCAAAGAGAAAAATATCACACCCAAAACAAGTAGATGGCAAGAAATAATCAAACCAAGGGCTGAAATCAATAAAATAGAAACAGATACAAAGAATCTATGAAACTAAGAGCTGGTTCTTTAAGAAAATCAATAAGATTGTCATATACTTACCCAAACTAACCAAAAGGCAGAGGGAGAATGTCCAAATTAACAAAATAGAAACAAAAGGGGGTGCATAAGAAGAGTCATGAGGAAATCCAGAGAATCATAAGGACATACTTTAAAATCTGGACTCCACCAAACTGGAAACTGTAAAAGAAATGGGTATTTCCTCAGGACATACCACTGAACAATGTTAAGTCAAGATAAGATAAACAATTTAAGAAGACCTATAACCACTAGTAAAACAGAAGCATTTATTAAAGGTCTCCCAACCAATAAAAAGCCCAGGACCAAATGGTTTCAGTGCAAAATTCTACCAGACTTTCAAAGAAGAATTAACATCAATAATCCTTAAATTATTTCACAAAACAGAAACAGAAGAAACATGGCCCAATTCATTTTACAAGGCCACAGCTGTCCTGATACCCAAATCACATAAAGACACAACAAAGAAAGAGAATTATAGACCAGTTTCCCTTATGAACATGGATGCAAAAAATTTCAATAAAATACTTGCAAACTGAATCAAAGAAAGCATCTAAAAGATCATGTACTGAGATGAAGTAGACCTCATCCCAAACATACAAAGTTGGTTCAATTTATTAAAATCAGTGTAATGTACCATATAAGCAAATTGAAAGAAAAAACTCACAGGATCATCTCATTAGATACAGAAAATGCCTTTGACAAAACCCAATTTCCCTTTATGATAAAAATGCTAAAGAGATTAGGAATACAAGAGACATACCTCAACATGATAAAGGAAGTTTACCGCAAGCTTATAGCCAGCATCAAATGAAATTGATAGAAACTCAAATTAATTCCACTAAAATCAGGAACAAGACAAATTTCCTCTCTTTCCATATCTTTTTATGGGACTTGAAGTTATAGGACTTGAAGTCTTAGCTAGTACAATAACACAACTGAAGGAAAAAAAGAAATACTAATAGGAAAGAAGTCAAACTATCTTTATTTGAAGATGATATGAATTCATACATAAAAGACCCTAAAACTTCACCAGGATACTTCCACAGCTGATAAACACTTTGAGCAAAGTGGCTGGATATGAAATTAACACACAAATTTTGTAATGCAAAAACCAATGTAGCCTTCCTACATACAAATAGAAAGAAATCAGGAAAACAACACCTTTCACAATTGCCTCAAATAACATAAAATATCTTGGGGTATCTCTTCCCAAGCAAGTGAAAAACTTTTATGATAAAAACTTAAAAGTCTTTAAAGAAAGAAAGAAAAGGATATCAGAAGACAGAAAGATTTCTTGTGTTCATGGGTCAGTAGAATTAACATAGTAAAAATGGCAACTCTACCAAAATCAATCTAAAGATTCAATGCAATCCCATAAAAATTCCAGCACAGTTCTTCACAGATCTTGAAAGGACAATTTTTCAGCTTCCTGTGGAAAAACAAAAGACTCGGGACAGTTGGAAAATTCCTGAATAGTCCTGGAAGTTTTAAATTTTACTATCAAGCTATATAGAATTGAAGACCCAGACATAAATCTACACCTATAGACAACTGGGTTTTTTTTTTTTAATAAAGAAGCCAGAAATTCATACAGGAAGAAAGATGGCATCTTCAATAAATAGTGCTGGTCAAAATGGATTAGAAAAATCCCAGTCAATCCATACTTATCACCCTAAACAGAACTCAACCACAAATGGATCAAAGACCTCCCCATAAAATCAGATACAATGAACCTGATTGAAGGGCAAGTAGGGAATAGTCTTGAACTCATTGCCACAGGAAGTCAACAACTAATGAATGGGACCTCGTGAAAATAAGAAGTGTCTGCATGGCAAAGGGCACTGTAATTTGGACAAAGCTGAAGCATATGTTATGGGAAAATATCTTACTAGCTACACATATACTAGAAGGCTAATATCCAAAATATGTAAATAACTCAAGAAACTAGATATCAAGAAAACAAATACCCAATTGAAAATGGGGAACATATCTAAACCAAGAGTTCCTCAACAGAATAAGCTCCAATGGCTGAGAAATACTTAAAGAAATGTTCAACATCCATAGCCATCAGGGAAATGCAAGTCAAATCTACTTTGAGATTTTATCTTTCACCTGTCAGGATGACTAAGATCACCAAAACAAGTGGCACCTCATTCTGGCAAAGATATGGTGATAAGAGGAACACTCATCCATTTCTGGTAGGAGTGCAAACTCATACAGTCACTATGAAAATCAGTTTAGTTGTTCTTCAGAAAGATGAGAATCCATCTACTTCAAGATCTAGTTGAAGAAGCATCAGAAATGCAAGGTCATTCTCAGAAGAAAAAAAAAAGATCCAGTTATACAACTCTTGGGCATATAAAATTCTTGATCCTAACACAGAGACATTGCTCAACTATGGTACTTCATAATTGCCAGAAATTATAAATAGCCTACATGTCCCCAATAGGAGACTGTATAAAGAAAATGTGGTACATTTATACAATGGAGCATTAATTAGTCATGAAAATAAATGACATCATGAATTTGCAGGCAAATAGATGGAAGTAAAAAAGAATCATCCTGAGTGAGGTACTCAAATCAAGGAAAATAAATATGGTATATGTCTGCTTATATGAGGGTATTAGCTTTTATGAAAATGATAAGCAAATTTGCCATCTACAGAACCATGGAGGGTACAAATAGAGTAAGGAACTAGAGGAAACAGATCGATATCATTACGAAAGGAAAGGAAGTAAAACAGATACTTATGGATGGATTGGGGGTTCTGAAATGATGTGATCAAGTAGGATGGGAAGGGGCTAGGAAGAAATGAGAGGAGATAGGGGGACATACAGCTAAAATTAAGGAGCATTAGGGGAGTAGTGTAGAAACCTAATATAATAGAAACCTCCTAAAATAAATAACATACGGAGGCAATCTAAATGAAATTGCCAAATAACGGGAGACACAGAGGCCCAACTGGCCATCTCTTATTACCAAATGAAGCTTCCAGTTCAATGTTTGGGTTGCATCTAATTCAATTGTTGATCAAGAGGCCCCTAAGGAATCCCCAAACAACCCAAGCTGTTGCCAAGGCTATAGGATGCTCTCCACAAACTGACAGCAAGGCTCCATTGCTGAAGTCAACACCCACACAAATCAATGATTCTCTGCAAGATGTGCCAGGGAAATTTTGCCACAAAAAAGGGGGGGAGTAATTACCCACAACTGATTTGATTTAAGGCTCACTGCACAAGATGGAACCCATACAAAGCACTTTCAGTAACCAAGAACTTGAGACAAGATAGTGCAAGAGCTTAAGGCCAAAACCCAAATAATACTAATCTTCTTTTCTTAAGAAGAAAATGGAAAAATGTAATGATAAATAACTCCTAATGATAGTCTTCTATACTCATAGGCCAGTGCCTTGTTCAACCACCATCAGAAAAGCTTCCTCCTGTAGCACAAGAGAAAAATTATAGAGACCCACAGCCAGACATTACTCAGAGAGTGAGAGACCTTGGAACACTCAGCCCTAAATGGGATTTCTCCATCAAAACTCTCCACTTATAGCTCAAGGAACAGAATGTAAGAGCTAAAGGGGATGGAGGACACCAAGAAAGCAAGGCTCTCAAAATCAACATAAGCAAAGCTCATATGAACTGAAAGACTGAAACAGCATTTACAGGGCCTGCATGGGTCTGTACCAGGTCTTCTACATACATATTCTGGCTTCCAGTTTAATGATTTTATAGGACTCCTGAGTATGTGATTTGTAGGGTCTCCAACTCTTGTGTTTTCACTGTCTCTGTCTCTGTTTGCCTCTCTGTCTTTCTGTATGTGTGCCTATGTGTGTGTGTATGTGCATGTGCATGTGCTTGCATGCATGTGTGTGTGTACCTGTGCGAGTATATATGTGTGCGTGTGTGTCCTTTTGTTTATCTGTCTTGTCTGATTCTATGTGATAGTTTTTGTTTTACCTTGTTATACTTCATTTTGTTATTGTTTAAAGTGAATGAGTGAATGAATGAAAATCTAGCTACTAGGGTAAAGGTTAACAATTAAACTGTCATTTATATCAATTAAATCAATTTTCTACATTGGGATATGTCAACCTCTCCAGGGCAGATCTCCTATTCAAGAGTAGTTGAGCAACAAATAATAGACTCCACAGTCCTCTATGTGGTGTTTTTATTAGGTTACAGCTTGGTTGGTTGATTGGTTGTTGGTTGGTTTTTTGTTTTGTTTTGTTTTGTTTTGTTGGTTTTTTTCTTTTGGGGTGGAGTTGTTTTCTAGGTTTGGGATATTTTGTTGTATTGAGTTTTTTGTTTATTTTTGAGAAATAACTTAATGTTGGTTGCTTAGGCAGGAGAAGAGGATCTAAACAAGCTTGGGAGAAGGGAAGGATATAATCAAAATATATTTAAGTTTGAAATAATAAAAATTTTAAATATAAAATAAATTTTAAAAAGTGAGGAAGTTTTTTTAAATTAGAAATCAAGCCTCTAGATTCCGATTTCACCAGAAACAATTTTCTTTGTTTATCTACTGCTTGACAGGATAATGTGGTATGGGGGTATAATGATATAGGGATACTGTAATAGAGGAAAGTTGCCATGTAGGGATGCTGTGGTAGTGGGATATTGTCATATAGGATGTTATTGTATAGGAGTGATACAGTATAAGGATGCTATGGTATAGGGATGTCATGATGTATGAATGTTGTGATGTAGGGTCTCTGTGTTATACTGTTGCTTTGATAAAAAGATGCTGTGGTATAGGGATGTTGTTCTGTAGGGATGTTATGATGTATGGATGCTGTGGTATAGGGATGGTGTGGTATAGGGATGTAGTGATGTAGGGGTGCTGTGATGTAGGGGTGTTGTGATGTAAGGATGCTATGGTATAGGAATGTTGTGATGTAAGGATGCTGTGGTATAGGGGTTGTGTAGTATGGGGATGCTGTAGCACAGAGAGATACAAGATGAATTCAGAAACATGGGCATGCACCCTAGCTTTGCTATCTGTTCTGGAGGAATGTATAGAATCTCTGAAAGTTAGATCTTAAGCTCAAGTGGCAGGAGGAAGGTTACAGTTTCTGAGCGAGGTTTCACTGTGAAGCCTGTGGCTCTATATTAATAATGTGAGGACTTGAGAATGCCTCTCAGAATTGTCTGTAGCCCAGTTGTTCTGTCTTCACTTGATTTGGCTTTTAAACTCACTTCTAAGACAGATATTGTCCTTACAATGAATCTCTTTTCCGAAAATCTCCCACTTCTACACTTTTAAGAGATAAAATAAACACTGGGACAAAAGCTGTGAACATCACAAGTGCAAGGAAGTACAACATCCTGCTCTAAACATAGTTCCTTGGCATATGATATCTACAGAAGGAAATAGCTCTGAAAATAAGCCTTTTTATGAAAGCAATTTACATTTATCTACATCAGCAGAGAAAGTGGAGAATGAAGGCAGAGACATGTTCTCTGATGCATGTACCTATCTATCTCAGAAAGATTTTTACACAGGAAGAACAGGTGGGGAAGGTCATAACACCTGCCTGGCAGAGATCCCACAGGCTTTCCTTTGAGAGTTGCTTTGTGGGTAACTGTGCTTTATAAGACAACTTTGGTGCCTTTTATTTCTGGAGATTCAAGGTAGAAAGACATAAATACCATAGCAAGCTAGACTTAAATACTGATCCTCGTCATGCCAATAAAAACAGGCAAGATAGCAAAAAGCAGAAAGAAGTGATTCTGTGCAGCCAAACTGGAAAGAGGAACAAGTAAGAAGATCCAATAACCACCCAAGTCCATCTTCAGGGCCGTGACATGAGGGTTACGTTTATAGTGAGTGCACAAGTTATACATAACCACACAGTCCTAGTCAACATGTAGTCCTATCATTAACCTAGAACTGTTTCCTAGCTCCTGCCCATCATGCAAATTGTCACAACCGAGTAAAATCTCTTCAAGACAAGCTTCCCCTCTCACTTTTCTTTCCCCAGCTTGACACTTCTGGAGAAGTTGCATTTCCTCGAGGCCCACTGTATCAGTAGCCTGAGAAGCCACGCACAGGTGTCTCTTTCCAGAAGATTCGTCCTTCCTGCCAGGACATTTACAGCACATTTTCTCACTCTTCTTTTTAAAAAAGCTATTAGCTGTTTTAGTTTTTATTGTATGTGTATGGGTGGGTTTTTTTGCCTTCATCTATATCATTTGCATGCCTTGAGGCCAAAAGAGGCCAAAAGAGGGCATTGGACCCTTTGGGACTGGAGTTACAGACTGGTGCAAGGAATCATATCTGGGTCTTATGGGAGTTCAACTGGTGCTCTTAACCACTGAACCATCCTTCCAGCCCTACACTCCCTCCCTCGACCTCATGGCTTGTATTGTTACCTTACCACCTCAAAAAGCCAGGCTCCCTTTCCCCCTCTTCCTTTGCATAACATACAAGTGACAACCATCTGGCCCTTTCCATGAGACTAAGACATCGCTGATAGCTTCTCTACCCGAATGCTTTCTGTTAACCTATCTAATGTCTGTTTAATCTCTCAGAGTAAAATGCCAACATTTTAGAGGAAGAAGAGGTGAAGGTTAAAGCTTTCCTATACCAGTCCCAGCTGTGCTAAAGAAGTGGAGTTGGGGATGTTTGCCTTCATTTCCCTTTATGAGCCATTCATTCCCACTCTCCACCCCCTGTAGTCCCATCTTTCTCTGATTGGAGGCCTGAGGCTCTCATCCCCAGATGGCACGACCCTGTGCAGGTGGCAGGTTCTGCCTGGGAACAGCATTTGCTTTCCCATTGACTCCCTGTTGCTCCAAGCTGTGAACTCACAGTCACTACCTTCTGGAGGCTGGGGCTCAGCCTCTGCGACAACAGATGCTGTTTGAGAAGAGTTGAAGCAACTGCTGTAAATATTGGTGGATAGCTTGACTAGCATCGCCGGCGTAGCTCAGCAGACATAGCTGTTAAGGAAGGAGATCCCTGGGAGTGGGAAGGACAACAGGAGTAGGATTCTGCAAGCTGTTCCTTTCACTCTTCCCAATCTCAGTCTCAAACCAACTCTTTATCAATCAGGAATCTTGATCCCTTTTGCTTTTCTACAGTTGTGATTGAGAAGACCCCTGACATCCCTAAGAAATGTACTTTTTGTTTTGAGATAGAGTCTCCTGTAGCCCAGACTGAACTCAAAGTCATTATAGAACATAAGATGACCTTGAACTTCTGCTTCTTCTGCCTCTACTTGCTGCCACCATGGATATATATCACCAAATCTGGTTTATGCAATGCTGAAGATTGAACTGAGAGCTTCATTCATCACTCTGCCAACTGAGCTATATCCCCATCCTACCAGAGTCACATTTCTTTTATGAGTGTTTAGATTAAGGACATTTCAAAGATTCAAGAACAGTCACTGTTCCATCTCCACCTGCAGTGTTCAATGCAGACTTCTGGCCAAATAGCACCAATATTCTCTGTTTTCAAATTCCTAAAGAGAAAACAAGGGAAAAATCCAATTCTGCATTGGTCATTGTAGGTACCTGGAGTAGTCTACAATATCCCTGTGTGCCACAAGGCTCATTCCAGTCAAACAAATGTGGCTTCTGTGATACTTTGTCCTGGATGACATTTTAGCAAAATATACAAAAGATAGGTCAGCACCAGAGAAAAGAGAAAAGCGGCTGTGGATACAAAGAGCCGGAGTTCTGACCAGACCAGAGGCAGCTTTTAGAAAAGAGGTTGAGAACAAAACAATTAGGACATTAGAAAAGGGAGGGAAACGTCTGAGCCAAAATACAGGAGAAATACCTTTTTAAAGAGTCTAAAGACTGCAAACAAAGAAGCCCATAGAGATTAAAATAGTTCATTTAATGTATCGCTGTCATAACAAATTATTATAAACTCAAAGGCTTAAAACAAATTTATTCTCTGATAACTCTGGACACTAGAAGCATAACAGTTGCTCAGACTACAAGTCAAAGTGCCAGCAGGACTAATTCTTTTACCAAAGGTTCTGGGGGCGGGGGGGGGGGGGCGGAATGCATTTCCTTGAATTTCAGTTTCTAGTGGCAACCTGGCCATCTTGGCCTGTGGTCCCTTCTTCTGTCTTCAAGCCTCATCACTCCACACTGCTGCTATCTTCTCACTGCCATGACTTTCAGGATCTTCTCTGAGCCTCATATATGGACCCATCATCTCAGGTTCCCAGACAGCCTAGGTGAATCTCCTTGTCCCAGGATTCCTTTTTATGTTTTTGTTTTGTTTGTTTTTATTTATTTATTCACATTACCTCACTTCCTGCCCCACCCTCCTCTCCAGTTCCACCCTTACAAATCCCCTTCCCCTCTACCCCCTCCTGTTGGGGATTGGTTCTAATGCTTTGTTTCAGTCAGGAATCTGCATGTCCAAACTATGAAGGCCCTGGTCCCCAGTTGGTTTTTGATTGATCAGTAAAGATACCAATGGCTAATGGTTGGGCACATGCAGGGACACTTAGAGTTTTGAGGATAGGACACAGAAAGGAATGGGGCAGAGTGGCCATGACTCATTGAGTCAAGGAAGATGAATGGGATGCCATGGCAGCAGGAGATAAAGCCAGCCGGCCATGTGAGATTTCAGGTAAGTGGCCACTGACCACTTCTTTGGTTAGGCCTGGGACAGGAGAGGAAGGTTTAGGAATACCCGGCCTTTGAGGCAGCCAAGGCATTTTAAAAATAAGTGTGTGTGTGTGTGTGTGTGTATGTGTGTGTGTGTGTTTTATTTGAGGATCCAAAAATAGCTCCTGGACAGGTGCGAGCATGCAATTCACCAGGAGCAAAAACTTTCCACTACACACTCCCCTTCTACTCAGAGAAGGGGAACCTCCCCTGGGGTACCACCCCAGTGTGGGGCATCCAGTCACAGTAGGATTAAATAATCCTCTCCTACTGAAGCCCAACCAGGCAGTCCAATTAAGGGAAAGGGATTCAAATGGCAGGCAACAGAGTCCAAGACAGCCCCTGTTCCAATTGTTAAGGGACCTAGAGGAAATCCAAGCTGCACACCAGCTACAAATGCCTAGGTCCAGCCCCTGGATATTTTTTGGTTGGTGGTTCAGTCTCTGTAAGTATCCTAAAATTCTTAATCACAGTCTGAGATATGGCAGGGGCAGGTAAAATTATTTTTACTATTCCCCACTCAACAAAATTTTGTGCCAATATAAGAATATAATGTTTACTGGCAAAATTCATAATGCTCTTGTTTTTAATAGCTGATTAGTATTCCATTGTGGAAGTGAACCACATTTTCTTTATCAAATAGTTGAGAAACATCTAGGTTATTTCCAGTTTCTGACTATTACCAATAAAGCTTTTATGAACATAGTTGAGTAAGCGTCCTTGTGATATGATGGAGCATCTTTGGGTACATTCCCAGGAGTGGTGTAGCTGGATCATGAGGTAAAACTATTCCCAGTTTTCTGAGGAACTGCAAAATTGATTTCCAGAGTAGTTGTACAAGTTTGCACTCCCACCAGCAATGGAGGAGTGTTCTCCTTGCTTCACATCCTTGTCAACATGTGTTGTCCCTTGAGTTTTTCATTTGAGCCTTTCTTATGGGTGTAAGGTGGAATCTTGAGTCATTTTGATTTACATTTCCCTGATGACTAAGGACACTAGAGATTCCTCCATTAAGAATTCTCTGTTTAGCCGGGTAGAGGTGGTGCACGCCTATAATCCCAGCACTCTGAGAAGCAGAGTCAGGTGGATTTCTGAGTTCGAGGCCAGCCTGGTCTGCAGAGTGAGTTCCAGGACAGCCAGGGCTATACAGAGAAACCCTGTCTTGGGGGGAAAAAAAGAACTCTCTGTTTAGCTGTATACCCCATTTTTAATTGGGTTACTTGGGTTGTTGGTGTCTAATTTCTTATACAAATGGATGTAACTAGAAAATATCCTGGTGAGGTAATGAAGACCTAGAAGGACATGTCTATTATGTATTCACTGATAAGAGGATGCTAGCCATAAAGTACAAGATACCCACACTACAATCCACACATCCAAAGAAACCAAATAACAAGGATGGCCCAAGAGAGGATGCTTGAAGCGTTCTCAGAAGGGGAAATAAAATAGATATAGGAAATGGAGGGAGGGAGGGAAATGGGTGGGAGAGGAGAAGAGGACAGGAATGGGGTCGGCGGGGCAATCAGATGTAGGGAGAGCAAGGCAGAGAACACTGAACTCAGCAGGAAGTGGGGGCATCTCTAGGACGTGTCAAAGACCTGGGATGGGGAAAGTCCCCAGGAAAACTCCTAGCTGAGACTCCTAGCAGTGTTGGACATGGAGCCTCCTGTAGCCCGGCAGGGCTCCAGTGGAGGGATAAGGACAGCAACCCATCCACAGAACCTTTGACACAATTGTGTCATGCCTACAAGATGTGCAGAGACAAAGAAGGAACAGAGACAAAGGGAATTGCCAACCAATGACTGGTCCAAATAGAGACCATCCTATAGGCAACAACCAATCCCTGATACTATCAATGATAGTCTGTTATCCTTACAGACAGGAGTCTAACATAACTGTCCTCTGAAAAACTCTACCTAGCAGCCAGTGGAAACAGATGCAGAACCCTACAGCCAAACATTAGATGTAGTTCAGGCAGACTTATGGGAAGAGTTGGGGGGAGGATTGGGTGGTCCGAAGAGGACAGGGACTCCACAGGAAGACCAAAGGGGTCAATTAACCTATACTCTTGGGGGCTTCCAGACACTCAACCACCAACCAAAGAGTGAGCATGGGCTGGACCTAGTCCCCCTGCACACATGTAGTAGATGTATAGCTTGCTCTTCATGCAGGTCCCTGAACAACTGGAGCAGGGACTGTCCCTGAACCTGTTGCCAGCCTGTGGGTCCTGTTCCCCTAACTGGGTTGCTTTGTCTGGCCCCGGTGGGAGAGGATGTACCTAGTCCTGTAGTGACTTGATGTGCTAGAGTGTGGTGAAACCTGGGGAGGAGAGTCCTCTACCTTCTCAGAAGAGAAGAGGAGGGGAAAATGCTGCAAGGAGTTGTAAGAGAGGGATTAGGAGGGAAGGCTGATATTGGGATGTAAAGTGAGTAAATAAATTGTTGAAAAAAAGATTTATACTATTTAATGATAAAAACAAAGGCTTATTATTTCACCGCCATCATTCTTTAGCACATAAGTGTCACATTGGTATCTCTTCGGGGCTGGATTGTGTTATAGGGTTTGTTTTTGTTTGGTTGGTTTTTTTGGGGGGGGGTTGATTTTTTTTGTTTTTTCAAGACAGGGTTTCTCTGTATAGTCCTTGTTGTCCTGGAGCTCACTCTGTAGACCAGGCTGGCCTCTAACTCAGAAATCTACCTGCATCTGCCTCCCAAGTGCTGGGATTAAAGGTGTGTGCCACCACCCGGCTACAGGTTTTGTTTTTTAAAATTGCTGTTTGAGTTACCAACTTGAATTTCACAATGTATTTGAAATTTTGCTTGAGATTGAGACAGAATTTCATGCAACTTCTGACAAGTCCTTGACAACTTCTGGGGGTTTTTTTCTATGTATGTACAAAACTTTGATTTTCAGCGGTTTGATCAACGGTTATAAAAAAAAAATCTATGAACTCTAAAAAACGTTGACGATGCCTCAACTGCCTTGTGTGGAATCTAATATTCAGCCAAGATTTAGTTCTTCCTGTATAAGTAAGGAGTACATCCATCTCATTACTATGTGGCTTGACTTCATCTCTAATAATGAGAAATTATTTATATACTGAAGATTATTTTAAGACTTGGAAAAATGGCTCAGTAGTTAAGAGGGTTCACTCTTAGAGAAGAGTAGAGTTTGGCTTCCAGCATCTAGACAGTTGACAACTGTCTATAACTTCAGTTCTGGGGGACCTGAAGCTTCTAGTCCTTCTATTGGGGGGTACATATCCCTCGTTGGAGCTTATGATGTGATGCAAATACCTACATGAAATACCATTTTACAATTTGGACTTTTTTCCCTAACATGCTAAGCTAAGCATGCCCGGTATCTCAGCCCTTTCTTTTTGTTATTGTTTGGCTGGTGTTTGTTTGTTTGATTTTTAACTTTAAAAAAAAAGTCTTACTAATTGCCAAAGTTGACCTTCAGGTCACTCTGAAATGAAAGTTTGCCTTTTGCCACTTGCAAGCGTCGAAGCAGAAATGAAGGTTCTGAAATGTTTTGTGAAGAACCCTCATAATCCGGACTTCTCATCCTGCCTCTGAGAGTCTGGTCCTGTCTCCCACTAGAGAAGGTATGACAGGCTGCGGTCAGCCCCATCCTGCAAACTCTCGTCCTGAAAGGCTCAGGTAGCAGCTCAGGAAGCATGTTAAGATATTCAGTCTTCCTCTAGGCTGCAACTCCCATTTCTTCAGTTTGCATTGTAAAGACATTTACAGCAACCCCATCCTTTGTCCTTCGTCCTGATAACATACTGGGGAGGCTGAATTTTCCTCAAGGTTGCTGGCATGCGCAGACAGAGTCAAGATGCAAGAGGGACGCTGGATAGGGATCTTGGAGATCAGCCCCATTCCCACAGGCCAGCTGCAGAAGCTCAGGGCTGGACCCGTGCCAGAGTCACGTGACGTGACACAGAAGCTCGAAACCGAGCTACGGGGCAGAAGTCAGCTCCTCAGTAGCCACTGTCCGCTGTCCCTAGCATCAAAGGCACTGTTCTCAGGGACAAGTTGGGCATCTCGCTCTGGGTGAGTTCTGCCGGGAAAGCGCGGGGCAGGAAGGAACCCAGGGGTGGAGTGGGTGGGGGAGGGCGGGCGAACAGCCGCAGGCGGTGGCCTGGGCAGGATTCATGCGTGTTTTCCCAGCTGGTTGGGACAGTGGGCCTCTGGGCCAGAGGACTACGCAGCACACTTTTCTGGAACAGGTCAGGATGAGAACAAACTGGCCTAGTGAGGGAGCTGGGCGGAGTTGAGGGCAGTTGTGGGGAGGCCGGCCACACCTCTTACAGGTGGATGTTTGCCTCAGTTACCTGCATCGGAAGGTGCTAGTGAGTGCCCAAGCCACTCACTGCACCAGGGCTCCAGCGGAATCCGGAATCCGAAGTGAGTGTGGCAAGTCTCTAGAGAGGTGAGCTCTGTCCCCAGCCTTGCTGTTAGCTGGTAAGGATACCACAGTCATCCTCCCCCCCTCCCCACACCCCACCCCCTTTGGCCTGTTTAAAATGAATGTGATCACTCCTCCCCAGCCATAGCACCTTTGGCTGAAGCCAGGATGGAGGTAGTCCGGCAAGGAAGGCCTGGGGACACTGGCACTCTGGGATAGGTGTCAAGCCTGGTTCAGGGGGCCTCTTGAACCTGCAGCTAACCTCTCTGTCCTTTGATCCCAGAGAGAGCCTTCTGTGTTAATACCTTTCTCTGTGCTAGTCCTTTGAAACATAAGATCAGCTATGCTTAGAGCTGTCTAGCCCAGCATGGGTGAGATCTGAGGTCTGAATTCACACTGTATCTGCCAGGACCAGACCTGTCGCCGGGGCCACCGTGATTCTCACAACCCTGAAGAAAATGAGCGACAAGAAGAAAAATCTTATTACCTTACAGGACCCTGAAGCCAAGTACCCACTGCCCTTGATTGAGAAGGAGGTAGTGGGTCACCTAAACCTTCCTCTGGTTAGGTGAAAGAGGAGGGTTGGGGGTGTGGGTGGGAGAAATGCTAACTGGGAAGGTGGGGTGAGCAGTCACCTCAGGACCGAATGGAGCACCTTTCTATAGATCTGGGCCACAAAGCAAAACTCCTAGAGAGCCAACAGAACCTTCCTACCTTTCTTCTTTCTTCTTTTTCTAACCAGCAAATCAACCACAATACCAGAAGGTTCCGCTTTGGACTGCCCTCACCAGACCACGTCCTAGGGCTTCCTGTAGGTGAGCAGGGCTTGGTGACATCTCCAAGTCTGGGTGTTTGAGTACTCGGCTTCTATTAGCAATGGATTCCCATTCTGTGGCATATGAAGGGTACACTGATATAACCCTGGACCACATGAATAGACTGGTGGACTTGAGGAGAGTGTCCCATTGTTCCACTCGGACTGTCACAATAGTAATAGCTTGAGGAGCACTGATAAGGCGTAAGCCCACAGTCAGGAGGTGTAAGATATCATTAAAAGCTCCTATCCACGCAGCTTAAGGCCAGTCCCTCACCGTCTCTGACCCTCCATCTATAAAATAGTATTTCCCAGGCCTGTCTGCCTCCTTCAGGTATAGCAAGGGTAAAATTCAGAAACTTCATTATGTTGTTCAGGGATGACAAGAGCAGGTGTTCCCTTGCAGTCAAAGCCCAATATGCATGAGAAGTCACTAGCAATGCAAATGCACTAATTGGTAGTGACTTTATCTACCAATTATCTGAGGGGTCCTGAGACCACTTTAAGGAGGGACTCACTGTGGAAACCAGCCCCAGCTGACCTCTTGAACTGTCCCGCTTCCAGTTGCATTAGTAACATCTCTAGACAGCTCAAGATGAAAAACCTAAGGGACAGGGTGGGACGGAGAAGCCTTGCCCCTTGTCTCCTAGAGGACAGTCTTATTGATGGCCTACTTTCATAGAAAACTCTGACTTCAACTCTGCCAAGTGATGAAACTGTAGTATGAGGAATCCTGATGGCCCCTGAGCCTGCTTGTTGTCCCTCACTCCTCTGTCACTGTTCCATTTCTCTGCTTAGCCCGTCTGTCACCACCCTGTTTGGAGGCAGCGTGAAAACACAAGCCACTTGAGAAATAGATTTTGTAGAGACCTCTCTGACCTGCTCTTCCTTCAGCCTCGGTGGAAGTTGTGTGGTCAGTGGGACAAGGCAATGTAGGCCCTCTAAGAGTCTTGATAGGAAAACTGGATGCCTCACAGCTCAGCTGACACAAAGATGGAAAGAGGTGGGGCCCCAGGGCCCAGGATGCAGCTTCATTCTGTGGGGGGATACAGTGACTGACTTTCTAGGTCCCCAGTTTCAAGTGAGCTCTCAAACGGAAGCTGCTGCTTCAGGCCCGTGCTCTCAAGTGACCCTGGTGTCCAATCAGGCTATGGCTGTAAGTTTGCCCATTAGCCTCAACGGACTCCTCCAAGACACTGCTTAGCATTATGAACTAGCCCCTCTATCCTCAAGCCTCCCACTTCCCTTCTTCCTTTTTGCACCCTCTTCATCTCTGTCTCTGTCTCTGTCTGTTTCTATTTCTAACTTCCCAGGCACACTTAGTTTCTACTTTATCTAAACCTATCCTGAAACCTTCTTTTGCTTCCAGATTTTAGTATTCCTTGATGAGGCTCCTCCCCTCAATACTAATTGCCTTGGTCTCTGAAGTCTGCACTTTAATCTACACATTAGTATAGACCCATCGGGCTATAGTCTAAACTCATATGTCTTTGCCCTCCCCCCAACTCTATAGAATTCTACTCTGGACAGGCAAAGACAGTGTAAATGTCCCTGTTGCCTCTCAGTAGAGCCAATGGCCAGATTGCACACATCCAGGTCCTGGGACCCTGCAGCATCCATGAGGCTAAGCCCTGTTCTATCCTGGGACATAGATGGGTTCCTGGTGACTCCCTCCCAGACTCCAGGTTAGGAAGAAAAACTTTCATGAAGATGATAATTTTCTTTAAATGGAAAAAAACTTTTCTGATTTATTTTTTGAGACCAGATCCCACTCTTAGCCCAGGCTGTACTGTGATTTACAGCTCAGATTAGCTTTGAACTCAAGTCAGTCTCTGATGTCCAAGTGCTAGGATTACAGGTATGTGCCACCACACCTGCTCCTTTCTGATGTTTTTAGTGTCCATTCCCACCTTTAATTCAGTCCTACTCCAAGAGTTATAGCTGGGCAGGTGTTATCAAACTGAATCTTTGGGGGATTCCTGGGTCCTGTTTACTATTCCTATTCCTATTCCTGTTTGAGCTTAACATTTGGTACATTTGTGCAGGTAACTATGTCCATCTCTTGGCACAAATTAACAATGAATTGGTAATCAGGGCTTACACACCCGTCTCCAGTGACGATGATCAAGGCTTTGTGGACTTAATTATAAAGGTAAATAATGCCCATTTTACTCAGCTGTCTGGAACCCCCAGGTATCCTAAGTGTGGTAGAGTGGAGAGCAGTACTTTTTCCCTGGAGGGACTTATGACAGTGCTCAACAGTCTCCTTTATCAGTGATGCTACATTCTATCCTGTAGTGCCTCTAAGGATTGCTGTGGTTAGTTTGTCAACTTCACACAATCTAGAAATCACCTGAAAAGAATCTCAGTGAGGGACTATCTATATATACTAGGTTGGTCTGAGAAAATGTGTGCGGTGGACTGTCTTGATTAATTGATGTAGAAAGACCCAGCCCACTATGCCTACCGTTCCCTAGGCAGAGGACGCTGGGCTGTTTAAGTGCAGAGAGTGGGCTGAGCACTGCCAGACATGCATGCATGCATTCATTTCTCTGTTGGAGGGGATGTGGTGAGCTGCTTAAGTTCCTGCCTGGACTTCCCTGCAAAGACAGATTTTAACCTCGAATTATAAGCTAAAATAAACCCTTTCTCCTCTAAATTGTTTTGATGGGATATTTTAGTGTGGAAAAAGAAAAAACATGTTAAGTCGTTCACAGTGAGTGTGAAAGTATTTACTTGCATGATTTCTGATTCCAAGTGCACTTTCCAACTGTATGTAACTATAGCCAAAGTCGTGGAAGTATAAAGGACCCATACTTGCTTTTCAGATCTACTTCAAAAATGTACACCCCAAGTATCCCGAAGGAGGAAAGATGACTCAGTACTTGGAGAACATGAAAATTGGGGACACCATTCTTTTTCGGGGGCCAACGGGGCGCCTGTTCTACAATGAGCCAGGTACCAAGTGCTGCTCAGTGGGGTCTCACAGCGGGGAGATTCCTCCTGTGGTCATACTGTGGTTTTCCTCAGCCCTGGGGCACATGGGCTTGTGCTTCCGGTCTTCATTTATTCACTTCATTCATTCACAGAAATGCATTTATAGTGGCTTCTGTCCCTGCTCAAACTTATTTCTCAGGTGTATATGTCCTCATTACTATCTCTGCACAGATATATGAACGGTGCCTGCTGACAAGCACAATGGAGGGAAACCACACTAATCAGTCACCCATTTACTCACTCATCCACCATTGCCATGGAGGGGGCTCTAAGAGGCTCCGAGTTCATTAGAGATTCCCTAAGAAAAGGCCCAGCTACCCCTGGGGTGCCCAGACTTGATTTCCACTCTGCATATTGGCATACCAGAGGTGGCCTACGAAGCTACTGTGTCAGAATGGCTTGGAATACTACAACCTCTCCCTTAGCTAGACCGGCCTTCTAAGAGTCAGACATCTTTTGTAGACTTCCAGACAAGGGCTGCAGAAGTCAAAAACATGCTTTATATTTCTAGGGACCCTTTTAATCAAAGCAGACAAAACAAGTGAGCCGGAAAAAAAACTGGTTCATCACCTGGGGATGATTGCTGGAGGCACCGGTAAGATTCTCAGGGTTTCTCTCAGACCTTTCTAACGTGGGAGTTCTTTGACCCTTGAGAAGTGATACGAGAGATGCCTGCACAGCTGTGGTAGTGAGAATGTGGAGTCAAATACTGAATCTGACCCTGGTGCCCTCCTGCTCCCTCTCAAGTCAGGGCTGTGTGGCCAGTCCAGGCAGGCTTTGCTCACTGGTTCCTAAATAGTGGAAGATCCAGTTCCTGCCTAACTTTCCAAGTCCTTTGAGAATGAGCTCTCAGGGAGACATTCAGGGTTAGGCACCATCACAGACAGTTTTAATACTATCATATTCACTGGCCCTACACTCTGTGTGTGTGTGTGTATATACATCTATACATAACACACACACACACACACACACACACACACACACACACACACACATATATATATATATATATATATATATGCCACTTGAACACCTAGGCTCAGAATCATGACTATTATTATACTACGAATCTGCTTTTTTTTCTAACTAGCTCACAGAATGTTCTTTTCCTCTTGTCACGGGAAAATTTAAAAGGAGGGCTGAGCATGGGGCTCAGTTGATAGAGTATTTGCCTACCACAGGAGGTCCTGGGTTCAGTCTACAGTACCACATAAAACCAGGCATGGTGACATATTTAACTCCAGTATTTGACACGATCAGAAGTTCAAGGGCATTCGTTGACTACATAGTGAGTCGAGGCCACCCTGAGATACATGAAACCCTGTCTCAAAAAGGAAAGGGGGCCTTTGACCTTCTGTTGCATTAGAAAGGAACACCAAGCCTGGCAGTGGTGGCACACGCCTGTAATCCCAGCACTTGGGAGGCAGAGGCAGGTGGATTTCTGAGTTCGAGGCCAGTCTGGTCTACAGAATGATTTCCAGGACAGTCAGGACAACACAGAGAAATCCTGTCTCGGAAAAAACAAACAAATAAATAAAAAAAAAAAAAGGAAGGAAGGAAGGAAGGAAGGAAGGAAGGAAGGAAGGAAGGAAGGAAGGAAGGAAGACCAAAGCCAAGGGTGCTCTTCCCCACTTTGGGTTTTAGGGAACAAAAGGGAAAATGGCTCAGTGAACATGTTAATCCACTAAAGGCCAGAAACCGGGGCACTAGAGATGGGAGCAAAAGGCGTGCCTGCTGTTTTGCAGGCATCACGCCCATGCTACAGCTGATTCGCCACATCACCAAGGACACCAGGGATGGGACCAGGATGTCCCTCCTCTTTGCCAACCAGGTCAGTTCTGCAGAGTCAGCCCTGAGTTTGCCACAGTGGCATGGAATGGGGCCTCTGTAGGAATTCCTCCCTCCCCCACTGCCTGAGGACACACTGCTTGGCTGCCTGCGGCTGTGGGAGGCTTAGTGGGCTCAGCAAGTCTGCTGGCAGCCAGCAGAAGGAGCTATGGCCAGGCCTGATCTGTTTGTCTCTGCTTAACTCGATCTTCCCCACAGTCCTACTCATGCCTGAGCTTTCTCCTTAATTCCCAGCTCTCTGTTTTTCTGAGTATTAAATAATGGATGTTCCTGCTGGGAATTCTAAGTTCATAAGAATATACATGCTTTAATTTGTCTTTTTCCCTATATGTACTATATGCACCTATACATGATATATCCTCATACACACACAATTTTTTTTCACTAAGTAGAATCACATAGGCATTTTCCTCTTGTTAACTTTAAATAGTCACACCAGAGTCAAAGTAATGTTTTACTAAATATTCATTCAGGTTCTTTCCAGATTTTGGTCATAAACAATTAGTAATTATAAGTAACTGTTTACTTATTTTCTGAAACAATGCCAGAAATAGAATTACTAGACAAGAACCTTGGAGGGTCTGAAGGCCCAAGCCTGCCCCACTTTTCCCATAAGCAAATGTAGACCACCTTCCTCTTCTACACATCACCAGCACTGCCTTCCCCTGGCTCCTCAGAGAAGGCCAGCCTGCACTAAGCCTGTGTTCTTTGGCCTCTTAGGCCTGATCCTGGACACAGGGAAGAGAATGGGGACTTTTGCATATAGTCAGTGGTCTGTGCAGACAGTCCTTGCAGCCAGAGGGCAGCCTTACTGTTGGTACCCCCACCCCAACCTCAGCCCCTCCAGCTCTTTAATGGGAGACAGGGAGTAGCAGGACCTCGTTCGCCCCTGGAGTCTGTCAAGCTCTCAAGCTTGGACAACGGCAGTTCAGTTGTGAATGTGCAGACCCATGTGTTCAGTCTTGTGGGGCATGCTGGCTGTTCCTACAGGAGCCTTTGTAATGTTGCTTTTTTTCTAGACAGAAGAGGATATCTTGCTGAGAAAGGAGCTAGAAGAAGTCACCACAACTCATTGCAACCAGTTCAACCTGTGGTATACGCTGGACAGACCTCCCAGTGGTATGAGCCATGTGGCTCTCCTTTCTTCTGGGCCAGCTCCACCCTTTGACACACCTATCTATAGACTAGTCTCTAGGTTTTATCGGTTTTGCCTTTAAGATTTACTCCATAGGAGATCATGCCTGGGGACTCCTGGTCCGTAGAGGGCATGCAAGAATCTGAGTGGGAGGACATCGGAAGCAGCAGTTTTTAATGGAGGTCAAGGGCGAGAGCTAAATAAATACCTCTTCTCCACGCCACACACTGCACTGACGACAGACTCCAAGCCACCAGGCTATTTGAACACATACTCTCCAGTCAGCACACTGCACCTAATATGACCACTGGCCCCTTAACCTCGTGTACCTGCCCACGGCTGCTGCTCCGCTCACCACCAACCTCTTCTGGACAGCACACTTCAGATACAGAGCTTCAGCCAGCTCCCGCAGCCTCAGCTAGCATCCTAGGAATGCTTGCATCGCAGGAACCACATGCACCTTGCATCACACATGACATATCTCCTGCTTCCCTGATCTATACCAGTCTATACCTATAAGCTCTCCAGCGGAGACTGCTGCCCAATTCCACGAACACCAGTGAGGCCTCCTCACCCCTACCTAACAGCCCCACTTTCTACTCAATGCATAGAGCAGAGAGACACCATCCCGAGTCTCTGAATCCAAGGCTTGAGCCTGGAATTTGAGGAAAATGTTATGGATGGCAGGGAACCCATATGTCTGCTTCTTGAGTCGACTATGACAGCCAGCAGTGCAGACGTCTAAGCTTTTGCAGGGCAGGGACAAATGCAGCACCATGCTTTCTCCCTTTCTGCTTCTCTTCAGGCTGGAAGTACAGCTCTGGCTTCGTTACTGCTGACATGATCAAGGAGCACCTCCCTCCTCCCGGGGAGGCCACACTCATCCTGGTATGTGGCCCGCCGCCTCTGATCCAGGAGGCCGCTCACCCCAGCCTGGAGCAGCTCGGCTATACCAAGGACATGATTTTTACCTACTAACCCCTCCCACTCTTAGTGCGGGTCCTTCTCTTGTTTAGAGTGAGTTTGGATTCGCCCTGTTGAAGTAGAGTATTTGCAAGGTGTTTCTCCATGCACCCTTGGGCATGATGTTCTTTTGGTTGTGGGCCTAACAAGAGTTCACGGGCTGAAGACAAAAGTGATTTCTGAGCTTCCAGGCTTGGAGGCTGGGAAGGAAGCCACTTTCTCCATGATGTCCTCCATGACTTAGTGGAATAAACTGGACTACTTTGCATTTAGCTCACAATGTGTGGATATGTAGAAATATACTGGGCAAACCAGGGCGTACTGAAGTGGGGTGGAGGTGAAAGAGAGTAAGGGTGTGACCAGAACTGGCAATACTGTAATGGTTGTAGGGTTAGAATTCCAGCAGGATCCAAACAGGCCACTATCAACCTAACCACTTATGAACCTTACTTACATTTCTCTGCTTTAAAGGCCAAATTCACAAGAGGGCAAAGGCCTTGTGGTGTTTGTTCTTCCTTGCCTTGTGGGCCACTTTTTACAAAAGCTGTATGTCAGGGCAGTAAATCCACAGTAGGTGGGCCCCAGGAACTCCTTTATTACAGCAGATGGACACATTTGGGGATATTTATATTTTAGCATCCTCCATCTTGGCATTGTGCCAAAGTTGGCATGGTTAAGTTTCTTCATTGACCCTTTCCAGAAGCTGTGCTTCAAATCCCATCATTCAAACCAGATGATACAGGGACCGCTAGTGCCACCTGCAGTTCAAAGTGTGAATAACATACTGCAGCTCTGCTACTCTGGGGGTAAGCTCACCCCAACTCCATTCCTTATAATCGTCCTAATGGGCCAGAGGTTCTGTGGAGCTTTTGTTCTCTAAGTTACACAGGAGGAAACAGACAGTGTTAGTCACGCATTTCCCTAGTCATTCAGACTGTGGGTGGCAGAGTTGCCTTTAAACTTGGATCTGTTTAATTCTATGTCTGTTCTCCCTTCAGAAGAACTGGCAAAGTAGCAGCAGTATTTGCACTTGCTGCTGGACTTGCTACTCAGTGTGCATATGTGTGTGCATGTGGGAGGGTGATGGGGGGGTAACAAGAAAAAGAAGAGGAGAATGTGGTTCCATGGAGCTCTGCTATACCCTTGACTCTCACTCACAGGGGGCCAACACTCCCGCGGTCATCCACCCACTTGTGTTCAGTGTATTCTTGCATAATGCCCTCCTCAGGGAAAGACTCAGCTGCTCACTCTCTGCTACACTGCTCAGCTTGGCCTTGAACCCACTCTGTAGCTCAAGTCGTCTGTGGACCCCACAATCCTCCTGCAAAGTTCACCATTGGACTAGTCCCACCTCACTGGATTTTTCATTCCCTGGGCCTTCAGGTGATTTCATTGATCATCTGACCAAGCCTGGAGATGCGTTTGGCTTTCCTAGCTAGAGCAGGTACCAATGACACCAAGGATAGTGGCCATTGGCAACGTGATTAAAGGACCTGGGACTCCCTGCGCCCACACAGACTACAGCAGCTCAGCTGGTTTATGCAGCAGGTACATGTGCATTTAACCTTAAAGTGAACCGTGAACATCCCGCAGGCACACGGTGCTGAAGGCAGAGTTGATGTGGAACTAGAAGAAAGAATAAGAGAAGTGAAGCAAACACAAATCGGTGGATGCACTGAGGCTGACAAGATGGTAGAAAGGTGGCACAAAGGTGGCAAGATGGCATGCCCATCTGCGACTAAGGAATTCAAAGCAGAAATGTGACAAGGTGACAGAAGTGGAGAATGTTTGGCAGGGAGTAGAAAACCATGGGCAGCGATCAGGTAGCAGGGCTGGAACTAGAACAGTCATGGCCTGGGAGGGAACTGGCTTGCATGAGACAGAACAGAAAAAAATAAAGTTCAAGTTTGAAGACTGCCCACTAGGGGGAGGTGTTTGACCAGACACTGGAGGCAGGTGAGGGGAAAGGTGTGTCACGTCACCTTGGTGTCTTGGAATGCAGGTAGATGAAAGCTGCTGGAGGGGGGAGGGTGCAAGAGAGGAGTCCTGGCTCTCGTACCCAGGCCTCTCTCAGTGGACATGCATACTTCTCTGAAGCTGCCCCAGAGGGTCCCCTGCCCACCCCACCCCCATCATTTCACTAAGCTACTGCAGAGCAGTTTGTACAACCTTCCTCCCTTCCAATCAGAGGCTTTTATGAACTAACAGCTCATTGTCTTTGTTCTCTTTTGACACCTCGCTTTCATCTCTGCAGGAGCAGTCTGCAGTTTGCATATAAAAGTACAAAAGGTAGAAAAGTTGTAGAGGAAAGCAAAGCACTGACGACACAGAGACGTGGGGGTGGGGACAGGACACAGAGAGATGTGGGGACACGTCTGGACACCTGCCCCACCCCTCTGCTTTTGCTCTTGTCAGCACCCACATCCAGTGTGGCCCACAAGCCCCATCTAGGTGGCTCTGTGCCAACTCCACACTGAGGCAAACATTCAGGCTGTGCATGTGCCTCTCTGGCTCTCAGCCATGAAGAATGTCATCTGCAGTCACCAGCATCAGGGACAGCCAGGCGGGTCATTCAGTAGTTGGTCCTGGCTCAGCAGAGTCTGTAAGAACACAGCCAAAGGGGCAGTTTAACAGTCCAGAGGCTAGGGCTACTCTGCAGTATCTTTACACAAAACAGACACGGGGAGTGGCCCATATCCAACATCACTGACCTACAGTTATCCCAAGGAGCCTGTGCACTGCGTGTTGAACAGACAGTAATGTTAAGCTGAAAATGGGCCGAGGACAAAGCTGGTATACACAATGGCGGAGTTCTTTGGGCTGCTGTGAGCCTCAGGGTTGGCTCAGGTTCTGATCCACTATCAAGCATCATCCCTCATTTCCTCTCCTGTGGCCAGGACACCCTACCACACCAAGTTCACTGGGCTTTGCCACAAAGTCATGCCACAAGTAGGGGAGTCGGAATCCTACCGTGAGGCAGTGGATGTCTTGGGAGAGGAGCCCTATCTGTGTCACGGTGCCTTCAGAAGGTGCCATCTGTAAAATGGGCAGCAGCCTAGTCAGCACGCAGGGGTGAAGTCCATGCTTTACAGACAGTGGCATGCAAAACCCCCTCTACTCCGGTGCACCCTCTCCAGGATACTCTTCCCCGGAGAGCGGTGTGTTCTAGGCCCTGCCAAATGTCAGCTGGTGAGACCCATGCAGTTTCAGTTCCTGCACTGCATGCACACACACTCTGCCGAAGCCACACTCAGCACCAGCACACAATGTAGAGATGCAGGCCACAGGCAGAGCCTGTCAGGCAGCCTCGTGCATATGTCCAGTGATCAAGCTATTTCCAGAAGTATGGAGCAACAGAGAGTCAGACTACTGGACAGGAGGATGATTTCCAAGCACAGGACCCCAGGCATCATTGCTATGGGGTAAGAGAGCATCTTCACGAGGCTGCAGCCTCTTCACAGCACAAGAGTCTCCTTCTCTTGCCTTTCTTCTCCCCTTCTCCTCAGGCACTGCTGGCCTACTCCATCTTCCTTATCTGGAAGCGGCAGACATGGAGGCACCAAGGGCAACCCCTTGGAGGAGGAAAAACTCAGAGCCACTAAGGGAACGGGAGTCACATGAGGCCAGATTCGGCAGTAATACAAGCCTATGCAAGGTCTGAAAACAGGTGTATGCGGCCCCTCCCTCGGACATAACAAACAGGACACAAAACCTGGCCTGACCTGTTCTACAACGGCATTGGCCATTGGGTACCACATCTAAACAACACTAGTGTTGCCCAACCTGGCAAGCTTGTGCCCACTTCTCTTAATAGCTGGACTTGAGGGGAGGCAGCAGACTTAGGTAACAGACCATGGCTGAGTCTTCTGTGTATATTAAAAACCAAAATGTTAAGCATCACCTGCATCTGAGGTAGAATCAGAATGCCATAATGGCAGTCCTGCCCTTCCTGCCAGATGGATAAAACACTGCTGTTATTCTGTAGATGAAGCTCACTGGACCCTGTAGGAGTCACATGCTGGCCAGTCCCAAACTGGAATTTCCTGAGCAGAAGCTCAGACTGGCAGAGCACACATCTCTTCCTGGTCAGTCTCTAGCCAGACACAGACCATCTGGTGAGCCCATTACCAGCTAGTCTGTGTGTCTAAAGCAGGAGACCAGCTCTGTTTCTACTCTTCCAGGAAACAGAAGTGGGCACGATGTGTAAAGCAGAGGCTTGCCAGAAAGGCGCCTGCTCACTCCCCACCCTCACTCTGCGGCTCATGCTGCTGAGATGGAAAACTAAATAGGCTCTGTGTGACAGATGTAACCCCTAGCCAGGGTGTGTGTGATACCGTGGCTGCTTCTATGCTTCACAGAGGGAGATGAGGCCCAAGGCAAGAGGCCACAGGCATCCTCTGACACATCTTCCATCCCCTTGGTTGAATTCTAAATTATAGACCCTTAAGCAGTCTAGTGGGCATCACCCTATCTCCAGCCCCCAACAAAATTAAAAATGTTTCATACTTTCTACATAAATATTGTTTTTATTATCAGAAACAAGTGGCCACTCTATGGTAAAGTACAATCAAATTACATTGTCACTATAGCCTAAATACCCGCTGTTGGCACTCTGATCTCAGCCAAGACTTGTGGCTCACAGGCCTAAGGCACTTGAATTCTTCCCTCAACTGGAGTATAAGGGCAGTGTCTGAGAACTGAGCCTTTTGGGATTGCCCAGGGCCTGCCTCTGCTCATGTGTTTCCAGCTGAAATATGAATTTGATGAATTACTAAACATCTACAAATGTCTCCAAGTGATTTCCCCTGAGTCCACATTTGGCTATAGTTCCCCAAAGTCTGTCCCCTTTGTGGTTGTGTAACTGCACATCTTGACCATCCAGAAGGTGTGTAGTGAGACCAGCCCAAAGACACACGATTGCTTTCTGCAAGTCATGCACAAGGACGAGGGTGAAGTGCAGTTATATGGTGACACGCGGTGTTACTGTGAGCTCTCCATGCACAAAGAAGGCAGATGACAGGGGCGTCAGCTCATCTGTCCCACCTGGTCCAGACCATCTAGTTCATGGTTATCAAGGCCACTGAGGCCCCGGTAGACACTGTAGACCCTTTGGCTGTCACTGGCAGCATCTCCAGGCTCCATGGGGCAAATGTAATCTGTAGATTCATCAAACTTCTTTTTCCTCATGTTTCCAAAATGTGAAAATCCAAGTTTCCTAGGCTGAAACAGCAGATGTAAGATGATGAGAAGGAGACCAGCCAGGGTCAGCGTGCAGATGTGACTTACGTATATCTGGGAGCTAGCTCAGGAGGAAAGAAATGAAAGCGCTGTGGGAAGCAGGACTCCCAATGGCATGTTCTAGCTGCTCCCCGAGACTGAGCCTAAAACTCAGCCCTACCCCCAGCAACTTCCTATTTCCCAAGGTAGACTGATAGGTGCCCTGGAATGCTACTTGTCTGCTCTTGAGGTCCAGCAGGGGGTCTGTCTCACCACAGCTGCTGGCACATGCGTTGAGTGAGGAGCACCCAGAGCCACAGGATATCCAGACCCTAGAAGAACCTGGGCTGGCCTTCTGTTCAGCCTGAGCTTTACCCACACTGCTCTGTTGGACTCCCCAAGACATAGGACCTGCCCTGCATCCTTAGGGAAGGGAATGTGAGCAGGAGGTCTAGCTGGACCCAATGATTGCTTGGGGAGAGTGCAGCGTAGCTTCTGAAGGTGACCTGTGGCCTGCAAGCATGGTGTGGTATGGGCTAGACTTTGTAGGGTTCCAAGAGGCCAGAGAATGAGAGGTACCTGGATGATACTAAGGTCAGCTGTGTGCTGGCTCTATCACAGAACACAGGCAGGATGAACTGCTAGGGGAGCACTCTTAGTGCTAGCAAGATGGCTGCAACCAAGACCCCGGGGCATTGTGGCACACAGATGGGCCTGATTGAAGGAACTCAGAACTCATCTGCTTGGCAGAACCGGAGTAGAGAACAGCTTCCCATGAAGAGCTACTTCCTGTACATGTTTCCAGTGTACAGAAACCTGGGCTGTTTTCCTGGGGCTTGGGCCAAGCAGGGAATGGATCTAATAAAGAGGAGCAGACCTCAGGAGCAGACTTCTCATGCAGGCTCATGCAGGGCTGCACTCACTGGCTTGGCCCAGGCATCGAACGAACAGATGTTTAGCATAAGGATCACAAGACAGGCTGCTGGGACCCACACAGACTCTGACAGCTCACCCGAACTTTGGCTGTGGTGGTCAGAGGGGTGTAAGCTGGTGAGGCCATTTTGTCTCGCTTTTCCTGTTCAGCCTCGGGACCAATCAGGGCGTTGAACTTGGTGGTCAGATGTCGCCTGAGGAGTGTCTTCTGTGGGGGGATGTTAAGAAGCATCGCCAGGGTGTCCCCAGTAAAGCGAGGCTCCAGGATCTAAGAAGAAAACAGAAACAAATCTAGCCAGTGGTTACTGTAGAGGGCATTGGGGTGCAGTGGGGGCCGTGGAGGGCAGGTAAAAAGTTGTTCCTCTGGGCATTGGGTGCCTCCAGAACAGAGCCTGGGTTCTATGCCTACCCATGCTGTTTCCCCAGCATAAGGCCTAGCTTTGATCAATAACATGCTTGTTGACTACATGTTCACAGGCTAGCAGAGAACCAGAGCCTCTCTGATAAGGCTGTTTTTGAGTCTTCTCTGATGGCATCTAGGCCACCACCTCCACATTTCCCTTCTGGCTTTGACACTTGACAGAGCTAAGTGGTGATAAAGATCATATCATAGCAATCAGGAAATTGCATTTGGTGACCTCCTCCACTTCCCCAGCCCCCATGTTCCTCTGGGAACAGGTGGAACTGCCTTGTTCAGAGTTGACCTCATGCAGGCACCCAGCTGACTGGAATCCTCTGGACTGTAGCTGAGGGAGTCCTCACAGAAGGAATCCTAGCTCTTTCTAAAAGGCACAGTAATGCTCAGCCAGAGATCTCAGAAATACTCTGAGATTTCAAATTCTGTAAAAGGGTTCAGATGAAGTACCTCATTTTTTTCCTACTAGAATGCCTGGCCCTTACAAAGTATGAGGCTTAGCTTTAATCATCAAGTTGGCCCAGTAGAATCATGTAGGAAGAGTCTCTGGGAGGGGTTGCCTAGATGAGGGTGGCCTGCAGGCATGAGTCAGAGGGACTTTTCTTAAGAGGGTTCCTGAGGTGGGCTGTCCTGAATATGACTGGCACCATTTTCATGGATGGCTTCTGGATGGTGTAAGAGTTAAGAAGAACTGAGCAGTATGCATGTATTCATCGTCTCCTCTCAACTGCAGGTGTCATGTGACCAGCCACCTCAAGCTCTTGCCCTATATTCTGACTGCCCGTAGCAATGGACTGAAGCCTGCAACTGCGCTAAAACCCTTTCTCTCTTATGTTTTGCTTTTCTCAGGGTTTTGTTTTGTTTTTTTAAATCATAGCAACATGAACACAACTAGGAGAGAACAGTAGTTTGAGAATACTGCAGTCTGGGCCAAGGCATGTGAGCTAGCCCCGAGGGCCACTCACAATGAGTCCACCATGGACGCCACTCCCTCGAAGGTTGGGTGCATACTCTGCCAGGTCCACGGATCGCAGCCACTCCATTACCCTGTGGTTGGACCACTGCACAACTTCTGAAGGAGAAAGGTTACTCTGTGATGGAGGAGAGTCAAAATGTTAGGCTCTGTGTGGTCCTCTGTGGGGTCAGCACCTCTGGGGAGTCTTGCACTACCAGAACAGCAGACTCTCAGGACTTATAATGCAAGCAATCTGAGTCACTTACCTAAGAATGTGCCCAGTCCTGGAAAAAATCAGTATCTTATTGAATTCTGCTGAAACATCTATACTTAACTATTGAATCTACCATCCTAAATTTTCGCACAAACCAACAGACATACAGGTTTTTATTCAGTAATCCAAAAGAATTTTAAAGATTCAATTATGAGCCAAGTGTTTTCTAGGTAAAAATACTCTTTGGCATGGGGAAATGTTTTAAGGGAACCCACACTGAGACATTTCAAGAGAGGGCTCAGCAGTATAATGCTCAGTGTTGTTCTAGAGGATCCAGGTTCAGTTCCTAGCACCCACTCCAGGGAGCTCACAACCAGGCCCAAGAGATCTAATGAACTCTTCAGACCTCTGTGGGCACCTATATATGTGTGACAGATACATACATAAATAAAAAGCAAATATATGTATAAAATACAGCAATGTCTACATACTTTCACACAGCCTTGTGAGCTTCAAAATGCTCAGTACTCACACAGAAAACATGCAAGATATATTTGTTGAATAGCAAGGAAATAAAGACTAGACATCAAAGGCAGGTATTTAAAACCCTTAAAGAACCAGAGGTAGACCAGTTCTCCACAACAGAGGAGGTGGGACATGATTCATAGGCTCTCAGTTTAGGGCTCACCAGGAAGTCCTAAAGTTTATAGAACAGTATTATGTATATCAGCCATGAGGTCCTTTGCATTTGTCTACACTAGTTTCCCTCTAGTAAGGTCCTATGTCATCTAGGCTGAAGGCTAGTTAATGTTATTCCAGCGAGGAGAGTAACCCACTCTGAACTGTCCAGACTTTTGGAACTCTGTCCCCTCTGAACCGCTAGACCTTGCCTCCTCTGCCTACTTTGATACCATGTTTCCGTACTCTTTCCTTTTCTCTTTGAGGCTGCACAAAATCCTTAGATCATTATGATGACTTAGAAAGCCACAATAAGAGGCAACAGAGCTACAGGTACCAGAATCTTAAGCATCATGAACTATTTTGTGATAAAAGCATCCTCATTTTATGCTATCCCTCCTGATATCCCAGGTGTCCTGACTCGGGGCCACTTGGACAGCTGGTACACTCCCTCACCTCATCAGCAGGCCTCCTGTGCAGGCAGTTGGGGTTGAACTTGTTGACATGGAGCACGTGAATAGCACATTTGATGCTGAGATGATGTAGTTGACTGGTGACTTTTAAGAAGAGTAGATCATTCTGGAAAAGAAAAGTTCTAGTTGACAAGTCAGTTTCTAACATAACCAAAGACACCAGAAGTTCTTTCCTGACCAAACACAGATGTGCCTTTCACATCTCAGAAAGGTTCTCATAGACAGTTTTGCTTATGACCATGGTTTGTATGTCAGCACCTGATGTGCCTTAGGTGATAACAGTACTATTTCAGAGCCTTAACAATACGAGGAAAGATGGGATTGGAAAGATGGCTCAGTGGTTAAGAGCCATTGACTGCTCTTCTAGAAGTCCTAAGTTCAATCCCAGCAACCACATAGTGGCTCACAACCATCTGCAATAGGATCTAATTTCTTTTGGTATTTATGACAGAGCACTCATATACACAAAATAAATGACTAAATAAATCTTTTTTTAAAAAAAAGAGCACAATGAAAGGAGAGGATCACATTTAACATGGCAAGCATGGGGAAACGTGGGCTGAGTGCTCACTGGAGAATACTTAAGGAAAAGTCCTCACCACAGTTAGGTATTGCAGCATTCGCCCATCAACTCTTGATTCATGAAACTGGTCTTTGTATTGGGGTAAACCAATATCATCGAGCCACCCTACAAAAGCAGATGCATTAGGATTCATGAGAAAAAAATGGGTGCCAAGAGGGAAAGGATACAAATGATCGTTTTGAGGCTCTTGATTTCCTTCCCCAAAACATTAGTAATCTGTCTTTCACAAGTAAGCTGCTGTCTTTCAGGCACACATTCAATGGGAAATTCTTTTGCCCTTCAGAACAATAAATATGTGCCTCTCCTTACGTGTCACCCAGATGTAGTCAAGCAGCGCAGACTTTTCTTCTTGCTTGGTGTTGATAGCTTTCACTGCTAAAACCAGCTTCTTCCTATGGAGGGGGTGTTTAATCCCTAGCTCCTGAAAGCAAAAGATGAAAACCACATGTAAGGTTTTCGCAAACAATTTGGTCCTTAGAGGATGTCATGTCAGGATAGAGATGCTCAAGGGTGGTGGTAGAGCCTGAGGCAGGTGCACAGTGCCCTGGGATGTTAGCCTGTAGCAAAAGGCAACATCAGCCTTCCCTGTGTATCCTCCATGTATATGGGATAGATGGAAGCCACCAACTACCCATGCACTAGTCCCCAAGCACTGTTCTAGGGTTAAAAACAGAAGCATCTGCTCCTCATACTCAGCCCTTACCTTTTCCATGTCCTGAGGGGTAGCTGTCAATAGTGTGTGACCAGATGTCACCCACTGTCTGGCAAAAATCACATACTGAGCCAGGCCAAAATCTTCCAGCCATGTACAAACACGTTCTGTGTTCCACTGGGCAAAGGGGGCATTGGCATCACTGAAAGCAAAGGAAGAGCATGCATCTGTTGTAAGGTACCCAGAGCTTTGCATAGCACAAAGCCTCAGTTTAAAAAAAAAAAAAAAAAAAAAAAAAAAAAACCTATCTTTTAAAAGAACCAATAAGGTGAATGGCATTGTAGTACAACCCACTGATGTTTGTAAGGCTCTAAAGCAACCTTAATAGCAGGTTTTATGTTTCAACCGCAGCTTTTCTGAGCATAGGGCAGCCTCCATGATCCTCAGGGGACTATTTAGTGCACATAGGTCTAGAAACACAGCATGAACACCTATTATCAAGCCATTTTGCCCATAAGACTCAGCAGTCTTTTGGAAATGCTTGGGAAACTAGGAAAAGACAGTCAGTCCATTCTCTAACAGGAAAAGACAGTACATTCTCTAATAGGAAAAGAGGAAAGATAGAAGTCAAAACTCTTTTAATTTGTAACAAATACTTTGTTGATGAATGAAATACTAGTAGCATTTCCATTATAATCAGCATAAAGGTGCATGTGTGTATGTCCATGCTGTGTGGTGTGTATGTGTGTGTGTGTGTGTGTGTCACTATCAGTACTTATTATTAATAAGCCTGGTAGAAAGATCTACCCATGTATGGACAGATAAAATAGTAAAGCTTTTTAAAAGAAGAAATAAAGAACCCAATTCTTTTCAGATGATTTCCTACCTAGAAACCCACAAGAGCTAAATTACTGGAAAAGGGAGAATGGATGTAAACATAGGAAAATAAATGCATATGTTTACATATGGAATGAACATTGCATGCAAATGTCAATTTTATACATATTAACCATGAAGATCAATGGCTTTTATTAAAACAATAAAAACATCTCCACCATACCATCTAGGATTATAACCTCTCTAGGAGCTGCCTTGACAAGGCACACAGACGTTCTCTAGCTGTGTATGAGAGCAGGGTGGAGGCGCACTAAAGGTGACTTGATGTAGCTGCAACACTCAACTGAGCACATAAAAAAGAAGACATGAATAAATGAAGAGCTAGGTCATGTTCCTAGACAGCACCTAGGTATTAAAAACCATCCATTCTTAAGGACATAAATTTTTCATTTGAAGTGTGAATGTAATGGTACATTTGAGGGGGAGGAGGAGATGGACAAAACAACTTCAGTTTTAAATATAAATGGGGATTTTCAGATCTACCAGGCAGGATAGACAGGGAGATAGATTCCCTTCTAGCAAAGTACGGTTCTCCCTTGGTACTCACGGAGGATGGATTCCAGGAGGATGTTCCAATCCCAGATATAAAATGTAGTGTTTACATAGAACCTACACACATCCTCCTAAACACTTTAAATCATGCCCAGATTACTTACCACACCTAGTACAACACAAACAGCACATGTGGATGTTACATTTTATTGTTAGGAAGTGACAAGGGAAAAAACCATGCAGATGCAGTACCATTTATGAAACCATTGTAGACTGCCTACATTGTCCAGCAAGAAATCCTAGGCCTTTTGCACCCCTAGGGCCAGCTGCACCTCTAACATGCAGAAATGATTTTTAAGAACTTGATGAATACCTGGCTAAACAGAAAAACCTGGTCCAGAAAGAAGCCAGCACTCTAGAATAAATACTGAGAGAGGTACTGAATACTCCTAGCCTAGAGCTTGGGTTTCAGCAGGGCTCAAAAGGTGCAGATTCAGATTTTTATAAGACGAGAATTGCTGGGCAGTGGTGGCACATGCCTTTAATCCCAGCCCTTGGGAGGCAGAGGCAGGTGGATTTCTGAGTTCAAGGCCAGCCTGGTCTACAGAGTGAGTTCCAGGACAGCCAGGGCTACACAGAGAAACCCTATCTCCAAAACACACACACACATACACACACACACACACAAAAGACTAGAATTTATACAGTTGAGGAACCCTCTGTATAGAAAATATAAAATTTCATACAGAATTGGAAAATATTTGGAATGAGAAAACACTGTAAAAATTACAAATTTAACATTAACCCCCCTCATAAAATTCAAAGTTTTTTTATCTCAATTCCTAGATATAGCTCTGTATCAGGTTTTATCCTCACATTTTAGGTATGTGCTCTGTAATTCTTTCTGAAAATGGAACTTTACTAAGTCTAGTTTCTAGTTTGATTGATAATATGTATTTTTAGTTTTATTTTTGAGACAGGGCCTAATGTATCTTCAGACTCAATAGGTAGCTAAGGTTGACCTTGAACTTCTGAACCTTCTGCCTCCTCCAACTCAGGCATGCTGGGCTTATAGATGTGTAGTACCATGGCCACTTTCTCAGTGCTGGGATGGAACTCAGGGCTTTATGCTGAGCAAGGTCTCTAAAGCAGAGCTGCATCATCAGCCCTTATTTTTTTATTATAAGAACTAATAAAACAGAATCAGCTCTAAAATTTACAACTGGCACTGTCATATGTGTCCTCAGAATTATTGGTGCCATTTCAGAAAATTTCTATGAAGAAACATGTGAGTGATGACGCTACAGCTCAGGTTCTCCAGAGTGGTGGCCAATCCACCCTTAAATTAAAGGTGTGTTGTCTGTATCCTTCCATCAGGGGCATCAGACTCAGGCTGCCTTTGCTGATGTCAGAACAGTATATAAAATAAGCAAGAAATGACAACCTTTCCATACTGAGTTCATGCGACTCACTTTATATGAGTTTCAACTTTTTCTTTACCACTTTTAAATAAAATTTATCTCCTGCCTTTACTGCTTTTGATGTGATCTGGCATTAATAGAATGAGGAAAATATTCAGAATATATATCAGGAGGACAGTTCTGTTCTGAAGGAGGGAAATACAGGCTTCATAATTTGAATACTCCTGTCCTATGGACGGTTCAAGACAACCCAGATACGGCTGTGTCTTTATCTTTAGCTCTTCCCACTCACGTCTTTGTCCATCTCCTGCCCACCCACCCTTCTTGCTCCTGCAGTACCAGAGGCAACACCTCTGCATCTACCTAAATCCTGTTCCCCATAAAGAAACAATGAAGTCAGTGAGCTTCATTATCTACCAATATAAAAGCTGCACTTGTCAAAGTGTCACTAAAAAGGTAAAAATCTGGTATGAGCCTCAAACTGTCTTATAATTACCAGACATGGCTTAACCTTAATACACAGAGACTGGACAGAAATCTGTAACAGATATATTAATTGAAACTGACCCACATATAGAATATCCACAAACTAAACTGATAAATGTGAAACTTGAACTGACAAAAAAACTGTAAACTTGTAGAAGTCTGTGAGAGTAGAGAAAATTAAACAGAGAAGAAACTTGAACACATAATTTTGAAAAGGCTGTGGTGGCAACAGACTCTCTCTGTACAGTGTGCTCCAAAATATAAATCAGTCAGACTTTACCTGGGGGGATGTAACAATGACCTTTGTTTCTCCATGATCTGAATTTATCTATGAAACATTTCTAAAATGCAAAATACCTAATTTTCACTGGAAAAATAATTGGGGCTGGTAGCTCTCAGGAACCAATCACTTTCCCCACAAGAATATTAGTGACAAGTTTTTATAGAAGGTCATGCATTAAATATCTATGAATTACATGCCAGAGGCCATTGGCATGTCATTATATTCTCCTTAAGGGTAACACCAGTCTTTTTCCTCCAGGGAAGTTTCATGTTTCATTCTTTATCAACTGGTATCAACTGATATCATGGTCAAGAAAGCACAAAGACATTCCAGCAAACGGGCCTCTATGCTGCAGTGAAGTCTTCCTTAGGAAGAGGGAGTGGCTGACATCACTGCCCCCCGGCCCTGCAGTGGCAGGAGCTCAGTGACTGGCTAGGAACATGCCTGCTGGTTTGGAAATGGTCTTTTCTCCTCTACACTCAAGCCGTAAAGACACAGCCAGATATGGACCAAAGACTGATCACTGTACCTTTTTACTGTACTTTTACATTCTCATCTCTGAGAACCCAGAAACAAAAAGTCTAAATTAGGAAAATTGCTAGGTAAATGACAGAATCTAATTATGGAATATAAAGGTAAGCTTTCTGTGGCTCCAAAATGATTGACACCTTTTTAGTTGTGCCCTTAGATTCCCTACCCACCACCCCAAAGCTGGTATTTACTGAGGATATACATCCAAGATTAGAAGGATCAACCCCACCCCCTCCTTTCATCATAGATTATAATGCAGGTGTGAGGATATCCAACAGTGCAGAGGCAAGTATGAGAGGGTCCTGTCTTAAACTAAGAGGATCTGACAAAGTCTTGAAACCTGGGGGTGACAGTAAGTTAAGGATCCCTTCCTCGGGGTGGGAGAAAAAAACCGGGCATAGCACAGAACACGGTTCAGGAAATGCTCTTCCCTCTCAGGCAGAAACTGTTTCCTCCGAGAACTAGTATTTGCATTGTGAGTATAAGAACAAACAAAAGAACTCATTTCACTTTGGTTAAATTTTTAAGCAGCACATTCCAACCAAAGCTGGTTCTGTACATCAGGTTTCCAGAGATTGGGCTGAAGGCGCCATGTCACGGGGGCTGCTGATATGGAAAGGGGTTTCACCACGCATGAGCAAGGATCCACAAGAACAGGTCTGTGGGAGACAGTCTCCAGAACAGGGAAAAGAACGGGGTAAGAAGACCCAGGGGACAGTGTCCATTAGGGACGCCTCTGAACGGACTTGCTGTTTTGTGTATTTTTATTGAAGCATGATGGGACAGTCATGTGAAACTCCGTACTCTGATGTCCTTGCCGCTCACAGGTTAGCAGCCCCCTTCAGTGCACCTTTCAGTGCATGTTGTTACAGTGCAAATATGAGGGATCCTGGAAGATGGAGGCTGCCCCAAGACCTTCTGTGGAGCCTGTAGGACACCAGCCCAGAGGCAGGTAAGGCAGCACAATCTCTTTCAAAAAGACAAGAGGATGTTGATCCTTGAGTGGCACATGGGCTGATGCCTAGATTAGAAGTTAGAAGCTCATGTAACTCTTTAACAAAATACTTATTTTCAATCCCCACTTTGCCAACGCAAATGAGGGGTGGAGGCCACACCAGCGTGCAGCCTGCAGTTAGGATGGGCTGAACAGATCCATTCTGACTGACTTCACAGCCCTGTGTGAAAGGCATCCCTGAGCAGGAGAGACATGGGACAGAGCCTTTCTCTGTCAACCAGTCAGGACCTGTCATCACCTAAAAGACACATCTCTGGGTACTTCTCTGAGACAGTTTCTAGTTTAGGTTAATCCAAGTAGTAAGCTGTACCCTAAGTTTAGGTAGCATTATCCCATCAGTTGGGAGACCCTGGCTGGATAAAAAAGTGAGGGAGTTGTGCACGAGCATTTATCTCTTCTTTCTGCTTTCTGACTGAAGATGTGCAGAGTCACCTTAAACTGTCACCATGCCTTCCCCATTGTGATGGGCTGACAGCCAGCTCTTGTTTTTCTCAAGTTGCTTTTGTCAGGTTTGGTGTTTTGCTGTTTGTTTGCAAAAATTAGAAAAGTAACTAACATAGCCCTCCTACCCAACCATGGCTGCAGGGAGTCTCATTCTTTTACCTCAGCACTTGTGAGTGTGAGCATATCCACTCATGGCAAGCAGACAAGTTCTGTATGAAAGCCCTGAGGTTGTAGGGTATCCAGCCCCTGCTCGAGCTGCACCCTGGCCAGGATTTTGAAAAGTTTTTCCGAGATGGCCTGGATGGATCCTTACCATTTCTGTCCTTTGGTGTCCCTGGTCCTAGAAAGTCTTGGCCCTGCAGTCGCTCGGAGCCCACCTCGCCGAAACTCTGCCATACCTGGTGCATCAGTGTTGAAGTTTCCTGACTGAGTTCTTCGGATTCTGCATGGAGAGGAATCCACAGAGACTGTGAGGGGCTAGATATGGCAGGCTCAGGACTCTGGGCACTACCCTTCCAAGTCCCTATCCTAAAGCCAGGAAAGATGACCTAGGCTGGTGCTTCCAACAGACTCTAGATTCAATACTAAGCCTAACCCAGGATCTGAGCCACTCCTCACTGGATCAAAGTGAAGGCCCATGCCTTTGAGGAGACTCCAGTTTCTGCCTCTGTTCAGAATTAATCAGTTGGACTAGCAAGTACTTGGCTTTTGCTCTTTAAAATGTTTTATGAGACACAGAAAAAAGAACACATTCTCGTCTGTGCCTCATCATGGCAGCATGGAGGCAGAGGGAGGCCTAGGATGAAAAACATGGTATTTGATTGGTGCCTGTCACTTCTTCTGAGTCCTAAAAAAGTAATAACTCACAGTCTTCTCTATGAATGTAACTATTCTACTTTTGCAGCTATGCAAATGTGGGATAAAAAAGCAGGGTCTCACACAGTATCTCCCTGGTCTAAACACATGATCACAACCATTACCACTAACTTACTTTCCCCAGAATTTCTTAATGCCTTTGGGACTCCGTTTGCCATCTGGTGTCAGGGGAGACTGGGGGCTTGACTCAGTACCAGAAGAAGTAGATGAGAATTCATTGGCCACGACTGTATCATCCCAGCCACCTTCTGTATCTCCTAAGGTGGACAGAATAAAAAGGCATGTGAATCAATGGGAGGAGGAACCTTCGGAACCCCACCCCTACACCAGAGCTAGCCTTCTGTGGGCATCTAGACTACTCTTCCCAGTGTTGCCCTTAGGATTGAACTCCATACCAAGATACTGGGAGCCAAAAGAGTTTGGGAACACCTCCAAGGACTCTCACGAAGAACTAGTGAGGCCAGTGTTTAGAATCTGAAGGATTTAATGTCTTCAAATTCTAAGACTTTGGGGTCCAAGTAATTGTAGACTATTCCCAATAAGGAGTTTGCTGTTTAGTCAGAGGGAGATTCTGGAATGTGGGCAGGGCATGAGAAATGGAAAACAAAGGTCTTCTCACATTCCACCTCACCTGGAACAGTCACAGTACCTAATACAGGAGCACTGACACTCCAGCCGCGATCTTCAGCAACCCAGAAGCAGAGAAGCCACAGGAAGAAGCAAGAGAGGCCCAAGTCCGGCCCAACAGTAACGGGAAGCAAAGAAATAAAAGGAGTGTCATCTAGCAAAACAGAAAAACTCAAACGGAAAGGAAAACAATCCCACAAAGGACAAGTTAAAGGGTGACCAAGCTTGGCCCACAGGGTCAGCATGCTGAGAGGAGGCATCAGGCCAAAGGATCCTGGTGCTACTGTCTCAAAAGCTGAGGTATCCACAGGCAGAGAAGGAGGATCAGCAATGGGAGTGGGGAGCATGCTAAATCATAGGCAGTCCCTGTGCAGGTACCAGGACTCATACCACCATGACCCGAAGCAGTCTGAGCATAACAGAACACAATTATTTAAGATTTATCTAGAGCTATAAAAGCCTAGGGCAGCACTGAGTTTCAAGAATAAAGCACGGTCCAGGGAATAGCCAGGTAGAGGAGTTAGGAGTAGTTAGAAGAACTCTGTGAACACCAAAGCAGGAACTCCTGGACCACATCAATCTGCTGCTGACCACATTTGCCTAGAAAAATACTCTCAACTTAGGGGTGTATATACTGTCATCTTAGTGGTAACAGGTGCTGCCTTAAAGGCAGATGAAGAAAAGAGAAGACCAAGATGTCAGAGAAAGAAGCGGAACATGAAGAGTAAATGTAGATGTCTGGGGTGGGGGCAGGAAGGTGGAGAGCACAGGCAGGGATCCGAGGAGGAATGGGGAGCAGGAAGAAAGGAGGTATGATAACTTGGGAAGCAGTTTATCCAGACAGGGAATCTCTAAAAGCAGGGCCACTCTGGGACACAACTTGCCAAGAAACAATCCCCATTATTCTTAATTGTGGGCTGCAGTTATAGCTACAGTGACTGAACGTTAAGGACACTGTTCCTGAGGCCACCAACCCAGGGGCTGGACACTCACTCAGCTTTGACTGGCTACTCCCGGAAGAGTCAGGCTGGAGGGAGGCAGTGGGAGCAGATTTAGCAGCTTCTCCATTTGGTGTAGATCCCGAAAGCTTCCCAGGTAATGTGGGGTATTTCTGCTCTGCTAGGAAACAGTTGTCCTATTGGAAAGAGAGAGGGAGAGATGCCAAATTAACACTCAGACTTTAGCTCAAACAAGTTAGGAAATCCTGTGTGCACAAACCCTTTCTTCAAGAATCACTTTACACTTACATTGACTCAATGATCCTTTCTCCTGGTCTAGGAGAAAGGTAAAGATTTACCCACACAGTGACACAGAGACAGCATCAAGCCCAAATCCAGAGATGACTGTAACTACTCTCAAAAAAGGAGCCCTATGCCCTTTGTCCCATATTAGAAGTTCAGTGAATTCACAGTCGTAAATTCTCCCTAGGCTCTTTAAAAAAAAAAAAGCCACAGTTTACTGAGTAGCATTTTGGTTTTCCTTTCCCAAGGGAAAGGAAGCAAGAGGAGTATGGTCCAAGTTTCTCTGATCGCCCCATATTTGCTTTCCTGTGGTCTCAAAAGAGGCTTTTTTGTTAAGTAAGACCCTTCCTCAGACCAGGCCAAGGCAGATCTCTGCAAGGGTTTAGCTATGTGCACAGCCATGCTACAGCAGTGATATTAGAGTTTATGGGAACTTAGAGCTTTCCTTTTTGAAGTACCATTTAGATGCAACCAAGCATTTGTTAGCTAGATCCTAACTAAAAAGAAATCCCAATAAAGCCAGCTGATTTTAAAGAGAAAGACTAGCACTTATTTTGCTAAGTATATAAAGATCACAAACACTACAAACCTGAGAAAAACATAGAATACATTCTAAGTGTGAGTATAAAAAGAAAATAAGACATCACCAAGAGACTCAAGCATGGATCACTTGACTGGAACCAGAAGAAGAGTAATGTGAGAGGCAGAACCAATTTGAAAACTAGAAAGTCAGAATGTGGCTGAATATCTGCCAAGATCAAGACACCTTTTGAAGCTTCATTCACTGAAAGTCAAGTGTGCAGTACATTTCTGAATTCAGTCTGCTTCCAGGTCCTAGGAGCTATTTAAGATTCAGTTCATTTTCTCACTACACACTGACAAGAGCCACCACATATGAACTTAGAAATGAGAAATCTGCAGAGAAATGAGAGTGTTAAAGAAGTCTGGTCCATGAGTAGACATGTCAGAAGGTCCGGAGATGAAGATCATGACATCTTCAAGCTTGTGATGACCCACAGGGCAGAGAGGTCAGACATGATCAGACATGTGAACCTGCCCAGCAGCTTCCCAATGTAGCTCACCCACTGGCAGTTGCTTCACACGCACCCGGGGCACTATGGAAACACCAACAGCTCATGGGCTCCTCCCTGGCCCTGTGAATCAGCCCCTCTGAAAATGAACCCACTTCAGGTATTTTTAACAAGCGTCTTGGATTATTCTAGTACTCAGTCAGGTTCAGACCATGGGAAAAGAGTAGCCAAAACAGTTAAAAGATTTGTGGGCTGGAGAGATGGCTCTGCAGATAAAGGCGCTAGCTACCCAAAGCCTAATGACCCAAGTTCAATTCCTGGAACCCACTAAAAAGCCATATGTGAAGGCATAGATCTATAATCCCAGGACTCCTATAATGAGATGAGGAAGAGACAGAGAAGAATCACCCAGAAGCTTGAAAGTCATCTAGCCCATGGTGACGTCAGCAAGCCCACAGTAAGTTCGGCCAGCCTACAGTGAGGTCATCTATCCTGCAGTGAGGTCATCTATCCTGCAATGAGGTAATCTATCCCACAGTGAGGTCATCTTGCCCACAGTGAGGCTAGTTAGCCTACAGTGAGGTCAGGTAGCCTGCAGTAAGGTCAGCTAGCCCACGGTGATGCCAGCCAGCCTGCAGTGAGGAGTACAGCTGCAGAGGCGACAACAGAGGTCCTGCTTCAGTGAGGAATAAGGTGAAAAAATGAGCTCCTTGATTAGATCTGACGCATGTTCTCACACAAACACAATTAAATAGTTGGTTTTTATTTTAAGTTTAGAGAACCAAAGAACCAGACACCATCTTCCATAAGAAATACAAAGTGGAGGACTCTCCTTATGAGTTTTTTGTTGAGACACTACATAAGATTCCCCCAGTATAAGGCCAGGACAGCAGACACTGACCATGACCACCCAGAGAGGTCTCTGAGGTCTCAGTCAGTACAGACTGAGTAAGCCTTAACCCAAGGATGAGTGAAGGCCGAGACCAATAAGGAACAGAGGACAATGGAGTGGACTCTGAGCTCTGCTTCAGCCAAGAAGCAAAGCCGAGGGAACGACTCACTGTGGGAAAAGATGCAGGATGTCAACGCAGGACAAGAGGGAGACAGGAATACTTCACCCCAAGTGTTCCCTAGCCTCAAGAATAACTCCAGATGTGGGGGAGCCAAAGAGCAGGGAAGAACCTATCACCCAGCTGCTCTAAATCATATTAAAAGGATGGCCTAAGAGAGAGCTAAGCTGCGGGCCAGAATGGACTCAGGGAAAGCCCTTTCTGTGTAACCTCTCAACCCCTCTGACTGGTCATTTCTAACAGGTGGATAACAATTCCGCCCCTGGGCCAGCTGAAAGATGATGTGCACAGAGCCCAGCAAACGGCTTTCAGCAGACAAACAGAAGCATAGGAAAGAACAGGCCAGGTCCAAGGGGGACAGCAATCAAGAAGAGCAGACCCTAGACACAACAGCACACCACAGGCTGAACCTAGAATAGCATGTCATCTGTCTTGGGGCACAATTTAAAGAATCCACCAAGAAATGAGTAGTATAAAGGCTGCTGGCCCACTTACAAGGGAAAACAGTGTACAGCTCTGAGAAGAAAGCCCTTACAGAGAGCTGGAGAGACTTGATTCTAGAGTGTTGGGAATGGGAGAGACTGACTCATTCTACAAGAGACCATGTCAGGAGTCTCTGAGGAACTTAATGGTCTCTGAGGAGACAATAGCTAGCAGTCAGAACACAAGGGTGACTGACACAAGAAACACTCAGCCAGAAAAAGCTTTAGTTTAAGCCCAGGCACCACAGGAAGAAGATGTTGTGGGAAAACTACTGTACCTGTGGAATGGTGCTGGGATGAGGTGGTGTGTGTGTGTGTGTGTGTGTGTGTGTGTGTGTGTGTGTGTGTGTGTAGGGAAGAGGTGGTGATGTTGAGCTAAGCCAAGTTTCATAAGATTGAAACTATGATCAAAGGTGTGGGAGAACTCATCTCAACCTAGAATGTGTGCTATGTAAGCCGGCCTGCCTCACTCACCTTCCACGGAAAGCAATATGGTGTCTTAAAGCATGGAAGAGCCAGTGGTGTGCCCAAGGGAGTAGGCGCCCACTTCCATGTTACTTAGAGAAAGTGTGAGTGGCTCCTCTGAAACTGAGGCTGGAAACAGACTCAAAACAGACAGAAGAGCAGGCAGAAGATGTTTTCTTAGCAATCCCCATGGCCTGAGGAATGTCTGGCTAGCCACAGCAGACAACCATAAACACACAAGTGAAGAGAAGCTTTTTCCTGATATGAGAATACTCATGGGGTCTTTCTTCCACAGAGTTAGAAGAGCAGAAATGCCCCCATTCTGCCATAATGGTATGATAATACACCTGGCCTTCTCGGGCCACGTGTAGTGAAGCTCTATGTCTCCTCAGGAAGGCAGAGGAGACAGAAAGGCCATGCATGGTACATTCCCCTTACAATGGTAGCTGGGTGAGGCTGACAATAATTATATAAATCTTCAGGTTACCGTGAGCTCAGTATTGGTCTACCAGCCTAGGACTGTAATTTGCTGCCATGGCAGGATTCCAGGAGAAAATCGTTCTAATGGAGTTTTTATAACATGATTTGTTCACTGAAGATAGACTGAGCGCACACCTGTGTTTTTAACCAGGGCATCTCAGCACAGAAGAGGAGTGCTGCTGTGTAGAAATTACCACACTTCTACCCCGTAACTAAGCCTAGCTCTCTTCGTTAGAGATTAGTTTCTCTGAGCCTACAGAGCAGGGTGATAATGATAAATGGTTCACCATGAATAATGGCAGAGAAAGTACATCATGCATATGGACCACACAAAAATGACATTTCCCCTTTCCTCATTCCTTAACTCTTACAGTTAACATATTTTAAAGCTACAAAAGCTATACCTTGCTAAAATACTCTAGTAAACATCACAACCAAGTACATGTGATAAGGACATAAATGAATGTACCTTGGGCTCTCCCGCCGGGGACAGCTGGTTCCCATCGACACACTATGGAGTGACAAGAAGGATTCAAACATAGGGAGAAAACTGTTAGTTACAATCAGCAGCTCAGAACCACATTCCTGCTTACATCTGACACACTGAGATGTAAGAATTCTGCCTCACTCCTTTCTGTCAGATAATCACCACCCACAGTAAGAAAGAGGCCACTGTCTAGCCAGGAACACTATCCTGGGCAGAGTTCCCAGCACTCTGACCAATGGAGCAAGAGGCACGCACGTGCCTGGGCACTGAGTCCTGCCAACTCCCAATTTCTGTGGCTCTCTACCACGTCACTACGACAGAAGCAGGGGACAGCATGAAGCATGGCTCACCAGAGTCTCCATCAGGGTAACCCTGTGCTTAGTCACTGCTAAAGTCAAAGCCATCCATTGTCCCCTCCAACCCCGCCCTCGGTCCAGTCACATGGTCAAGTCCATTTTCACACAAGATCTTTCCAGTCTTTTGTTTTAAGCTGCCTCTCAAGTCTTCTAGATTTTCGCAGGCTGTACTTCTGACATCACCCTCTTTACCTACATTACTCCTCCATTCCAAGTCCCTGCCGAGATCCCAGGTACACTCGGGAGACGAGGCCACAAGCCATGATCTTCTTGGCTTGTGTGGCATATGGCTCTGACCTTGCTGTTCCTGCTCCTATGATTTCCTAAAACCTGCACGCGCCCATCCATCCATCCCAGCACTGTGCTGGACCTAAAAGAGTAACTCGGTAACTGACACAGCCGATTGATGAGCTGACCTTATCCCCAGATTCACGTCTCAAGTCTTCTAGACTACAGGAGAGCTTCTTCTGAGTCCTGGATAAACACAGAAAGGAATCTTAGTGACCATGAAAAAAGGGTTCCTTGGTGTCATTCATGAACAGGGCATGTTGGATGCTTAAGCAATAGCCGCCTTCAGCCTGGAGTAAAGGTCAGAGAGAAACCACCTTATAGGAGGTAACCCACATATAAGGTAAGACCTTGGGGCAAGCCTCGCCTAACAGTGGTACTAATAAGAGATGACCACTGGGTCTCCGTGAGAAAGCCCAGTGTCCACAGTCAGGGTGGAGGAAAAGTGCTTGGGCCACCTAGCCATTAAATCCAAAAGTAATCTAGGTAGGAAGTGCAAGCCCCTTCTTTTAGAGGAGGCAAGCACACCTACCAGCTTTAGCTTCAAGCATGGCCTAGGATCCTCCCACCCTTCATTCTGGCTCTGCCTATCCTGAGCAGTCAGCTCAGGGGACCTGTGTCTGCACAGGGGTTATTCTTCTAAGGACATCAAATGATGCCCCACAGAAAGGGAGCAATGCTACTAGTTGCCACAGAGGAAATGAAGGGATTATAGCCCTGGGTAGGTCTTTCCTCAGTGTAAGTGACTCTCAGCCTATGGGAGAGGAAATCTCTCAGTAGCCAGGACAGGTTAGCTTAACACTGGGCCCAGAGCCCTGTGGCTATACACACAACACCTGCCCAGTCGCCATCTACCTTGTGAGCCCCAGAGAGAGTTCAATTCTCCTACCTGGTCTCCAACGATTTCTGTGGCAAAGGAGGTGGTCCTGGGGTGGGAGAGCTGCATCGTGGTGATATCTGTTTCACAAACAGAAGAGCAGCCATGAAGGACTTTCCCTTGATGACCTTCCCCTTGATGACTCCTCTCAGAACATTTCTGCCCCTGGCTACAGCCATGATGGGTGTACTCATATGAATGCTTTGTTCTTTCAAGAAATGTTCATCAAGTTCTGAGACACAATGGGTGTATAAGCCTCCAGGGTCAAACTGCCCTTTGTCCCTGAGCCTCAAACCTTAGGCATAAGTCCAGGTCTGGGCACCAGACTCCCAAGGCTGTCATGGCTCCTGTCCTTTTCATAGCGTGTCTCTTCTTCTCTCATTCAGAGGGTCTCTAGCCCACACTATCCAAAACATTTCCTCTCAGCTTAAGTGAGCCAGAGTCAAATTCTGTGATTCACTGAGAGGACCCTAGAGATACAGTCACTCAGCAAGCATCCATCTATTGCCTGCCAACCCTGTATTAGGAATTAAGCATACCCACTCCAGGAGGCGGATTAGTGACCAGGGGTAGAGGGGCTATGCCACCTGCCTATCTGAGACAATGAGGATGACAGGACAGAGCTGTCTTCACTGATGCACTCACTGTAAAGCCCTGTCTAGCCCCAGGCCTTTCTGGTTTGCTCTAGGAAAATCTCTAGCCTCAGAGCACAGGTATTAAGAACCTGAGTTTGCTGGTCCGACAAACCTGAGTTCAAGTCCTGTTCTGCTATCTATCTGTCATCTACCTGCTGAGTGACTTAGACAAACCGTGCGAGTCCTGAGTACTGCTCAGATATAACTACCAGCAATCTAATGGACTTTCCTTGAGTCAATAATGGGGGGTGAGGAGTATGTTACTAGATGGCATTTGCTCTTTGGTTAAAGATTAAATCCTTCACTGAAGGGGCTGAAGGGATCTTCAGCCCCACAGGAAGAACAACAGCAACTAACTTGATCCCTCAGAGCTCCCAGGGACTAAACCACCAACCAAAGAGTATACATAGAGGGAGCCATGGCTCCAGCTACATATTAGCAGGGAACTGCCTCATCAGGCATCAGTGGGAAGGGGATGCTTGGTCTTGTGGAGACTTGTTGCCCCAACAAAGGGGGATGCTAGAAGGGTGAGGCAGGAGCGGGTTGGGGGGGGGGGTGGTGAGCAGCCTCCTAGAGACAAAGGGAAGAGGGACAGGACGGGGAGTTTGCAGAGGGGAGAGTGGGAAGGGGGACAATACTTGACATGTAAATAAATAACATTTAAAAAAAAGATTAAGTTCTTCAAAATGTTGAAATAATCAGTTTTAGTTTGATCCTTCGAGATCTTATGAATCTTTTAGTTCTGCTGCAGCCCCGCCCCTCAAAGCCTCTGTCTAAGAGCGTGTTTATTCATCTGTGTTTAACCACATTCCAGAGATACAGTGGAGATTTTAGAGCAAAGAGAAGAAAATCCACGTGCTAGTTAGAGGGGCTGACAGAGGCGTGGGTGAGGCAGGAATGCACTGCTGTGGAAGATGCCTGTGTCTCCACATGGACAAGACGAACTCACTCACTTATCAAATATGTGAAAGCCCACTAGGTATAAGTCATGACTGTAGACCCTGGAGAAGCCTTGGTAAATAAAATAAACACCATTGTTGTTCTGTGCTATGTGCCAGAGAGGAAAGATAAACAGAAAGCCAATTAAAGAGGAAAATCCCTGCCCTTCAAAGGTGGCCGCCATGCAGTCCCTAGCCAGAGCTCAGGCCTGGGCCTAGGTACTTGCTCCTGAACCTCCTTGCCAAAGCTTAAAGGCTATCCCCTGGACTGAACTATTCATCAGGTAAGATGCAGAATGGATAGGTGTCTGCAGGATGGATGCCTCTCTACATCAAGACAAGCTCTCCAACGGCAACTGAACCCTACATTGTGGGAAGTGTGGTACCTCTTGCTTCAGTACTTCCTCTGGGCTTTTATTTGTGGTATTCCATTTTCGGAAGCTTCCCTCTATTTCATCTTCATTGATGGAGAGGGTTCTTTCTGAAGGACCTGGAAATATTAAAGCATTGGTGAGATTATTAAATCACTACTGTGAGACTTACTCAAAATCTCATACCGTGGAACCCTAATGGTGTATATTCTTTATTAACAAATAGCAAAAAGGATTGTTTCAGCTTTGGAATTTGACTCCACCCTGTCTCAAAAACAAGAAAGACCAAGACATATTTACATTGTTATGGTTTGAGTATAGAATGTTTGTCATTGGCTCACGTGTTTGCCCCTCAGTCAGTACTGCCACTTTGGGAACTTTTTAGACATGGAGCCTCATCGGAGGAGGTGGGCTACTGGGCTAAGAGGTGACCCATATAGGGGTTACCGTTGGGCCTATTTCTGAGCAGTCTTTCCACTTCCTGGCCAACCAGAATGCAAGGAGTCCCTGCTACCCACCCCTGCTGCCAAGGCTCACATGCTTCAAACTGTGAGCCAAAGTAACTGTCTTCTCCCTATGTTGCTTCTTGTCATCTATCTCATGAGAGCAACAAGAAAAGTAATCACTACATAAAGAGGCGTTAATAGTGGGGATGGGGAAATTGTTCGGGGCATCCAATCAAGAGTTGCCACCAGGGTCACTTTAAGGTCATAGTTTATCCCTAAAACAGAGAGGTAAGCCATTTCTTGCTTCCAAGTTCTTATTTATTGGCCAAAGGCAATCAAGTCCCATGAGGGATTTGGCCCAACATCACAAAGAATTAGAGAAGGCTGCATCACAAGGTCTGGCAGGTGCCTGGGGCAGGGACCAGTCAGTTCCTATCCAGCAGAGACAAGGTTTGTTTCCAAACAGAGTCAGTAGCTCAGCCAGAAGCAGGAATCCTTCAAACAACCCTCCTGTGAAAAAGTAACTGCTCTTCCAGGATCAGCAATGGGAGCCAGGTCCAGTGCCTGAGCCACACAAACATAAGGCGCTTACATACTGCACTTACATACATACATAAACACGAACATTGACTTTCTATGGCAACCTGGCCACCTGGTGACTCATGGAAGTCTCCCACGTGTTATCTGTATCTGCGGGGAACTACAAATCCTGTGAGAAGCTGACAAGCTCTGAGGCCCATGAGGGCTCTGACTGACCCAGTCTGATTCCTCTCACTGTTTGACGGGAGATCCTAAGAAGACAAATTAGTTGGGCGGTGGTGGCGCACTCCTTTAATCCCAGCACTTGGGAGGCAGAAGCAGGAGGATTTCTGAGTTCGAAGCCAGCCTAGTCTACAGAGTGAGTTCTAGGACAGATAGCCAGGGCTACACAGAGAAACCCTGTCTTGGGGGGGGGGGGGGGCGGGCAGATTATAGACCCTCTAATGAGAAGGATTCCCAAGAGCTAAAACCCAAATGGGTGGTCCCTAGAAGTTCTGATCTAACTACCATATTGATGAAATTTCCAGAAATCTCCATCTGCACCATCCAAGAGTCTACATCTAGATCTGTTCTCTAATGTGTTCTCCAACCAAGGGGCATAGGCCCTGACAACAGAATTGTTCCTGCTTCTGACATAGTAGACAAAATATCTTTCAGAAGAAATGGTGGTTCCTTCTTCTCTTACCCTGAGTTGCCATCACAATCTCCTTTACCCTTAGGTACTGGTTCAATAGCCCTGTCAGCTCCTCTATCCGACGGTCCTGCCATGGTACAAGAACGGAACAAATTAACACCACTTCCGGCCTCTAATCAACTTTATCTGGAGCAGAGTAAAAAAATCCCATATAAGACTGCTAAAGACCCCAAAGAGGGAAAGTTAGGGTCCACTGCGCCCTGGTGGTCTGCCTCACAGGCAGCCTGGCCCTATCTGGAGGTGTGGGTCAACACTCACTGATACCCATGAAGAGGCCCATGTGCTGGCAGAACTATACGTCTCTGCCTCATATTCTCTGGGAACAGGCTGGATGCAGTGTGCTTCTCTCTGCTGTGTCACCCTCTGGCACTACCCACACAGACATTTCCCAATCTCTTCACCCATCCCCCAGGAATCTGGAGTACTTTATATAACAGAGAATGTCCTAGAAAGGATCCATTCTTTCAAGGCTACAGTCTGGGACCTTAGGTCACATAGATCCTGAAACACGCGGGTTTGAAATCTTAGCTCTGCTATATATGCTGGTTACCTGACTCTTTGCAAAGCTATCCAAGCATTTTTTAAGTCTTTTTCTTCTGCTAAAAATGTGTGGCTGTGATTCTCAGAGACACTGTTTATACTAGTTAGGTATTCATACACTGTGTGTGAATGTAGCTATTTTATGATTGTGCAGGAATCAGATACAATATGGTAGCAGGGTAAACTGAGGCACTACATGCTGCTTAAAGTGTCCCAATGATAATTCTACCCTGAGAGGCCAACTGCACACATGGGAGCTGTTGCTGAGCTTGCTAAGAGCTGTGACCTGAGCGAGCATCGCCATGAGCAGACAGGGCTCTAAGCCACCTTTGAGAGACTCAGTTTAGGTGAAATTCTCAGGCATCATAAACAAGTGCTGAAGCTGAGTCTCTAGGGCAAAGGCTGTTGTCTTAACATATCTTGTCAGTGACAGCATAGCACTGTCCAGCAGAGCAGAGGCGAGAAGGGACCAGAGAGTTAGAGGGGCCTGCAAAGAAAGGACAAGGTGCCAGAGCAGCTGTCTGTCTCACCTTATCCTCATTGGCAACCAGCAGTGTTTCCATCCCCATTTTCAGACGGTGGATTTCTTGATCTAAAAGAATTGAGGTATGAAAGTAATTACTTGTACCAATACTGATAGCTATTCACATATGCTGATGGCCTTTGACATATGAATATGGCTCCTTTTTATTTATCCAAAGAGCCTAGGAATAGTGTCTGCACATTGGGGGTCTCATTAGACATTTGTTGAGTTCATTATGAAAAACCTAGTGTCTTGTCTTTTCTTTTTTTTTTCTATCTAGGAACAAAATAAAAATATCATTTACTCAAAATTGACAGAGATGAATAAAAAATCTTTCATAAACATCATTTCCTAAGAACATAAATATTCATATCCTATGTATGAATATCATATATATCATAATCAGATGCCTAGGCTCCTGATTAGTTTGAGAGAAGACCATACAGTCAGAAAAACTAAAGGCAGAGGAAAATTTTAGAAAAGAAACCCCAAAACAATTTATTGATGATAAATGGTGACTGGGCATCATACAAAGGTTTGGTAGTTGATTTAATTTCAAACTGTATAATTTGATTAAATAAATGTTTATATGTGAGCATGGAGCTATAAGCCTATAATCATAGCTCTTCCTAGACTGAGGTACGAGATACAAGATGCAAGCCCTACCTGGGCAATTTAGTATCTCAAAATAAAAGAAAAAAATTTAAAGGCTAGAGATATAGTTTAGTGGCAGAGTAATATGTCTATGGACAAGGCCCTGAGCTCAATCCAAAACCGGAAAGAAAATTAAGGTGGGAAGGGACAGCAAGATGGCGCCATGAGGAAAGGCAGTGGCTGTCAAGTCTGATAACTTGAGAATGTGCTCGCTCCTGCTAGAGAACCAAGCCAGGGAGAGCGGAGGCCAGGATAAAGCTACATACTGGCAGCAACCCACAGGACTGACGTTGCTCTGCATCCAGGTGGCACGCAGAGGAGCTTGGACACGTATGATCTTTCAATATCCTTGAAGAATTGCTGCAAACATACGATGTATGTTAAGAAGAACTTGAGGGTTTCTTCTGTTTTGAATCGGCAAGACTTGAACTCTCCAGGGAGCATCCAGTATCACTTCACTTATTTAATGACTCAGTTTTAGGATGAACCAAATATTGTGCTAGACTCTGAGGTGCTTTTAAACAAAGATAAAATCCTTGACTCAGAGTCAGGTGACCTCAAGACCTCCCAAAATACAGCACTACTAAGTGTCAGTATGCGCTATGCTGGGAACAAGAGGCTGCTGAGTTCAAGAATAACAGGACCAGAGTCAGCTACTTGAGGTCAAGTAGTCAGGAAGAGCTTCCTGAGAAATGACATTTAAGTGGCGCTCTAAGGATGACAAGGAATTGGTTTGCTTCTGTAACCTCAGGGCCTTGTACAAATGTCAGGCAGAATGAACGGCTAAGCCTCCTCTTTGGTGGTAACACAGAAGCAAGGCCTTTCAATCCAATGAAGTCAGGTTGCTTTATTTTGGGGGGGGGGGGAGCTCCAGAGGAGGCTGCACAGAGCTTCAATCAATGTTGTAAGAAAAGCCTTCAGAGCTGAGTGTTTTAGGGAAGGGAGGGGGTGTGACTAAGATCCCACAACAGAACTCAGCTTCACAGGCAAGCACCCTGTATGCAAGAGTGGGCCCAGGGCCTAAGACAATGTGCTCTGCACAATCAATCTAGTTACCTCGTTCTGCATGGTCACTGTGGAGAGCTGCACTCCGGGACAGTTGGCTGTGAAGACGTTCAATTTCTGCATCTTTTAGGGCCACCTGTTCTTGCAGCTGGGCTACCTCAGCCTGAAGAAGCAAGAGAGATTCCCTTCCAGGTCAGAGAGACTTCCAGCTCAACACAAACCACCTCACATCATAATCCAGAGCCCTTTGGATCCCAAGAGACAGGAGGAGTGAAAGATACCAGCAAGGACTTCCGAGTGGATAACTGCCCTCCTCACTTGGTGGAGGAGGACCCTGCAGAAGGAACTCACTGGCCTGCCGTCACCTTGTTCCTGTATCCCCTTATCTAACCAAGCTCTTTCTCTTCCCTGTTCTGTAAAGACTGGGTAAAACTGAGGCCAGAGGAGCTGGGACTATATACAGTGGGAAGGCTCTGTCCCTGCTGCACAAGTTGGACTATTGATTATGCATCTCCACTATGCATAACAGGTTACGTTTCATCACAGCATTAGGCATGGTTGTCCATGCTTTCCAGTCTTGTTAGAAAATCAGAGCTCCTTCTATCTCACTCCAAGAGGCCTTCTGTGCCCAAACAGCTCTAGAATCTCTCATGTCCCAGTTGCGTGACCTTGGACAAGCAATTGAGCCTTTCTGAGTCTTGGCTCACTAGCTTCTACTTCATGGCCTGTGGGAAGACTATGTAATATAACCATTATGAGTGACTCTCATGTCACATATGTGAGGCCCAGTAAATACTGCAATCATAGTAACAGTCCATTCCACCCTATTCCTTAGGAAACAGCTCCATTCTGAACATCAAACCAAGAAAAGGTTTAGAGCTAAGCTCTGAGCAGTAAAACACACAGCAAAGACATCTGCCCTGCCCATTGTTCAACATGTGAGAACCTAGTCATACTCTTAACTCTGGCCATCAGAGGATAAAGTGGGCCGCAAGTCGATCATAGAACTGCAGCAAGAAACCAAATGAGTACTGGTCCTACTGGTGACTCTTCTGCCTGCCAGGTTTTGCTCAGTGTTATCACACCTGTTGCCACTATTCCCACTATCTTAAAAAAAATGCTGTCTTATTTACTGTTCTATTGCAAGGAAGAGACATCATGACCAAGGCAACTCTTATAAAAGAAAGCATTTAACTGGGGGAGTGCTTATAGTTCCAGAAGGTTAGTCCATTATCATCATGGCAGATGCTGGAGCAGTAGCTGAGAGCTTTACATGCTGATCCACAGGCAACGGGCAGAGCCAGAGACAGACTGGGCTGGTATGGGCTTTTGAAAATGTAAAGCCCATCCTGGGTTAACACACCTCCTCCAACAAGACCACACCTCCTAATCCTTTTCTAAATAGTCTGCCAACTAGGAGCTAGACATTCAAATTTATGAGCCTATGGAAAGGGGGATGGGGATGTTCATTAAAAACATAACAGATGCCATCCTCTGACATGTGCTCCAATGCAGAATGCCACCCACCCAGCCTGCCTGCTCCAATGTAGAGCATCACATACTCAACCTCTCTGCTTCATCAGAGGACTTCATCAGCCAGCCTGCTGCTCCCATGCAGGGCTTTACCCACTTACCTAGTCTGCTCTCATGCAGAACTCCATCCACCCCTCCCAGCCTGCTCCTCCAGTGCAGAGCTCCAGGCATTCCTGGCTTCATGCTACCAGGTTAATAAGAGGAATGAAGGCCACTCTTAAGAGACTTGGTATTTCTCAGCCTTCTCAATGGTTCTGAATAAACCTTCCCTCACATCCTCCAAATGGGACAGAGATATAAAGGAAAACAGGAGATGCAAGATCATATTTCTTTACTGCAAAGCTCTCTATGGAGCCTGTCCCTGCACTCTGGGCTGCACCCAGAATCAAGAGAGACAAGTCTGGCTATTCCATCCAACTTACTGAGATGGGCACCCATGATGGACCACATATCATCTGGGGCCTGTGTGTCTACTGGCTTATGGATAATGGTGTCAATGGCTCTAACAACTCTAGCCTTAGGATTCTCAACCCAAATGCACCTCATTTCCACCAGGGTCAGGATATTCTTTGGAGATAAATCTCAGCTTTTCTTGCATGGCTCCTTGCCTGTGGTTCTTTAGTGTGGACAGGATGGTCTCTGTTAGAAATCCAATGTTATGCTTGTCTGCTAGCCTCACAGACAGACTTCAGTGAAGTGGGCCTACCGAGTCAGAGTATAGCACCTGGTACTCAGGGCTCTCTTCACCTCGAGGCTGGCCTCTATATGAGGCCACTGGTGTACTATGGATCCTGTCTTAATTATTTTTCTATTGCTGTGATAAGACACCAGGACCAATGCAACTTATAGAACAAAAGTTTATTGGGGACTTAGTTTCAGAGGCTGAGTCCATGACCATGATGGCAGAGAACATTATAGAAGACAGGCACAGGTGGGCAGAGGTGGCACTGAAGCGAAGCTGAGAACATATACAGTAAGAATAAGGCATAGAGAGCTAACTAGGAATAGCATGGGCTTTTGAAACCTTAAAGCCCACTGCCCGATGACACATATCTTCTAAAAAGGCAACACCTAATTCTTTCCAAATAGCTCCAACAACTGGGGACCAAGTTTCCAAAATATGAGCCTTTGCCACAAATTCCATAGTCCTAGTGATTTGACTCAATCTTTACTCTGAAATAGCCACAGAACAAGGAAAAACTACAGGTTCTCTGCTATCCACATAAGGCTGCCTGTCCCACAGGTAGGTGGATGGATGGATGGATGGATGGCCCTATCCAGAACCATGGAAGCAATGGCTCGCTCAGCCATAAAACACTCTGCTGCCAGAGATCTACAACAATCAGAAGCTGGCAGTGTGGCAGAGATGGGTGCTCTGGGTTCCTGCAGGGCAGAAAAACATCTGCATTCCCACAGGACTGTGTCTTACTAAGCTAGGGCACAAACCTGACTGTTGTTTGCAGTGAGGATGAGCTAGCCACCGTTGGGGACTGAAGAGGCTTACACTGAAAACTGAACAGCTTACAAACACAGGGAGGATTTCAGTTTGGGAAGCTGCCACTTCAGGAAGGAACAAGACAGCACAGAAAAGGGAGACCCAGGAAGGAGGGACACTGGAAGTCTCATGTTCCTTAATGCAACATTTGCATCAAATGCACCCACTGCACTATTTTCTGACTTAAGAAAGAAAAGTGTGCAAAGGGTTGGGTGGGTTCTGGCAGGAGGTGTTTCACACCTGGTAATTATTAAAGACGCCTTAGCATCTCACAGGTCCACATGCCAAGGCATGGAGCTTGGGTGGATTAAAAAGAATTTCTTGGGTTTATAACAAAGGGTGATGTGTGCAACTTCAAAGGTTTCACCGGGGCCGGACTGGCAGGAGTGAGTGCCGTAGTGGAAAGTTTTGAGCTACTGGAAAAAGCAAGGCTCTTAAATCGGTGACAACAGAATCCAGCAGACACAAGGCTCTGTGCTCAGACAATAGTCGATGTCAGATGTCTGGCTGGGCCTGCATGGTGGGAAGAGTGTGGGAGAGTTACTCACTCTCTCTAGGTCTCCATTTTGTCTTCTGTAAAATGGCTATGCATGCTATGGTTTATAAATGGGAATATGGTTATATAAATGCTAACATCATGTGCAGCACTTCTCTTTTATTAAGAAACCATCAATTTTCAAACGGAAAAAAAAAGCACAATATATACTTTGTATAAATCATCACCAGAAACTGAAGAAGAAATGGGAGAGAGAGAGAGAGAGAGAAAAGAGGAGGGAGGGCCGGCAAATAAAAGCTCCTGGCAGGGAGGAAATATTAACAATGGTGGAGCAGCTGGGTGATCTGGGTGATTTTTATTCCTTTAAATATTTTTTAAAATTATTTATGTGTTCATACATGCTGTGCCTACATGTGTAAGTATGCACCACCGGCAGGCAGTGATGGCAGAGGCCAGTAGGGCTTGTCAGACCCCTAGAATTACAATTATAAAGGGGGGGTGGGGAGAGGATTACGGGGTGGGGAAAGGATTGGGGGAAGGGGTCAGTGAGCAGGATGTAAAGTGAATAAGTAAAAAATATAAAGTAAAACAAAACAAACAAAAGTGAACACACACTGAACACTGAAATGCCCACAAGCGTCACCTATGACTGGCTCTGCAGGACCTTAGGGACAGGCAGAAGTGTTTTCTCTTAAGTGGCAGTGGCCCAGGCTTCCTCCAGGAGAAACTGGACCCAGAGTCGTTGATGAGTTTCCTTCCTCCTCCTAATGCCCAAGTGAAGCCCTTTGTTAATGAATCCTACCATCTGTCCCTCCCCCAGAAGGCACAGTACACTAATGTGACAGAGTCACACAACACTATCATGCAGATCAGAGTGACCAGAGCTTTCTTCTGCTCTAACAGTCTCTTCTCTGTGTTGGGAGATTCTGTAATCTTTTATTCATTTTGAAATTATATATTTTTCAAACAACAGACTCCTGAGTTGGCAAGATGGTTCAACAGATAAAAGTTCCTGCCACCCAAACTTGACAACCCAAGAGAAACCACTCCCTATGTCACCTTGACCTTCACAGGTAGCCAGAGCAGTGCATACCCAAAAACACCCTTGCTCCACCCACACCCAACACACAGTAAAAATAGCATAATGTTTTAGTTCGATGTTTCCTAATGTTAACCTGACAACTAATTTAACATTTTTAAAATATAACATGCAAGACAAAACTAATTAAATCAGGGAGCTGGAGAGATGGCTCAGCGGTTTAGAATACTAACAGCTCTTTCAGAGGTCCTGAGTTCCATTCCCAGCAACCACATGGTGGCTCACAACCATCTGTAATGGGATCTGATGCCCTCTTCTGGTGTGTCTGAAGATAGCCACAGTATACTTGTATACATTAGAAAAATAAATCTTAAAAAATTAAATCTTTTTTTTTTCTGTTTTTGCTTTGCTATGCTGTTCTTTTCTGAGACAGAAGCATACTATTTAGCTCAGGCTGGCCTGGAACCCACTATGTAATCTAAGATAGCCTCCAACTCCAAGTGACCCTCCTGATTTAATATGCTGTGGTATGTTGGGATGGCAAGTACCCCACAACACCTACCCACTTAACGCTACCTTTAACCCCTGCAGTTCATGAGGAAAAACTTACAAGAAAGAAAAAAGTAATATCTCATTAAAGAATTTCTTTTCGGTATCCTTTATATGGCAAGCTCCCCAATACAGTAAAAATTATTTGGTTGAAAAAATAAAACAAGCTTTATCGTTTGAGAAATGCATGATTATTATTATTTCTAGAAAACTGACAATGATAGGAACTGCTGAGTTTAAGCTGGCGTTCCCAGCAAACCAGACCCTCACCCTGTGTTCCACTGTCACTCATCTGTCAGCCACCCACCCACTCTCCCAAGAACCTCCCAACAGGGACAGTTGGATGCTGCCAGAGGAAGGAGGAAGGGCTGGGCAACCTCAGGGGCTCTCAGGCCAGTTTCCCAGGCTCTCAGGAGGAACCTTTTTACAGCAGAGCTGCCCGCTACAGTCTAGGCACCACCGTTTGGGAGCTGGTTTGCAAGTTCACACTTCCTAGGGAAGCCGAGAGCAAGAGCGAAGCCCCGCCCAGCAGAACCCCTCTCCTCCCCCCTTAAACTTCCGGTTACCTTAGTGGCCTTTAGTTCCCACTCGTACTGGTTCCGTTCGTTCTCCAGCTCCTCTACTTTAATTTTGAGGTGTTTGAGCTCTTGCAGTAACTCCTGGAGAGAAGAGGGAGCATGTCAGAACTGTGTGATAAAGAGCAAGCACGGAGTCTCCAAACTGGGTAAAGCTCATGCAGAGGGGGATGGGGGCAGCAGCAACTGGCTACAGCTGTCTGAAGCCAGTAGGCTCCATCCACGTCTGCAGCTCTGAACTTTAAACACGGTCTGCGATCCAGAGAAGGCTGTGTGCCCATTTAAGAACGAAGGTCAGGGAGCTCCAGACATCAGAGAAAAGAGACTGCAGTGTACGTATGTATGAATCTACACGTGTAGGTCAAAGGACAACCTTTGGTATATTCCTCAATGTTTTGGGTTTTTTTTTCCCTCTAGGTCTCTTGCTGGTTGGCCAGCAAGCCCCAGGCATCTACCTGCCTCTGCCCCTCACTGTGAGGGCTACATGTGGACTGGCTGGGGGTGGGGTGGGGGGAGGTATTTTGTCGGTGGTGGTTTTGTTTGTTTGTTTTAAACATTTGTTGTGGAGAAGAAACTCAGGTCCTCATGCTCATCAATTTGTGAGCAAGCTACCTTCCCAGGCTAAAACTCACTATGACCCTCTTCTTCTTCTGCCCTGTCCTCCCTTCCTCTGACATCTGAAGCTCCATGAGACATGCCCAGCTCATGCTCTGGTGGCACAAGCAGACAGGTCAAGCTCGGGAGTGGGCGGTGCAGAGATGGTGAAGTGGAGGCCAACCTCTCTGGTAGTGGGAGGAGGAGCAGGAGGGGAGGAGCATCTATCTGTCATGAAGGTGGGGAACCCAGGAGGAAGTGATAAGCCTCTGAGGCTTCACAAGCACTAAGATTCAGAGGAGAAAGGCTTGGTGCCACGCAGATGCCAGTGTGAGCATCCTGATGAGATGAGGAGGCTAAGCAAGAGAATCAGGGAAGGCATGCAGAGAGGAATCAAGCCAGCCAGAGGCAGAAAGTGAGACCGCCCATTGACGCGGAGCAGAGGTTAGATGTCTTATGCACTGGAGATGAGACTGGGGAGCTGGAGGGGGGAGGGAAGCTCTACAGATGAGTGTTCACTATGACACTGGATGGGAAGTCAGTGCCGCTTCCTGACTGGAGAAGGGATGTTAAAACCACTTCCACATACACATTTGCACAGGTGGTAAGCGGGGCAGAAATTTAAGCTCACATCTTCTGACTCTGGGACCCCTGGTTGAAAACTCCCTCAATAAAGGGGGCCACACTCAGCAACGTTATCTTTGTTGGTTTGTTCTGTTCTCCTGAATCTCAAAGGCTAGGCTGACCTGAAAACTCACTACACAGCACAAATTGGCCTCAAGCTTTCAAACCTGTTCTTACCTTCCAAACACGGAGGGTTACAACTTGTACTACCTATGTCATCTGCCAACATTGTTGTCTTGAACCAAACTTCACTTGAATCAGTTCAGGTAACAACTACTTCCTATCAGAAGAAGTGCCATAAAGGTTGTTAATTCTGTTTGGGCCCAAGCTTTATCTATGTCACGTCCAAGAATGTTATTCCTCATTTCCCTCCAAAAGTATTACCATGAGTGCAGTAAGTATTGGTAGCCTGAGTAGCTTCAAATGGTTGATCCTTCGTGACCTTGGCCCTATGCAAAATCTGATTGCTAAACTTCCAGAGAGGCGATGGCATTAGCACACCCATCTGATTATGGCACTCCCGTGCTTCTCGAGGCTTCTAAACGTCAATTCATGACCAGCCTGGCCTGCCCTGCCCCAGCGAAGCTGAAGCTCTGACGTCACTAGAGAATTTTCATCTCTGCTTCCCAGTTTAGAGAATTTTCAACTAGAGAATTTTCAACTCTGCTTCCCAGCTTAGACCTCTCTATAAATACCCCATTCTCTTCCTAGCTGCCCACCATGTTAACTCCTGCCTACCCTTCAGCCTGCCCAAGCCAGACCTCCCCATCACATTAGACCCCTCTGCAGGACTCTCCAGGAGTTTCCCACAGAAGCCCTGTAGGGTTAATCTGCAGGATTGCTAATGGATAGTTCTGTTCCCTTCTGTGAAGTCTGGGGAGCCTTCTTACCCAGGCAGGTCCCGGCACATAGCTGTTAACAAAAGAATACCTGATACTCAAGTCATTATTTAACTGACTTAGGTGTCTTGGCATTCTGAAATAATCTATGATGAAGTAACACTGCTTCCACATGATCCTTATAAGATAATTTATTAAAAATGACATACAACTGAGGTAAGTATTTCTTGACGCTTATTTCAAAAAGGTCCTCTAAGCTAAGGTGACGGTGCCCTGGATCTTCATCACTGGGCTACAAGACTTTTGGTTGCCTCGCTAGACTTGCCAGAGACTCCGAATCCTTTTCTAGTAATAATGTTGGCCTGCCTGAGCGTTCCAGTGCCCAGCAGGTAGGAAGAGTCTTGTTTTGTTCCTGACTTGGGAGAGGAGCGTGCTACTACTGTTTGCTCTGGAAGGGCACCATGCCAGCTGGGGACAGAATCAAGAAAGCACAGGCTACTGCTCTCTGGGTTATTGTGACTTCTTTGGCCCAAAAGGTCATGAACTCACTATACTGTGATTATTGTGGTTATTGTTTTCCTGGAAATTCAGGTGATGACAATTATTCATAATAAACAAAAACCCTGATGTGTTTACTCCCTGAGGTGGGGGGGTGGGACTAAACTTCTCTAAACATAGATTTGAAAGGATCTTTTTTTCCTACGATGCTGGGGATTTTTTCCCTTAAAGAGAATCATACAATGAGGCTTCATTTAAACATCCAGTCCAGGGGGAGGGATAAGTGGATCATAGACTGGGAAAAAGAATCCTGAATCTTCCTTTCGCCCAAATCCCCCACCACTCAGAGCCTGCGACACACCTTGATACTATTCCTAAAGATGGGGATGTGGCCTTTGGAGGGCTATCCTCACCTGCTCAAACCCTGCCTGATGAGGTCCCAGAGCCTACCTCACATCAACAGAGGCCTGTGTGAGACCAAGTTCTGCCCTGAGGTAATGGCAGATCCATGCGAAGCCACTGCACACGGTTCTGGTTAGGAGAACCCCAGCCTTCTTCCACTGAAACATCACACACACATGCGCAGATATACTTAAGTGTGGTTCCTACAGGTGACCCCTCCCAAGGGGCACAGTCCTGGCTGCAGGGCTGGGACTTGGCCTCATGGTCACTGGCCACCACTTCCTCGGGGTGGTCCCTAGCAAGTAACAGACGCTCTTGAATCTGCCTGTGGATGTCCAGCTGCAGCCTACACATCTGCGCCTGCAGGTCACTGATCACATTCAGAACTGACTGTGGGAAGGAAGAGAAAGTAGAGGAAAGCACCCAGCGTCAGTCACCAGGACATGATACCACCGTGGGAGAGCAGCTGTGAAGGAAGGCAGGTGCACAGAGGGTGAGAATGACTCGGCAGGGGACGATGGCCCCAGTCTATGGCCAGGTCCCTCTCTGACAGAACAAAAGTACCTGCCATGGTTTGGCCTAAGGCCTGCTACATTCTCAGACCTGTCTTGAAGTTTGACATCTACTTTGTGACACACTGGATGGCCATTCTTCTAAGTGAACAGCTGAGGTACAGAGTCCAGCAGATCCCACCATCTAAGCAGAAGCAGCAGCAGCAGTGGTAGACACAGACAGACAGACAGACACACACACACATACATACACACACGTCCCTCCTACCTACATCCATGCTACACTTGCCAACACCCACACCCACACACACATCTAAACATGTCAACACCTGCTTACTGGTGAGCTCTAAAAGACATACCATTTTTATACAAGATAATGCACCCAACTCTAATTCCATTCAGATACTAATAGGAGGTTACAACAATTTAACATCCAGTCTATATTCTTTGTCAAAATATACCCCAAGCAGTGATTTTGTAGCACCCACTGAAGTGTTTCTTGTCTGTCAGGACAGACACATTTCCAGATGAACCAATAAGCTAATAAGTCTGATGAATCTTCTACCTTAATCTGTATAAATGCCTGAGTGTGTGTGTGTGTGTGTGTGTGTGTATGTATGTATGTATGAGAGAAAGGACATGTGTTGAGGCCAAAGGACAACCTAGGGTGTCACTGCCCCCTATTTCTTTGAAGCATGGTTTCTTGCTGGTCTGGAGCTCACTAATTAGGCAATGCTGGGTGGCCAGTGAGCTCCAGGGAACCTCCTACCTGTCTCCCCTTGAAATTATACCAGTATGCCACCACACCCAGACGGGTTAGTTTATAATCTCTGAGTATCACGCTTGGGCTCTCCAGAAGATCTATTTCCCCAGGCCCAGATGTGACGCAATCTTCTTTTAAATATTAATTTTTTTTAGTCACTGTGTATCTGTGTATGTACAGGGGTGAGTGTGCCAAGATGCTTGTATGGAAGCTGGCAGGTAGGGGTTCTCTCCTTCCACCTCGGCCGGGTGCCCGGGTTCAAAGGCAGGTCGCCATGCCCGGAGTGAGCAGCACCTTTACCCACTGATGCACCTCACTGGCCTGACGCCACACTCGGCTTTCCAGCTTCTCGGACCCCTCAGACACTCAGCTCTAGGTTTACACACAAGTGACAGGGCTGAAGCTCCCTGATAACAGCACTTTCCTAGCATGCACAAGGTCCAGGTTAGCATCCTAGCCTTGAAGACAGAAGAAACAAAATAAACTACAGACACCTCGCAGCTATCCTGGAACTCACTTGGTAGACCAGGCTGGCTTCAAACTCAGAAATCCGCCTGCCTCTGCCTCTGCCTTTGCCTCTACCTCCCAAGTGCTGGGATTACAGGCATGCACTGCCACCAACACCCAGCAGCCACTTTTTCTGTAACTAAGAATGTGCCTTTCTTTTAAAAGGCTATTGTTCTCAGCACCACCCTTTGTATGGGGTGTGTCCTTCCTTATATGGTTCATACAGGCGCCTTGTGTCCTTAGTAAATGCCCTTCCACCTTCAGTGCTGGCCCCTAGGAAATCCAGTTTCCCTCAGGGCAGGCTACACTAAGCCCTTCTTGCTGCTACTGCCTGGGAAATGGTGTGGTCAGAGCTTCCGTACCTCCCAGCAGCTCAGGATGACTGAGTTGTCTTCTCCGCAGAGTTCCAGCCTTTCCGTATCGCTGGACTTTTCCAAGTACCCTGTGGATGCCTACCTTTGTCTATGATCAGTTTCAAGATTTTGTGGATAGCAGTGACCACGCCCTCATACCCCCACCACATTACTGCATTAGTCTTCCCTTTGCTTCAAACCTGAAACCAAGTTGCCGTTTCCCCAGTGTTTGTTCCCTAGGGTCTGAGAAAGGAAAGTGAGAAAAATAATCAAACATATTTGATTCATAGCGCCATCGGCTGAGTGAGGACTTAAGACCCAAACAGCTGTTGCTCCCTTCCCCGCACTTCCGTTCTTGTCTGTATCAGGGAGTTCAGAGATGTGGGTCATAGGTTAGGTGCACACCTGTTTTCCTCCCTCTGCCTCAGCAGGACCATGCAATATCCCCAGGTCTGCCTGGCCACTTTCCTAATCTCTTGTTTTGTGTGTCTCAGTCCTCAGAGCTGAAACTTAACACTCCAACTCCAGGGCTGGCCTTCTCTAGTCCCAGGTCTTGGTCTCTCCTACCAGGCAGAGCCTCTGGCAGCACTGCCACCTCTTTGGGCTACCAATCATGAAGTACAGGTGACATTTATGAGTTCGTGATTACTGCTGCGTACTGTAACTCAGCTGACTTCATATATTCACCCTGCTTTGCCAAATATCCACTCCCCTTCTCCGGGTTCTCTGTGCAGCTCTCCAGCCCCTCCCATAATCACAGTCTGCTCCACCTCTTCTTCCCTGCTAAACCTGTTGACAATTATCCTCTGTTCTTTCTCCCTCTCTTCCTTCATGCTCAGCTTAACAGTAGCCCTGCCCTGTCCTAGCATGCACTGCTCATGGGTGTCTAACCTCGAGAGTCTACTGAGGGAGCCTCGGAAACATGTCAGAATTTCAAGTACAGATGCTCCTGACTCATGTGTTCCACTGTGGGAGCCTCACACATGTGTAGATTACTTACTACAGCATCATACAGTAAAGCCTGGAAACAATTTAAATGTCCATCAGAAGAGATCTCTGTCAACTACAGGAGGGCCTAGAGAACTATTAGAAAATAGGCAGACATAAATATAAATCAGGAATGTTTGTTGTTTATTATTCTTGCCTCAGAAAGAAGAGCAAGATTATTCCTTTATTAAAAAGAAAAGTATGAAAATAAAGGAAGCAAGTATGTCTGTATTCGTGCATGGGGTGTGTGTGCATGTGGTATGTCTGTATTCATGCACATGTGGTGTGTGTGTGTGTGTGTGTGTGTGTGTGTGTACAGTATGTGCGTGTGGTGTATGTATACAAGTGGTTTCTCTGGGTTCATGCACATGATGTATGTGCATGTGATATGTCTATATGCATGCACACATATGGGGGGGGTGAAAGTACACACATGTGTACTCACATACATATACATGTGTGCCTGGAATTTGGGTGTGTGTTTCTGTGTCCATCTGTCCACATGAATTAACTTGTCCTTGCATAGGATAACTCTGGAAGAATTCAACAAACAGTACTGGGTCTTGTCAGCTGGAGGACACATTTATAAGATCTTTTGTTAAACATCCTTATGAACTTTGAATTTTTTTAAGTTTCTCTCACATATATGAAAAGGTAAATTAATAAAACAAAACAAAAATATTCATCCTCTTCTCAGTGGGCAAGTTCAGCACTGAGCAGATGCACCCTTCCCTGTACTTGCTCTGTGGTACAAGCTGTTCACATTCAGAAATCAGAATTTCCCCCTTCCCAGGTATGGAACACAGGACGAAAACAGTGTGGTGTAATGGTGTAAGTCACTGTGTGTTCTGCAAGAAAGTCCTGAAAATTATTTCTAGTTCTCGATTAACTGGGATAACCCCACATTCTGGAATCCTCCCCTCTAACCAGACAAGTGTGCAACCCCTCTGGGTCCCATAGAGAGATCCAACTGTGTCCCCATAGAATTTTAGTGCATCAGACTAACACAGAGGGAATCTTTCTAGAGGATCTTTCTGACCAGCATGCTCTGGACGACTGCAAAGAGCTTTTCTTTTGTCTCTAGAACTTCCTTTCATACTTTAGCATGATCTCAATTCTGGTATTCACTTCTCATGTCGATCCCTCTACTACAATCCTGCCTTTCAGAAGTAAGCCTAATAGTCAATCGTGGTAGCTTGAAATGACCCAGGTATACTGTAAAAGGCTAATTAGGAATACTAAAGCAAACATCTGTATTTACCCGCATCTTGTGTGTGCCACTACCAACCTTGTCCTTGGAAGCCTGTATCTCCAAACCCCCAGGTCTCACAGACAACAGCTACTAATCATCTATACAACTCAAGGACAAGCAACAGGTCGCTGAATGAAGCCAGAATGACTTAGAGTCTGATCAGAATAGTATGTGATGATCCTGTTAAAAACTGACCCTGTTTTCATTGACACAAACATTAACAATCTGAGGCAATGGCTGAGCTGCACAGAAGTGTCACAGCTTCGATCCGAAATGCCAAAGGAAGGCTCATGTGTTAAAAGTTTGCTGATAGGACTCTGGAGGAAGTGACCTGACCATGAGGGCTATGATTTCATTAGTGGATTAACTCATTGATAGGTTCATGATTTCATGGTAAGATTAGACCATCATAGGAGGGAGAGCCAGGTTATACAAAGTGTATCAATGGAGGCATGACTTTAGAGGTATATCATGCTCCAAACCATTCTTGCTTCTCTCTACTTCTTAGCTGCCATGGCTTCAACAGAACACAGTCTTCTTCAAATTTATTTGCATGCTTATTTTGCCATGGTGACTGATAGAATTTGCAATGTGAAAGGTCTCTACTAGACTCATGTGTTTAAGTACCTGGTGACTTTCTGGAGGCACTGTCTCGGGAGCTCTGGAACATTTAGGAGAAGTCTAGCAGGAGGAAGCAGGTCATTTAGGATGGAACCCAGCCCTTGTTCTAATCAGAGCTCTCTCTGTTTCTTGATCTGATGATTATAACAAACCATGCCTTGAGCTCCTACTGCCATGGGTGAAGTCCCAGTCACCATACTTTCCTTACCATTACACACTGTATTGCTTAAACATAAGTCAAATATAAATAATAAGCCAGGTATAGTGGTGCACACCTTTAATATCAGTGCTGGGGAGGCAGAAGCAGGCAGATTTCTCAGTTCTAGGCCAGCCTGGTCTACAGAGTGAGTTCCAGGATAGCCAGGGCTATACAGAGAAACCTTGTCTCAAAAAACAAAAAAACAAAAAAACAAAAAAACAAAAAACAAAAAACAATGATGGTGATAATAATGAACAACAACTTCCCTTTTTGCTTCTATTGAGGATTTTGTCACAGCAACAAGAAAAGTGTCTAAAACAGTGACAAAAAGCACTAGTAAAAACAGTGCAGTATAAGGGTAGAGGAGAATTTCTTTTTACCCATACAATTCCACTCACGAGTGTCCTGAGCTAGCAAATGCTCTCACTTCCATCACACGACAGCAGTAGGGCTTAGGCAAGGCTCATGGTACTCAGCCACTGGTGCTCCAGATAGCTACCAATAGAGTCTGATGTCCTGGGCAGAGCAGCAAAGTACGCTCAATTACAAGGAGGAGGAATGTGTTTCAGGTCACATGGCCACTCATAGCCTCTCACGGGCTTGAACAGCCTACAAAATTCCTCTACATGGAAACCTAATATTTGTTCTGGCAGCTGGGGAGGGTAGTGATGTGGTAGGATGGAGCTCGGGAGCTGTGCTGCCTCATGCATGAACAGCCTGGTGGAAAAGGACCCCAAACAACGTAGGATTTGAAAACAATCCTGCAGAGAAGACAGCAGGCCATCAGGGAAGTGACTCCTCTCCTGTGTGTATTATAGACAGGGGAGTTCACCTCCTTCCTGAATACCCAAAAGGAACGAGTTACCCAGCTCCACACAATTTTTCTGCCTTTTCCTCACAGATGGACTGACTCTCACACTCACACACCCAAGTGCTGCCATCCCCAGAGAGCCAGCGCAGTCAGGCATGCAACCCTTCAGCTTTTGCTGAAAACTTAAAGGAAAAAACAAATCTCTGTAGACATCATTCTAGAGCTACAGATGACTATCTCTGTCATAAAGGGGTCAGCCTTCCTGAGAACACAGCACAGAAAATCAAGGATGGGCCTCAAATGGGCTTTCAGAGACACAGCAAGACTATCTGGCTCTAACCATGCATGCTGTACTTTAACCGCAGACCTCCACCAACTCCTCAGCTCCTCTCTACCCTTTCCTCGCCCACCCCTCTTCTGCCCTTATGGCTTTAAACTGAGTCTCTGACAATTTATCCCCTCACAGAGCTCACTGAATTCTGCCTCTGAGCCCCTAATGTATGTCTGCACACATATATTATACACCCTAGAGCACTAATCTGGGAGATCTAACTGTTTCCCTACAAACAATGAAGAAACTATCCACACAGATCAGCTTTCAGTCTGGGTGAACTCTGTGCATGTGAATAATGTGTCACAATCTACCTTTGTACTGTCAGCATGAACAACACTGTCAGTAAGCAATCAAGAAAACCTAGCTACTGTTCCACGGGCCACACTAACCTAAGGGCTACATATAAGTTCTCTGGCAGACCTCAGAATGACTTGGGAAACAGCAAACATTACTACCATCTTATAGAAATAAATAAGCAAAAAAAAACCAAAACTAGAGATTTGGGAGTTAAATTAACAAACAGGAGCTCAAAAGCTAGGGAATATCTGAGCATGGCTCAAAGCCAGATATGAAATCCAACAACCTGTACTCTCAACAGGAGCTCCTGTACACAACTTATTACAGCTCTCTTCCTGTGACCACTACACATCTCACTTTGAAACATCCTCAAAAATCAATGCAAGGAATACCCCCGGCATATTAGTAGCCCAAGCACTATTATAAACTTAGAAAATCATGACAGATGTCAGTGCAAATGATGTTATTAACACTTATGAGAAAGGACCATTTTCTATCTTTTGATTTTTGAGATACAGAGAACTGAATGTAAACCAAGAATTTACAAAATATCAGATACTATAGCACTCTCTATCTATGATTTAATTATCTTTAACAGATTAACTATTTTAATAGATAAACAAGCTGATGTTCATACAAATTATGTAAGTAATTTGTTTAGGTCCATAGAGCAATTGGGTACATCAGTCAGTAAACAAGTCAAAGAAAGGTTCCTGAAATGTAAAACTACCTTCTCCCATGGGTTGGGTCACAATGCCAGGTGTGAACACAGAACAGGAAGGCGATTATCAAAGTGAAAGCATGCTGATGCTTGGAAAGAAGGTGTTGTGAGCCTAAAACTCTAAACTCTGCCCAATAGACTCTGGCATGTTTCAGTCAACAATATCTGGGGTATGAAAAACAATACAAGCAAAACAATTCTTTCAGAGATGGCCTGAATGTGGGCTCACCCACACAGCCCAGAAGAAAGGAAGAAAAGCACACTCAAACTTGGGGGAAGGAGGAATGCAACACTATCCAAAACAGTCCCGGGCCTGACAGGGGCTGGCTTCCTTCCTGTTGTTGTCATTACCTTAGTTTTCACAAAAGGCATCTTGTGTCCCTCCACATGTGTCTGATCCTTCCTCTCAACTGCTTCCCTTTCCATCCCTGTCAGCACTTTGAGGATAGAGCACTAAAGCCAAAACTGAGCGGTTTGGGCACTGTTGAAATGTGCAGCAACAGCAAAACCTGATAACTTGGTATTAAACAGATCATTGTGTCTTTAGCACTCTATGAATATTCCTTAGTATCCAGTGGCTGCTGGGACTGCAGTTGGCCAGATGGCCTAGGAGCCTAGCACATAGGACCCGGGCCCGGGCCCCACCCCTACCCCACATGGTACATTACACTCACCTCTGCTTTTCTCTGTTTTTCTTCTTGTTCTTTCTGTTCTTTCTCCATACCAACCAGCTTAAGCTTCAGCTCAGACACTTCAGTCATCAGATCCAACTTCTGGGTCTCCAGAGATGTGCGACTTAGCAGCTCCTGTAAGCAAAAATGCATCTCAGCACCATAAGCCCCCATGGCAACAAGGCCAGCAGCTGTTCCATCCATAGCACATAAGGCAATATCCACACTGTGTCTTCTACAGCCTAGGGTGGGACTATTGCATAGCAGCCCGGGTCTGTGAGGGAGAAGTTTGACTGACCCTAGGTTACTTGGGGACAGCACAACCCCTGACATCACCCAGCATGCTCTGAAAGGCATTTCTCAAATCACATATTTCTCCATAGTAACCATTATTAGTTATTTTCAGAGAAAATGAATGGGCACTTTCAAAGGATGAACATTTCCCATCCCTTTTTCAAGGAGGAGCAGCAATCCCTTTCAATCAGAACAAACAAATATGCATTCATATTGACAGCACAGATTTTAAAAGTAGAAATTTCTAGACCAGCTCCTTGGTACAATCAAAAAGAGTATAAAGTAGACTCCTGAGGAATGGGCCTGTGAGATGGCTCTTTCCTGAACCATACCAAAATTACAACGAGGCTACTATGAGATAGGGTTATTCTCTTACTGTGGAAAGACCAAGGTCATTATTTCTATCCCAGAAGTCACTAGAATAGGGGCTGACAACCAAATACCCCAGGCTCCTGGACACTAACCTTAACACATTAACCTACCATTAACACATACACCTATTAAACACACACAAGAAGAAACCACAAAGGATATAGGTAAGAGGCATTATAAAGGTCCAGAAGTATTTCCAGATTGCAGTACGCTTTCCATCAGCAAATGGTGGTCACCAGATGGCTAAGATCCTCAAGAATGGTAGACCCTTGTCCATGCAGGTCCTAGCACTGAGGACATACACAGTAACCAGAAGAGCAACTGGGAAAAAAACAACCTCCTGGATCATCTGGACATCGTGTATCGTCTCAGGCAACGTAACCCTAGCACAAAGACTGATGATCTCTGATCTCATAGATCTCAAACTGTCCAGCCATCATGAATCAAACCATAGAGGAAAAGGCAGTTGGACTAGGAGCAGATGCTTCACTAATATAACCCTAAAGGCCACCAGTCCCTGATGAGCTACAAACTAACTGAACTAACCGGGTGTCTAGAAGTCCTCCTGAGCCTTGGGCCATGGAAGCAGGTTCTTCCTGTTCAGCCAGACATGAAGCTGGATAACAGGGCAAAATCAAGAACACTACAGCATTAGAACCATGGGCTGCTTGGCCACAAGGAATCAGTCAGATGAGATGTCCAAGGCAATGACAAACTCGATTTTGTTGAGTGCCTTCTTTGCAGCAGAGATTGCTGGTTGGTTTCGCACACATTCTCTTAACACACCTCCCCAGGGGTTTGGCAGTAAACATTAGTATCCCAACTCTACAGATGAGAAAACAGACCCAGGGAGAGTAAGCAAATCTGCCGGCCAAGAACATAATGCCAGTTATAAGCAGAATTAGTTTGCCAACTACCACTTATTCAACCTCAGAATTCATTTCTGTTGGACATACCATCCTGTTTTTCAAGCTGGAGTGGGAGAGGTATGTTGTGAATAAAAGAATTTAAAGAGAAATAAAAAAATGATGAAAAGGTCAGTCAACAAATATTTACTAAGCCCAGGAAATGTCCACGTAGATTGCCATGGTTTCGCTGAACACATACTATCTAGAGAACTCTGTTGCTGAGGCTGAGCAGGTTGGAAAATACCTTAAGAAGTTCTTCCCCAAGTGGGAGAGCCACCAAAAATACTCAAGTTCTCTTGGCCTTGAGTATGTGAAGTTTATAAGATATTAATAATCTTCCTTGTTTATCATTTATTCTCTCCTATATCCTCTCCCCATATCCCTCTTTTTCTATACCTGATTCTCTGAGTCCATCCTTGCATCTACATGTCTTGTTCTAAAGCTAATTTAAGGCAGTTTGCAAAATGGATGTTCTTAGTTAAAAATATATCAAAGGCTAGGGAAATGACTTGCTATGTAAGTGTGGGGGCCTGAGTTCAGATCCCTAGAACCTATATAGTAAGCAGCTGGGCATATAGCAAATGTCTATAATCCATCAAAATGGGATGCAGACACTGAAGAGTACAGGAATGCTGGCATACTACCTAGTCTAATGTGCACAGGGCCATGAGACCTGTCTCAAACAAGGTGGAAGGCAAGAAATAACATTGTAGGCTCTTCTATGACCTCTACATACATATCATGGTGTGTGTGTGTGTGTGTGTGTGTGTGTGTGTGTGTGTGTGTATGTGTGTGTGTGTGTACACCATTCACACAAAAGAAATCATAAAAGTTTAAGCTGGTAAGAGGTGACATTGAAGGCAGAGTTACTGTTAGTAGGAAACTAATAAATGACTTCAAACAACTACTGATGAACCACAACATGTAGATATACAAGCTTCCAAGCCGCCTACACAAAGGGACAAAAGGACAATCCCACAAGGTGAAATCCATATGGACAATTACTTTGGAGTACTGAGATCTAAGGGGAAAAGTCTTCTGCAAGACTTTCTGTTTTTAAACACCTCCCAGAAGCCAACGCTTAGGAACATGACAATGGAAAGCACAATCCCCATAGGCTATGGAATGATCTTAAGGTGATACCACGCACTCCGTCCGGGGATCAGCATTGCAGACAGTGTTTCAGTGAACCTTTGAAAAGCCTTACAGTGTATCTAAGTCTCCTCCACTCCCAGCACTTCAGATCCCCCTAGTCGATTAAACTCCCAGGTTGTAATTAGTCACACCGATGTTACAGCTGATGAGGACAGTGCTGTAATTAGTTCCAATAACCATTCTAATTAGTCATGCTGGTGTCTGAATTGGTCATGCTCGCATTCTGAGTGGACATTTGTGTTGGACATGCTCAAGTTTTAACTGGAAATGTGAGGTTGTTTAATTGATGACAGTTCACTGATAGTATAGCCTTTACAGGCTCCCTAGTGTTTTCATCTCTTTCCAGTCTTTTGTTGATATCCTTGCCTTATTCTCATCATGAACAATTACTGTTGGGCTCAAAAAGCCACACATCACAGAGATCCACTGTACTGCCAGGTTCACTGCAGCACTGTTCACAACAGCTATATCACAGAACCAACATGGGTGTCCATTGACTGACAAATGGATTTTAAAAAAAAAATGTATACACAACTCAACAGAAATGTTTTCATCCATAAAGAAGAACAGTTATGTCACTCATAAAAACTGGAAATAATCATATTAAACAATTAGATCAGTCTCAGAAACATACATTTTTTTGTCTCTCAGTTTGAGACCTAGATTGTATATAGCTACAGAAAGATATGTGTGTGCATGCTGTGAAGCAAGCTGAAGCTGTGCACAGGGAAGAGGGAATTTACAGGAGGGGCGGGGAGGGGGAAAGGAGTACACCAGGTATGGGTGCGAGCCCCTGGGCCACACTACAAAAAGATTTGGAAACACTCATTGGATCATAAAAAGAGAAACATTAAAATGCAAGCTGGTAGGAAAGGGATCAGAAGTGGAACAGGAGAGGCTAATGGGGAATAAGATTACATTGTGTGTGTGTGTGTGTGTGTGTGTGTGTGTGTGTGTGTGTGTGGTGTGTGTGTGTGTGTGTGTGTGTGTGAAGATGTCATAATGAGATCCATTGCATACAATGAATACAGCTACTAAAAAGACCAAAAAATAGAAAAAAATAATTCTAATGCTGATTGTTGTTGTTGGAAAAAAAAAAAAAAGTCAGCCTTCAACAAGTTTAAACCAACCTAGCTCAGTTCTCTATCTCAAGACCCAGCAAGGCCCCTGGCACTTAGGAACCAGATTCTCCAAAGTATATACCAGGTGTCAGCTGTCCTGCAGCATCACTGCTGCCCCCTACTTCCAACATGAGGATTTGACATGGTATGTTCCCCTCTCCCCAGTCATCTCAGACGAAGACCACTCTGTCCCCACCAGCTTACAGAACATCCATCTCTCCATCTTGGGACTGCCTCCATCCCAGCTCACAGAGAATGCCTGTCTCCCATATCAGGCCTGCCTCAAGATCTGTTCCCATCAACCACTCACGTGTATGCTAAGGGAGTGCTGCTGAGGTCTAGCACATTTCCCAAATATCCATACGCAAGGCAGCTCCCACTCCCCACAGGCATCGTCTTCTGGTCGATGGCTTTTCTACCTACATTAGGCGCTCTGCGTCTCCTCAGCAGCTTCAGCATCCTGGTGAGTGGCCGGCTGCTTGCTCTTCCGTCCTATATATCTGCTCACAGACCTTCTGTTCAGCTTCACGCCAACCTCAGCTCCTGGCGGCTTTGCTTCTCAGCGTCAGGGTCACAACCAGGTCCTCATCTGCGCCCAGAATGTGTTTGCTTTGTCTCCTAACTCTTTAGCTCCTGGGTTCTCTCGTCTGACCTTTTCAACTAGCCCTCTTGCTCCCTCAACCTAGAATTTCTTCTTCTGTGTCCACTGGTTACTTAGTAACTCCCTGTTTTCCTGGTCTATCAACTTTCCTTAGCAATATTTGTCTCCCTGGCCACTCTGTACTTCAAGGTTTGTCATTTCATTTGTATTCATATCTACATCAGAATAATCCTTCCCCCAGTCCCCCCAGGCCCCAGACCTGATGGCCTTTAATTACGAGGGCCCAGGTGGAGCCAAATCTCAGCCTTTATTTGTTTCCACTCCCGATGACCTGAGCATTGCTACTGAAAGTCATTTAATCATACACATCAGTTTCAATACAAACTCACCATATCTGATTACAGCTTATCTGCCAACACTGTCTGGTAAAACCTCTACTATTCCTGGCTAGTTCTCCTCAGTTCCAAACCTCTCCTATGTCTTTAAGACGCGCGCGCACGTGTACACACACACACACACACACACACTTCATTCTAACACTAGTCTGACAGACTGCATGCTGTCATTGTCTCTGTCAAGTTCTCTCATTTTCATGATCTATTTTCTATTCCACAAAGCTGAATGTGTTGACACACATCTGTAACCCTATCACTGCGAGTCTGAGAGAGGGGGAAGCCAGATTTCGCTATACTGACCCTGCAGCCCTCCCCTCCTCCCTCCCCACAAGAGAGACAGACAGAGACAGAGAGACAGAGAGAGAAGAGAAAGGAGAGGGGAGAGAAGGGAAGGAGAGGAGAGGAGAGGAGAGGAGAGGAGAGGAGAGGGGAGGGGAGGGGAGGGGAGGGGAGGGGAGGGGAGGGGAGGGGAGGGGAGGGGAGGGGAGGGGAGGAAGAAAGAGAACATGAATATAATGCTTCTAGGCTGTCTCTGAAATGTCCCATTGTGACTGACCTGCGCATCTCTGCCCATCCTGACACAACTTGGTGAATATCAGTTACCTTGGCAGGTAACCAGTAGGCTTTGGTGGTATCCCTGATCTTCCTCGTGCTCGTAACTCAGAGAGACTCCCATTCCCTGGGACCTAGCCACTCCCTCACCTTTGTGCTGCCTTGGAAGGAGTTCCCACCATGCTCGGTGCTGGTCTGGGACAGGACCATCAATCATGCACTCTGGCCGGCATTTAATCTTGTCCTCACCATCAGCTCTCATTCCTTGGGCTATAAACATGACCACATTTCTGACATTCTAAAGAAGCCTCTGGCCTCCCTGGCCGTAAGGTTACCACTACCATTGTCCTGTCTCTGCATAAGTCAATGTATGCTCGCTGTGTGTGTGTGTGTGTGTGTGTGTGTGTGTGTGTAAGTGTGTGTGTAAGTGTGCACGCCTGCATGTATGATGGAAAGAGAAAGAACACTCTCTCCTACCCCTTCCCCCATGCCTTCTCTTCCTTTCACTCCTCAACAAGATGTCTGACTGCCTGCAGCTTGCCTTCTGCCTTCACCTAAGTAGGGAGAAAACACAGTTTTACTTCTGGGAGTTGATGTCTAAACTTTAGCCATGGCTTATAGTTCTGGCCTCTTATAGATTCCACAGCATCAGTTCAGCAGACATGGCTGCCTGCCGCTTCATCTTCCCTGTACCAGGTGTCTCTGGCCATGCATTTTACTCTCCCATCTCCTTTGCTGCCTTTACCTTTGTCTACTTTAAAGAAAATGTCCTTGTGTCCCTGCTAGCTTGTCACTCCAGCACTGGTGTCAGCTCTGGATGCAGCCCACCTGTCTGGAGCAGCAAATGTGCCCAGGCTTCCCTACCTACAAGGTTATTGCTTATTGTCCTGCAGCTACCAAGATGGATGGAAAGAGGCAGCAGCTGAGGGCAGAGGGACCAAGTTTCCCAAGCAGCTCTGTGCTTCCTGCTCCATCCGGTTGCCTGAAATCTAAAGGAAGGAGAGCAAGGAGGAGGACAGAGGGGTGTGGACGGCTTATTTCACTGACTGTGAGGACTGTAAAACTGAGTAAGGATCTTCAGAAAAAGAAAAGAATGAACAAAATTACCACTTGCCCCTCTCTTTTCCCCAACACCACTAACTTCTTCCAGAAGCACACAGGCGTCTCCCCTCTCAGAGATGAAAGAGTTTAGTTTAGGCAATCAGCCATTTCCTTTCTCCCAAGGCTCAGGTCCTGACTGGAGCTGATAAAAAAAAAGGGGGGGGGGGGGATCTGCCTTTCAACTCATTCTCTCCATAAAGGGCCACATCTTGAAGCAATTACCTCCATCTTTAAGAGTGGAACATGACCCAGCGAATTACTGACCAATGACAGGGATTGCAGCCCCCCTGGCAACCTGAAACCAGAAGGAAAGAACAGGCTGTGGAGAGACAAGAAAGCAGAACCCTGTCCCTTTGCCCTTTGAAGTCAAAGGCTCTGGCCTTGCCAGGAAGCCAGGCTCATGAGGAACCCTGCAGAAAATGGGTCCCACAACCTACTCTGGCCTTATTTCCTACTGACTGAGTCTCTTTGAAACCACAGCCTCACCTGCAACATGGGACGATGTGCCATCTGTACTAATGTCTAAACAAACAACATCAAGTAAGATAAACTTGAAGAAACGAGGTGTTCATGTCTTAAAATCTCTGAGGGGTTTTAGAGAATTAATCAACATTTTTCTCACTCCTGACTTGCTTCCTTGCCTCACTTCCTCGTCTCACTTCCTCAGACAGATACTTCTGCCTTCCAGATCATGTGTGGAGCTTATTCTTTTATATTTAAAAACAAAACAAAACAAATCTTCATTCCTTAGCATATTACAGGGCCTGTGCCTAGGCCTTAAAGCCCTTGCACAGTGTCCTAGGATACACTGGCCATTTGTGTGACAATCTGTTTTTAACAAAGCTGGGACAGTTGTACACAACTTTGTAACTGCTAAGGCACCTCCATGGGCAGCCTTTGGCTTTGTCTTGAGGTCTGGGTACTTCCTGCTTCTCTCTAGAACGTTCTAACTCAATAGGACTTCCTCTCACTGGCACAACCCTCTCCATCACGTCCATGCTGCCTTGGAAGAAGTTTCCAAAGAGCTCTGTGCTTGCGGAGGGGAGGACCTGCCATCGTGTGTGCTGCCTGGCCGTCACTCTGCCCCTCACCATCAGGTTATTCTCCTAGGAGGAAGTATCAGAGATATACAACTTGGAATCCAGACTTCATCCCTATTCTTGTCAAGAAAGAAAAGCAGAGAGCCAGAGCTCAGTGGCAGTAGTGTTTGCCTAGCATCACCCATAATAACAATAATAAATCAAAAGACAAAAAAAAAAAAACATTTATTGACCTTCCCAGATCAATAACATCTAGGCCCACTGACTCCCAGTCAGTCACTCCACACCTCAGTCAGCTTCACATGAACCCTGGGGCTGGAGGCTTGAAACATACAGATGTTGCCCCCTATTTCTCAGAGCAGGAAGATGGCTTCACAAAGTCAGGACAATCTGCATCCCTCCTCCTTTCCAAGGTATCTTCAAGTGTACTTGAAGTGGAGGTGGAACTGGCCCTGAGTCAGTTCTGTCTACTTCTGGTTTATCTAATACCAAGAGAGGTCTTTGTTTTTTCTCCTAGAGACTGGATGAGTTCGGTGTTTAGATACGCCACCTGGCAGGGGGGCAGTCCCAGTGAGCAGGGGCCAGTCTCAGGCCATCTGAGGAGGCCTGCCCGTGAGTTGGGTGAGTGGATAACCTCTTCCTCCTGAGCTCCTGGAATAAGTCTGACATTGGAACACCAGCTTTAGGAAAGGACAGCTCAGTGGAATTGCTGGAACTGAACAACACATGGGTTTTGGACTATGCATATTGATTGCATCAAGGTAATAAGTCCCTGTGGTGCTTTAAATGAGTGACCCCCACCCCACCCCCATGGGTTTGGCCCCTAGGTGTCTGAACTGTCTCCAAAGAATTAGGAGGTATGATCTTACTGGAGGAGGTGTGCCACTCCAGAGTTGGTTTTGAGGTTTCAAAATCCCACACCATTCCTAGTTAGTTCTCTCTGCCTAAAACCTGTAGATCAGATGTAAGCGTTCAGGCTACGGTTCTAGCACTATGGCCGCCTGCCTGCTGCCATGTTCCCAGCCATGATGATCTTTGACTCGAACCCTCTGGAAATATGACCTCCAATAAACTCTTTTATAAATGTCCTTGGTTGTGTTGTCTTATCAGAGCAACAGAAGAGTAACTAAGATAGTCTCCCAGTGCTATTATAGCCAGTAGGTGAGCGAAGTCTAGAGCACACATTGGAGACTAGGTCTCCAGGCCAGGCACAACCTACAATTACTTACTCTGAGGTTCACACAGGACATTTCAAAATTGAAATGAGTTGAAATATTTTTAGGATATCTTTAAATCTGTAATGTTTACCTCTGTGTAAAATAACAAAACTAGACTATCTTGCATTACTGGGTTCACAAAGGTACTGAACTAGCACCAAAAACAGCTGTTACCTTTAGACAGGATGCATTAGTGTGTAGTGTTATCTGGACCAGCAACTTCCCTGGGAAGTTCTGGGTTCTAGGCAAACAGAAGGCTCTGCTGGAGACAAGAGAAAGATCTCATTCAGAGCAATGGGCCAGGTCTGGCAGGACAGGCAGAAAGAAGCAATTGTGTCCATTCTCTGCCTCTAGGTCATGAGTCATTCTCATTCCAACCACCAGAAGCCAAGAGCCTTGCAGCCAAGGATATCTCAGCCAGACGGAGCAAGTCTGTACCTGCCCCCAGCTCACAGGCCATATACGCACTCCAGGTTGTAAACAACACTGCACCAGCACTGTGGTGCAAGATCTAAGGGTCTTCACAAACAGTGTCAAGCAGATTCCAGGACAACTGCAGCATTGAACTTGAGATCCAGTGCTGGAACCACCAAGTCCAACAAACACCTAGTAGGAGCTGAGGCTCAAATGCATCCTACAATTTGAAAGTGTAATCTTTATGAAATGCTACTCTTAAAGATTGAGAGGCTGGACTGAAAGTCACAGACACAGAACTTAGTCAAGTTCTAGAAGGGACAAATGCTGTTACCCTTTCTCCAAATTATAGCAGACGATGATTGACAAGCTTGCGTAGCAAGTCAATGCCTGATACCTTACTCATACATGGGAGAGCAATGGGAATTAGGACTAGGATAAAAAAGCTAATAACGTAGAGCTTTCAAAGCCTGACAGCTTTCTACATGACACCGCTGTCAGGTAAGCCAGCCTCTGCCCAGGAGTGCTGGCCACCTCCCTCCACTGAGCTCCTGGACAGACAGAAGCTCTGCCACAACAGGAAGTAGAGCAGTCAGAAAGTCAGCCCAGTGAGGCACACAGCTCCAGTACTACAATGCAGTTCTTCTCCAGCCTCCTAGCCCCAGAGGTTGGCTTCTAGCCAGGTACCACCTTCCCGAAACGTCGGCCCTCTGATGTCTTCTCACACAGTCACTTTTCATGGTATCTTTCTGAACGGTTTACAATATAGTCTACCATCTTCTTTACCCTCTCACACACACCTCAGGCAGACCTGAGAACTCCATCCACATGGGCTTCATGCAGTATTGTTTCCCAATAGGACTACTGTCTTGTCCAGGTATTCAAAAACCAAGATTTGGTTTTTCTCTTCCATAAAAAGATCTTCTGTTCCTAATCATAATTTCTCAGGGAAAAAAAATCTAAGTAAGAAAAATGGTATATAATCTAAACAAAACCAAAGTGAGACAGAGTAGTGTAATTTATTAATCAGGAATGAAAAGACAGAAAATTAATAACAACATCCAAGCTCCTGCAACTAAATTTTATAAAAGCATGTCCACTGAGGCACTCACTCACCTTTTCTCCCCCTAAATTCTTCAAATGCATCCACACAAAACTAACACACCCAGAAACTATGCCACTTAGCAGGCCAGCAGTAGAATGTGAAGCCTGTGCTCACAGGCTGATCTTGACAGTTAGAAAAACAAGACAAGACAGTGGAGCTTTGAGGAAAGGATTATGATCAGTCATCTAGGTCAATGTGATCGTCTTGAGGGAAGGTTTTCCTTCTTGGAACAGAAGGTGAGATTCTTCCCCATGGCAGGAATCATCCTGTCAATGTCCACAGAGCACACCATGTAAACGTCCACAGAGCACGCACACATAATCATCCAGTGTGTGTAATTTTCAAAATAGCCAAGAACATGAGGATGAGTGAAGCATAGGAAACCGATATAACAATATAAACAGACTGACTCGAAAGCCTAGTGGTGTGCTCGTCAGACCCTGAGGGCTCCCCACCACAACTCAGCGCCCCTCTGAAAGAGCCACAGCTCACTTTTTACAATGATACAACTATCTGGAGAATGAAGAATGGTTAGGTCAATGTTGATATCACTACTTAATATAAGTGGTAGCAGAGATAGCTACACAGCTACATTTTTAAATGGAAAAGAGTTGCCATGTCTTATTTAATTTTAGTCTATGGACAAGGCTGTCCCTCCATAGGACTATAACTTTGCAAATCATGTACATGTACACTGGAATCAACAAAAGGACATAAGTAGAGGGCTCTACTTACAAAGTATGAAAGCAGCTAGCTAACTATTGCCTTCCTTTTTGATGTCTACTAAATTACAGTAAAATGGTATTTGCATGATAGGTTTTAATTGGAAGAAACTACAGAGGGAGAAATACAGTAAGAGGGGGGAGTACAAAAAAATACGCTGACAAGTTGACTTTCTACAACCCCAGATGCCACCACCTAGCAGATGGCAGCTTCTATGATAAGACAAGGTGACATGGCCTGCAGAAAATGCTCCTGGGACTCTGTCTAACCAGCTCAACAAGTTCTTTCCCCAATGGGCTGCCCCGCCCCACCTCACCCCGCCCTCAGTGTTCAGGTTGGTTTCACCTGCTGTCTAAACACTGCACAGTGCACAGCCAACCCCACCTCCAGGCACCATGGGAGAGTAAGAAGGAACCCATAAAGGGGCATTTAACTCCGGAGCTGCTTCAGGCCCGAGCCCTCCACTCCACCTGCCCGTACCTGCTGAAGCATCTCTTCCGCAGCATTGAGCTTCACCTGGTGACCTTCCAGACACACTTCAAGGTCCCGAATCTTCTCTCCTTGGGCTTCCACTTGATCTGTAAGGACGCTCACCTGTTATAGAACATAAACAATAGTGGAGGATCTGGACTGGTAGGGGTGGGGGCAGGGAAGTCCTCACTGTTTGGTAAGTAAGCTTTGAAAGCAACCTACTCACACTCACCTGACAGAAGGCCTCTCTTTTAGGTGAGTGGGGTTGAGGAAGTGTCCCAGAGGAAGGCAACTGCAGTTAGAATTTCACCTTACCAGGGAATCTTAGCCACTGCCTAAATAGCCCTGGTCACATTTCCTGCTCTTGACAGACTCAAGAGGAAAGCAGCTACCCAAGAGACAAGAGAGCTGCCTCTGGGCTGGACTCCTGCTCCTTGTTCCTCTAATAAGCCAGCCTGTCTTCAAGGCATATCTCAGCTCTTGGCAGGGCTCTGCCACCTCATGGGGAAGAGCAATTCAAACCTTTATGGAAACCAACCAATGACCTTACCTCTCTCATTCGGGTGTGGGGACTGCTCACCTATCAAGCCAGTGTTTGGAAGCAATTAAGGAATGTAGGACGTAAAGGGCATGTATTAGCACTGACAAAACTTGGCTCCAGAAAGGTTTCTGTGCTTTACAGGTCAAAACATGACTCTAAGTCATACAAGCACCAAAGCCACACTGCACACATGTAGCAGAAGGCATTTTTCTGACTGTCTATGGAAATACTAAGAAAAATACATTAACAAAGGCATTTTGATTATGCCCTATAAACATACTGTAACTGTTTTTGGTAGCCTTTTCTATTAGCCAAATGACCCCTAGGATCCTTTCTATGTTTTATTTATTATAGACAGTTCCATACAGAAAGATGAAAAATCATGGGTGACCTTCCAGAAAGGAATAAATCAATGAATAATAAATCAGGACCTTCTTGGTTGAAGACATGGTCCTTTATATATAGGTTATTCTAGTTAATTGCCTATTCTGTAATGGTTAATGAAGCATGAAGAAGTTCATCTAAGTTCATTTATAAGTGTTTCAATGAATTTTATGATTTAGAAAGTTCCCATTCTAGAAGATACAGAAAAGTATGCCGACTATATACACTGTGCTTCTAGACCCAAATAATGAGTGAATGATTGAGACACTTGTACCAGATGAAGAGTGTGCTGACATTCCAATAATCCAAAGATGGGCTCCTTCTACCAACCAGGTCCATTTAAACAACAAACTGGTGTATGGTTTTATTTTACTGTTAATATTTCTTAATTTTATGTATATGGTTCTTCTGTCTGCATATATGTTTGCATGTGCACAGTATCTTCAAGGACAGAAGAGGGCATCAGATACCCTGGAATGTGGGCTCTTGTGGGTGCTAGGAATGGAACCCAGGTCCTCTGGAAGAACCATTAGTGTTTCTAACTGCTGAGCCGTGTCTCTAGTTGTGTTGTTTTGCTTGGTTTCGGTCCTTGTTACTGAATACACTCAGCAGCACTGGTCTTTTCTACTAGAAACTCCTTTTCAAAAGAGTGGGATTCTGGGAAGTGATTGTACTTTCTGGAATTTGGGGTTTCTGTTTGGGAAGGTGTTTTGTGGTTGGTCCTACTACAAAGATTAAAATTTATAAAGCTGCACCACATTTAAGGACCAGCTGGTGAAGGGGTATGGAACAGTAAAGGCCACCCAGGTCAGCTTCACAGAAGATCAAAGACATAGACTGCAGGGGAACTTCTGAACCTCAGGTCAACGCTACTGTTGAGTCAGGAAGTATAGAAACTGGCACTCAAGATTTTTGAATTTTATCTTCATTTTATGAGAACAAATACTTTTGAGCCCTATAGTAAACATAATTTTAGGTTCTGGGAGGGAACAGAAATGAATCTTGCTCTTCTACAAACAAACTCTGGAAAACTTATTCTGGACCAAGGTTTCCTCCAACTCCTTCATTTGACTCAACTGTAATGTGGATTACACAAGAGGCCAGGCCCTACAGAGTATCCCCCAACCATCTCCATAGGCCACTCCTGAACAGGGCAGAAGTGAGAATGGAAGAGTTGCTGATGGTCTGCCTACATACAGCTCCTGGCAGAACAGAAACCATAAGGGTCGACTTTCACCCTTAGTAGTCAACAGCTCTTCCACTGTGTTCAGATTATTTAAACAGGAATTAGTCAAGAATTAGGTAAGAACAGAAATGGCTGTGAAAGGGAGCACTATTACCTGAGACTTCTTCACTAATTGTAATCCCCTCTAAATAGCAATGTGTTGTTTCAATCATGGAGGGTCCTAGTTCAAAAGTTTGCAATTTCGTACTCCTTGCTACATAATTCTAACTTGAACGGTCTTTCGTGAATCATGTCTTGGGGAAGATGTTTCAAAATGCATATACCTCAAGGGACCTAAGCTATAAAAGCAGGCCCCTGTTACCCACTAAGGGGGTTTCCATCCCTTCTTTTCAGGGCTCCAGCCAAAGAGGCCTCTCGCTGTCAGTCCACACCCCAAGCATAAGCCACCTCTGTGTGTGGCTGAGCTGACCATCTCCTTTGCCTGGAATGCACTCCTCCAGGTATCTATGGCGCCCTCCCTACTTCCTCCTGCCAGGGAGCTCCTGACTGCACACCGCTTATCTCCGTTTATTTTTCTCCATGGTACTTATCACTACCTGAAATATTTAGGTATTGGCTCAGGTTTATGCTCTCTCTCTCTCTCTCTCTCTCTCTCTCTCTCTCTCTCTCTCTCTCTCTCACACACACACACACACACACACACACACTATTTTATTCACTGATATATCCACAGGATCCTAAGCCAGTGTCTGACAAATCCAGATATTCAATTACTTTATAATGGCTTAATTATTTTAAAAGTCAATAAAACAAATAAAAGAATAAAACTAGGTCACAGAAGTGTATATTTGGTATGAGCTCAATCATTTTAAAGGAGGTGAGAAGAGCATGACTAAAGAACAGATATTAACCTAATCTGCTTCTTTATATTCTCAGAATTTCCAGTTTCTACAAGAACTGATCAATCTTATGTTTATAAAATAAAATGAAAGCATAAAATAAAATGAGAAAGAAATGAGCACACTGCCATCTCACTCACTCACCATCCCTAGTGCTCCAAACTAACGGCCACAGCCTGGAGCCAATGCCAGACCCCAACTGCCCCCTATTCCTCCACTTCACAGCAAGTCATTTGTGTTAGATGTGTGTGTATGGGATGAGGGGGCCTTCACATCCCTCAAACCTTCTATGTAGCTTAGGATGACCCTGAATTTCTGGACCTCCTGCTTCTACATCCCAAACGCTGGGAGTACAGGTGTGCAGCATCCCAGTGCACTGGGGAGAGAATCCAGGGGATGCATGCATATTAGGCAAGCATTCTACCAACTGCATCCCTAGCCTCCATCTCCAGACTTCATCATCATCCTTCAAGCTTTGTAAGAAGCTGAAATTAGGACATTAATCTCTAATTCTCCAAACTGTCTATTCATATGTGATGCAGAGCCCATTCTTAATAACTACTTGCTAAATGTTTTTGTGCATTTGAGGAATAACACAACAAAGAGTTCTTGGTGCAGTATAAGCTCTCTAGAAGAACATCCAATGTTATATCCTACCAAGGAACATGGGCTTTTGAAAGCCAGAGGCTATTCTGGTGCCCTCTCTCTATAAAAAGTTTTAAAGCTCTGCTCCTCTTGTAGAGGCAAGAGAGCCAGCAAAGGCCTAGCTCATGCTGCCAGAGCGGGGGTCTGCACCCAAGTGACATGTCTGGATCCAGCTTCAGACTCACGGACCTGCTTCCATTAGCCTGCTCCCTGGGGCCTGCAGCACTCAAGGCTGTTTTATTAGTGACACAAGATGTACTCATCTCGCTTAGCAGACTTACAGGCTCCTGGACGACTGAGCCCATGTTGCTCATCGCTGGCACCCTGTTTCTGCCTGCCCACAGGGCTTGAAGTGTGCAGAGGTAGATGCTCAGCAGCACGAGATAAATGAATGGATTCACAACACTTTCCAACAGAGGACTCCCACTATGCATACCTTTCCTGGGAAAGCCACAGAAGAAAGGACTCACCTGCAGTATAAGGGACTCTTTATCTCCTTCTAGCCGTGCCAGGCGTTCCTGGTAGGTTTCATTACTAGCAGCACCGTGGTGATTTACCTGGGACTGAAGAGGGGGAAAATAACACACTTAAAAGGCTAGAAAAGCACTGCCCACTTCCAAATGTAGTACACAATGTGTGCGATTTATAAGGACAGTTTCTGTGATGCTGTGTGCAAAACCAGTCCCAGAACAGGAAACCTGATTTCAAGACAGCTCAGAGGACCAGACCACATGCCACTTAAAGGTGTGTCCTAGAAGATGGTGAAACCACCCCTGATGACCTCACCCTTGGCTGCAAGGGACTGCGGGGAGCTTCCAACCAACTAGCAGCAAGGCTTGACCAGATAGGCTGGGGCATGCTGGGTCTGGTTCAGCTGGAAGCACAGCCTGTGAAGGGTCTGCTCTGGCTGGAGACTAGAGTCAGCACCACTCGCCAAGGACGTATGTGGGGGAGAAAGTGGGGCAACAATCTTGGACTCCTCAACTTTTCCTGCAGGGTTCTGCAGATCCACTACACCTTAAACACCACAGTCATACAGAGAACCAAGGAAGCCAAGGTCCACTCCAAACAGAACCATGATGAGAGCGCTGCCACATAGCATGTCTCAGCAGTGCTAAGCTGCAAGCAAAAGGCTGCAAGGACACAGTTTTGCAAGGAATCTAAATAACACCCGAGCATCTCAAAGAGTGAACGTGAAACAGGGGAATAATAAACATATGGTAACTAGAAACTAGGAAGAAAAGGGAAAGGGTACAAAGTGGTAGAGGAGGAGAGGCTCCTACAAAGTGTCTTGAGCCAGATGCAGGAGCTGTCACTTCGTAGGGTTTGGCAGGTCTTGGGAGAAGAGGTCCTAATGGCATTCAGCTGGCCCCCCACTCCCTACCCTGAGTTTACTGCCCCCATGCTGAATAAAAGGCTGAAACCAAAGGTCCACAACCAGCTGTGCAGAGGAGTGCCTGTCAGAAAAAGTAGATCCCTAGCTCAGTGGGAAAGCTGTTATCCTGATAATCTGGGCGGGTCTAGTGTCAGGGATCAATTCCTGGGGGAGGTGTTTATCACCAGAGAAAAGCACAATTGTGCAAAAGGGCAAGTCAGAGAGGCCTAGGGTTGGCCCCACCTTATCATGAAGCTTTATCTTCTCCTACATTTCAACTAGTAGACTGGGCTCTCCAACCTCGATCTGTGAAGAGGAGCCCTTCATTCCAGGTGATGGGCAAGTGAGAGCCACTCCTAACCTAGACTAGCATGGGGACTAAGTGTTTTGCAAAATGTAGCCTCACTAGAGAGAGAAGCTCTGGGTTTCTGTTGAAGGCACAGTAGGGGCCTGAGCCTGGGACACAGTTAAGATGGCACAAGACACTAGATGACACAGTAACTCTCCTTCCTTCCAGTCCAGCCTCAAACCTGCACCATCTCATCCACTGTTAAAAAATCATTCACTCCATAGACAAAGGCCCTTCATTATCACAATGGCTTCTTTGTGAATGGCAGTTCACTGGTGCTTGAGTAGCTGATACTCTAGGTACTCCGTGGCAGCTCTCCCCAGCAGCCAGAGGTGGGTTACAATCAGCACTGTTTTTTTTCCTGAACTGGATAAGAAGACAACTCTTAGCTACAGGACAAATTCTCTTGATAAAAGGCTCATAATGGGCCTTTTCAGAAGACAGAGGGCAAAGTTACAAGTCACCCAAATGATAATGCGTGTTTGCTTCCAAGGTCAAAACCACATTCATAAATGACACTGTCCATCCGGAGAGCCACAACTTGTCCAACAGGAAGTGGATAAGAGAAGACCAAGGGCTAAAGGAGACTCTAGCAAATCCCCATGACCACTGTTCTATATTCTGTTATTTATAGTCTGCCCCATAGTAACTGCTACAATTTTGTGTTCCCTTTGTTTCTTGCCCAGGACTAGGCCTCTTCTAGGTGGTCAGTTTGATTTTCAAGAACTGACCCCCCCCCCAACCTCCCAACCCACCCCCCCAAAAAAGACACCATTTTTGTTTTTGTTTTGTTTTGTGTGACACAGGGTTGTACCATATATCTCAGTCTGGCCTTTACCTCACCATGGAGGCCAAGCAGGTCCTGAACTCACTGCAGGATCCTTCCTTAGCCTCCTGAGTCCTGGGATCACAGGCATGTACCACCAGGCCCAGCTGTTAACATCTATTTAAATACAAGTCTAACTTTCCCATACCATCAGTAAGGTTCAGTCACCACTGACAGCTTGCAATACTCTACAAAACCAGAATGCCTCTGACTGGAGACCAGAGATAACTCGGAAGCCTCTCTTTTCCCACCACTTCTTGCAGAGGCACTATTTAAACACTTGCCAGCAAACTGAAGGTGGCTGCTATCTCTCTGGCTGGATCTTACATCTGCTCCCTTTAAACCCACCAATTAAGGCTTCCCATGAGAAACCGGTTTGCATGATGCCCGGATTCTACCTCATTCTCCTGCCTTTTGGTCTTGGATCTTTCTGTGACTCCCGAATGTGTGCCACATATCCCCATGTCCATAAATAGTAAAGGCTATTATCACTCTCCCACACTGTGTACCACTGACACAATGCCTGAACTCTGACCCCCAATAGTGACAGTGAGAGAGACCCAGGAAAGCTAGGCAGGAGGCACTCACAGAACTCAGGTGGTTCTTGCATAGATATTCTCCTGTCTGGGCCAAAGGTGGTTTCTGGGAACAGTGCCTACCAGCTGAATAAATAACAATAGTCATTCAAACCAGTCACTCATCATGATACCAGGTACAGGCACCCGCTGCAGCAGTCATCTGTACTAACTAACCCAAAAGTTATCAGAAAGTAAGTTAGAGTTGTAAGTTCAGTTAGTACAGAAAATGCCTGCCACAGAGTTTGCAGCACACAGTAGGAATCACTGCAGGTGCAGGTCCAGTCTATCAGCCAGCAGAAGCAGAAGGAACACAATGTGTTAAAAGCTTTCCACTCAGGAAGCTGGGAGACTGAGTAAGAAGGATCACATGAGGCCAGGCTTGGCCACAGAGTGAGATCCTGGCAGATCTCACTATCTAGAAATCAAATTGACCACCTAGGGGAGGGCTACCTAGTCTTGGGCAAGAAGGAATTGCTCGTGTTTTCACAGAGAGACTTTGTGTAATGGGATAAACTATGTCTAGGATGAAACTGTAAACAGAGCTCAGTAATAAAACTCATTGCTTTTCTGGGACGTTTACAAAATTAGATGGAAGGAAAACACACACAGCAAAGGTCACAGCAGCTCTGACAGACCAACACAGCATTGTCCAAGCACAGAACCCTCACATAGCAGGCCTTTGCATAGCAGAAGCCTGGCTTTGCTCAGAATACTTCACACACAATATTCTGTGTATTTCTTCCTATGAAGTCATGATATGAACATTATTTTTACACCCATATAACAGATAAAGAACTATGGAGCATGCAGATCATATGCTCAAGTAACTATGTAGTAAATTAGTATGCATTTTGTTGTATGGGCTTAATTTTGGGATAGCTCAACTATAAAACTTGGTTGGGTATTTTTTTATTGACTGAGTGACTACTCCCACAGTTGGAAAATGTCTCTAGGGGAGTAGTTAAACAAAAGATGTCTCGTCCATAATATGAAGCACTTACTTGCAGCATTTAAAACATGAGGCTCATATTTACGCCTAGCACACGCATACAGGATAGGTAATGAGGAAAGCGAGATACGACAGTGGCCCGGTGGCATGAGGACGAAATGTAGCACAACTCCACAGCTTTGCCGTGGTGAGGAAAGACAGACACGCCTCCAGGCTGCCTCACAGCTTTTCAGCAGTGTTTTCTTCTGGGGAAGTAGTGAAGCTACAGAAGGGTGGGGATGAGATAAAGCCTGAAGAGACTGAGTTTCTTAAAAATACTTCTTCTTAGACTGACAAAAGTTGCTCAGGGGGTAAAAGTGCTTGCTGCCAAGCCCACTGACCTGAGTTTGATCCCCAAGATCCACACGGTAAAAGGCAAAAATTCTGACCCTCGAAAGTTGTCCTTTGCTATCTATATGTGCACCATGTTGTATGACTGACTGATTGATACATACATATATACATACATACATACATACATACATACATACATACATAGATGATAGACAGACATACTGATAGATATAAATGGTAAGAAAAAACTGTTTTAATACTGTAAGTTGAGGTAATTACCTAAAAATATTGGGGGGGGGCACATCTGTATGAAACTTAGACCGTGGAAGAACATTGCTAAATTCCTGGCATTTTAACTAAGGAACGCTATATACAGTAAAACACATCACCCACCTCACGTCACTGAATTAAATCGGAACAAGGAGTGAAGGGTCTCTAAAGACTGCTTGTATGCTTGTCATCAAGAACTTGTAAAGTTTCACTATCATGGTTAAAGACAAACCACATCTGTCCCTTTCAAAACCAGAGTAAAGACTGGTACTCAGGGACTCCGTCCCATAAAATTCAGTCTCAGAGGTAGAAGAAATGGCTCAATGGTTAAGTGCACTTGCTCCTTTCAGAGGATCCGGGTTCATTTCCCTATACCAACATTTAAAATCTTACCTCTTGTTAACTGCAGATCCAGGAAATCTGATGCCCCTTTCTGACCTCCATGTGCACTTTTAACAGAAACCTCAGGTGCCTTACAGGCAAATTCCAAGACAAGAAGGAGAGCCATCATCTCAGCACCTTCCCTAAGCCTTGGGAGTCAGGTTCCAACGTCCTTGCAGACAGGAACAATGTGCTTCTTCTCTTAAAGGTCATCTCATTATGATTGGCTATGACCACAGGGGCTGAACAGGGGTAACAAACACATACCTTGAACCTAAGGGTAGGCTGTTTCTAAAGACCAATATGACAGATTTCATGAAGATGTAGATGGTGGTTTTTTTGTTGTTTTTTGGGGCTGGGGATCTTGAGATGTATGTATCCTGATAGTTGATCAGGCTACATACAGTCAAGGAGCCAGGCAGTGGTGGTGCATGCCTGTAATCCCAGCTCTCTAGGAGGCAGAGGCAGATGGATTTCTGAGTTCAAGGCCAGCCTGGTCTACAGAGTGAGATCCAGAACAGCCAGGGCTACACAGAGAAACCCTGTCTCAAAAAAACCAAACAAACAAAAAAAATTAAAAAAAAAAAAAAAAAAGAACAGTCGAGGAATGGAGCAAAGTTTATATGTGTCCAAAAGGGACATAAATGGCTATTAAGATTCCAGCAGAAGTAGTATCTGAATAAAGATAAGTTTGGGTTTATACAAGAACACTGATCAAACAGATTACTGTTAAACCCCTCATATCGTCTTTTTTTTTTTTTAAGGAATTGCTTAACTTATTTACTTTTTATGTGTATGAATATTCTTTCTGCACATATGTCTGTGCACCACATGTGTGTCTAGTGCCCTTACAGGCCAGAAAATGGTGTCAAGATCCCCAGCAACTGGGGTTACATACAAACAGTCATGAGCTGCTATGCAGGCTTTGAGAATAGAACCTTACTCTTCTGCAAGAGTAAGTGTTCTTAACCACTGAACCATCTCTCCCGCTCCCAAGTATTTACTCTGGATAAATTCCTCCTGCGCAGAAAGCTTGAAATTGAAGGCTAACTTAAAAAATAAAATGGCTTTTTACATCTTCTAGGACACTGCATTTTTAGTTAGCAATGAGTCTATCAGGGGTACTTAGGTCTCCAAATAGAAACCTTCCGGATTTGCGAGAAGCGCAGACTATGCAACTTCCCCTTGGAAATGAAGAAAGCTTGGATTAATTACTCTTGGCTGAGGATACTTCTCAACTCGGCTTTAATGGACTCATCACTTGTCTAGTGTGAGACAAGAGCATGGCCTCCACTGTAGCCAGGGGTGTGGAGTTAGAAAGGAACAGAAACGAAGGAGAGGCGCACACACCAGGAAAGAAGAAAGGAATCAATGAGAACAAAGAAAGAGAGGGAAAGGGAGGGAAGGAGGGAGGGAGGAAGGGAAGGAGGGAGGGAGGGAGGGAGGGAAGGAGAGAGGGAGGGAGGAAGGGGAGGAATAGAGGGAGAGAGAGGAGAGAAAATGAATTATACAAACAACCAGGAAAGTGTTCTCCCTGTCTATGTCTAAAAGCAAGAGATATGTCCTGAGCCTTCCTGTTAGTCCTTGCACTAGTTCAAACTGAGTTTCTGTTATTTGTAACCAAAAGCCTTGCTAATACATCTGCCCCAGCATGATCACTGAAGTTTACTCCTCTAAAAACAGACTTATAGGAAGAATTCCTACAATTTGCATGTAATACTGAATTACAAAGGAATTCTGATTTCCTTTGCTAGATTTGCTTGGGCTGGTAATTTTTAAAACCAGGCAATCGGTTCTAAAACCACTGTAGTTAAAACCAGGATTTTCATATCAAGGGCTAATATGTGGCTCTGGGCGTGTCTATGTGAGGTATACTGGGATTAAATGGGCAGTGAGTCTTTGTGTGTAGAAAGGCTGGCTTTCTCTCCACCACCTGTCTGCCTCCAGGAAGGTGAAGACAGAGATGAATACAAGAATAAACTGACCCAGAGGCATGTACTAGGGTGGGGTAGGATAAGAAAAAAAGGTAGATGAGAACAAGAAAAAAACTCACTAAAGACCAAAACATACAGGTGAAATGGGAGATGCACAGGGATAGGTAAATAAGAATATAAGCCTACTTATTAAAAAGGCTATGTTGAAAGAGCATGCATGTCCTGCACAGCTGAACACATGGGCAGGTGTGGGAGCTCTGAGACACAAAAGCTGCAGGCTCTCTGGGCCCCACCCATTCACTGTCCAACTGAACTTCCAGGCAGAGGAACCCTAATAAGTCACTGGGGACTTCCACAGTCCACATTCACAGAGTTCCTACTGCCCCCTCCTCAGCTGTCAGAGAACAGACCAGGACATTTTAGGAGCCAGGCTGTCATCTCAAGCAAGTCACCTCATCTCAGATACCCAGTTCATTCAGTTAAAAAAAAAAAAAAATGATTGTCCAAAGAGCAGTGAGGGCCACCTAGGTAGTTACCATACATAAGAATGTGGGAATTACAGGATGCTTTTTAAAGCAGGAAGCCTTCCTAATTCCTCAGCATTATAAAGAACCCTTGAGTGCTCAGAAGAATATGGAAATCATTTAAATGGCTTTGTCTAACTAAGCCCAGAGACCAAGGTTCAGTTAAGAGGCTGTTAATTCCCACTCCTGAGAGTTTTAATTAATTCTCCCACTTTGTTCAAGAGAACAAGAGGCAGTATTTCTGATCAGGACAACTAAGAAGTATCTGTAAAGATCTGTACAAATAGCCCACAGGAACAATAACCAAAGTTTTCATGCTGGAAAGGAAACTAAGAAAGGCCCGAATGACCACACAGAATGCACTGCTGGCCACGGACTGGAGCCATGCCTCTGGCACACACAGCTGAAGACACAGTCACTTTTCCACTGCCCCGAGAAGGTGCCTGTAGTTTGAGTCAGATCTTCATGGCCACAATTTTTTCCTCTTTACAAACATTTTGCTGTGCACTCTAAGTACTCTGTACTTACATACATGTTTATAAAAATAGTCAGAATTTCAGTAGTCATAAAAGCTGAAATTTGAGGGATGGCACAGTAGGTAAACTGAACTTTCCATGAAAACATGATGACCTCGGTTCAAATCCCCAGGACTCATCTAAAGAGCAGGCAAGGCTGAGCACATGCCTACAATGCAAGGTCTGGGAAGCAGGAATGAAGTGGAGACAGGAGCACTGTTGGACCTTGCTGGCCACCAGCCTAGCCAAAATCCCACAAGCTCCAGGTTCAGTGAGGAATGTTACCTCAAAGGAATAAGGTGGAAGATTGAGAGACAGCATGACATCTAACAATATCATGTTCGGGCTTCTAGGTGTACAGACATACACACTTCAAAAAAAAAAAATCAGAGTTTTACTTCTGTTCCAATTTAGACTTTAAGCCAGCTAAATCATGCCGCCGCCACCACCCCCACCCCCTCATCCCCCACCCAGGAGCCTCTTCAAAGCCGTCACTAACTATAGTAGGTTATTGATATTTGCTTGACCCTAGCCTGTCTCCTCTACTGGATCCTGACCAAGGGATCCAGCTAGCTATGCACAGCTCTTTACGGAATTTTGATGGCATTTGAGTGTTTGATGCCATGGCTGGGGTGAAACAGAATCCCAAAGATGTGACTGTTATAGCTTGTCCAGTGTCTACTGGGAGAGCACAGCCTCATTTAATACATACTCTGGTATATTCTCAGGGATACTGGGTAAGAGCAGTTTGGCATCATCCCTTGATTGGCACATCCAAGAGACTACCATCAGTGCTGTATCTGACTGAATTTAGTGACAGAGTTAGTTCTAGATCAAATGGAGCAAGGCAGATGCCATATGAGGTATCATTGGTGTGTAGGAAAACATTAAGGAATATGGGAAAACCCTAAGGCAGACCAGACCTTCATCAGGTCTGGCCATCACATCACTTTCAGAGTCAAGAGCTGTTTTTGAAAGCTACTTCTTTAAGGTTGTCAGAGTATATCTATCTTCTTGTCTTGATATCAAGTATCAAGGTGTTCAGGCTTAGCAAGTTGGAGCCCCATTTCCTTCAGTGCTTCCTATAAGCCCTGGATTATAGTTCCAAGATTCTTGTTATAGAGCACACACTGCTCCAACTGGTCAGGCTAGTTTACTTATATCAAAGCACTTTGCCTGTAAATGTACTGAGATTTTGAGTATATCACATTGGGCAGTTTCTTGGGGGAAAAAATTACTTTTTGTGACAAAGTCTTGCTGTAGAGTCCTAGGCTGGCCTTGAACTTATGATCTTTCTGCCTCATCATCCTGAGTGCTCAAATTAGAAGCAGGTACTACTATGCCTGATTCTTTCTTCATTAGCCATTTAGATAACATATACTTTAAGATGAATATGAAAGTAAAAGAAAAAAGTTATTACTTCCAAGCTGCCTAGACAGAAGAGCATGCCAAGTCCTAAATGTCAAGCATCAATGAGTCACAATGCTTCAGGGCTTCAGGAGAAATGTCAAAGCCACTAAAACTATAGCTGAATCTCAAAAGCTATACTGTGATGGTTAACGCCATTAACTTGACAGGGTCTAGAATCACTTTGGAGACAGATTTCTCATACGTCCATGAGGGAGTTTCTAGCCTGTGTTAACTGGGGGAGGAAACCCACCCTAACCGTGGGCAGCACTCCTGGGCTGGGGTCCAAGATTGAACAGAAAGGGGACAGTGACTGTTCCTAAGTTCTTAGAACTTGAACTCAGGTCCTTGAGCTTTCCCTAAAAGGCTGATTTCCTCCTGAACCATCTCCCCAGCCCTCCAAATTCAGGCTTTCATGACTAGTCATTGAAATTCTTATTGTAATCAGGATTAACTATGTTCGTCTCTCTCTGCTTCCTGACTTTGGATGCAATGTGACCAGCTCCATCATTCTCCTACCGACAGATCTTCCCTGACAACACCTGAAAACTGTGAGCCAACAGAAATCTTCCCATTCTTAAATTGCTTGAAACAGGTATTTTCTCATAAAGTAAAGGAAGGTACCAAACACAACCATTCCATGTAAGCCTCTAAAAACAGCCAACACAGACCTTAGGGAATTCCTGCCTGGTACCGTAAACCTGGCCAACTCCGTGTTGCTGATGAGGTCATGGAACCAAGAGGAAAGCCTACTATTGTCAATGTCCTAAACTAATACAATTCCTAACTCACCCTAAATACCTATCCTTTTATCCATAGATAAAGACTAGCTCTCAGACTTTATGAAAGAAGCTTCTTTGCACAGCAACTACAACTGTTCAAAAAGGAAAAGAACAACTGCCCAGGAGGTACTCATACCCAGTTGATATATTTACAAAACAACCCCTATATTACCAAGGTAACCAAACAATATGGGTACAGCCCTGCACATAGGAAAACATTCCCCACATTCCTTGGCTTCCTTAGGTCTTAAACCTCATGTACTCCCAAGAAAAACTTCTACTTTCTCTACTATCTACTATCTTATCTTTGGTACAGAGGTAAACGGCCATTCAAACATACAATGGAAGTAGACTCTAGCTACCAACAGTCCAGCAAAGACAATCCTAGCCTAACTTTGACCCTTTTGCCCTCCTCTATTTGGTTGGAATTCTCATCACCCAGTGATATAAATATCCACCTTTAGGAAACCTAGCAGATCCTCAAGTAATGAATTAAATAGCTTCTTGGTTAACCAGCATCTGTGTCATCATCCTTCACTCATGGACTTACTCAATGACTAAGGTATTACTGAGCATCTTAAAAGGTACAATAAATACTATCAGAGAAAGTTTTGTGTGCACAGCAACAGCAAGGACATAGGAAGAGATGAATAAAATTCTACCTTCAAAAGGCAGAATAGACTTTGTAGAGGAGGCCCCACTTACAGGATTAAGTCTGAGGCAATAAAAGACTTCTGGGAGAACAGCAACACCCTTGAAAATAGTCTTCCCAAAGCAAACAGGCTTTCTTTGATCTGACATGATTTCCACAAGCTTTCCAAGCAAAAGGTAAAATGAGGCTCCCAGCTCATCTTTCAGGTAATATGCTTTTGGAGAGAAACACACATTGATTTACCATGATCTCTTCCATAGTTATAAACATAGCTCAGCTCTGGCTACGGCTGCACATCCTTTATAGGCAGCTGGCTATATAAGGAACTCAAAGCATGAAGCTGGAACAGTGGTGTTTGTACATGTATGCAAATACCATGTGGAAGGCTGATGCTAAAACCAAGAGGAGAAGAGGGGACTCTGAAGGCTTTCTTCTTCTTGCCAGTTCCAGTAGACAAGGTTACTCATTACTAAAATCTGCATCAGAGACAGGGCAACATCACTCGGTGCTGGAGTCGGGGGTGAAATGAACACTATGCTTTTGCTTTCTGAAGGCACCATAGTTAATTGCCTGGTACCTCTTAGCTAAGCCTTTATAGGAAAGAACAGCCCTCTATCTAAGACCCTCAAGTGGGTAAAGATAGGGAAGGACTGGAGTGGTAGGTTATTTGGTAGTGTGCTCACCCAGCATGCACAAGGGCCTAGGCTCGATCCCCAGGACTGCATAAACAGGGTGTGGTGGCACATACCTGTTAGCAGGATGGGAAGTAGAGGCAAGACGGATCAGAAGTTCAAAGTCATCAATCAGTGGTTAGTTTAAAGCAAGGCTGAGCTACATGAGACTTTAAAGATGAGAATAAATTCAGAAGGAAATGGACAGAAAGGTTGCTTTAGAAGTACATATAGCAGAGGCATTGCAGAGGGGAATTTTAAAGGTAACAGTAGGGACAATGACAGTGTGCTCATAAGTGGAGGGAAGGAGGAATAGAGACAAGGCCAGCCTGGTCTACAGGACAGCTAAGGCTACACAAAGAAACTATGTCAAGGAAGGAAGGAAGGAAGGAAGGAAGGAAGGAAGGAAGGAAGGAAGGAAGGAAGGAAGGAAGGAAGGAAGGAAGGAAGGAAGGAAGGAAGGAAGGAAAGAAGGAAGGAAGGAAGGAGGAAAGAAAAAGAAAGAAAGAAAGAAAGAAAGAAAGAGAGAGAGAGAGAGAGAGAGAGAGAGAGAGAGGAAGGAAGGAAGGAAGGAAGGAAGGAAGGAAGGAAGGAAGGAAGGAAGGAAGGAAGGAAGGAAGGAAGGAAGGAAGGAGGAAAGAAAAAGAAAGAAAGAGAGAGAGAGAGAGGAAGGAAGGAAGGAAGGAAGGAAGGAAGGAAGGAAGGAAGGAAGGAAGGAAGGAAGGAAGGAAGACAAAAACTGTTTCCTTCAAGTGCAGTGAAGCAAGAAGGCAGCCACTTAGAGAAGAAACAGAAGATAGAAAGAGCTGGAGCAGAGTAAGGTCCAATAGTCACTGGGATAGCCTTGGCTAAGAAAGAAGACCCCTTAGCTAGAAACAGAAGAAATTTAGAAGTAATAGCAGTTGAACATGGTTATACTTTGAGAAGGGAAGGAAAATGAAAGAGTCATCTCAATTTGTCCCTCACCCTGTCTCCATGAAGTCAGCAATGACATCAGTTGAGAATAGACACGAAGGAGCTGCCACAAAAGATGGGACAGGAATACAAAGCTGTCACAGAATGCCTAAGGGGGGGCTGCCAGCCATTAAACTACCAATCCCTATGCTGCTATTGGGACCTACTAGGCACTCAACCAAAGACCCTGGCAAGACGCCACTTCACATGATTCCACTAGGTAGAGTGGTCAGTGTCTCTCAGTAAGGAACAGACGACAGAAGTCATGGGTACAGATAGTCAGAGATGGCCAAATTCTAGATCCTAAACTAGACTGGGGAGCTTGGTAGATAAGTTTATTGAATATGTTAACTAGAAACTGTCAGCACCCGTAAAAGACTGTGATCAGCAGGAGCCCCTAAGGAACTGCACATTATTGTCTGCTGCACGGGTTTGGAAAACCTACTTAGAATCAAGGCTGGGCAAGTGGCTCTGGAGCAACCAGGAGTTGTCAAATGATGGCACTGATCATCCTTCACCTAGCATCTGTGACATACATTCTCAGTACTTTACACGTGTTGAATTATTCATTTCTATTTTACAGTCAGGGAAGTGAAGTTCTGGGGAAGTTATATACATTGCCCAATGTCCCCAAAGATGAAATATGAATGCAGGGAGTCTGGATCCATGGTCTGTGCTGTTAACCAGTAGATGTGCCTATCACAGGAGTTGTTGGCTCTATCTTTAAGGACAACTACAGTCTAAATGAATGAAAGATAAGTCAGGTACCTACGTGTCTGTCTGTCTTTGCAGCTCTTCTGATCCAAGTGGCCACGCTACTGGATCAACCATTTGAGTTTGCAATGGCATAGCATAAGGTTTCATGCTTATGGCTTAAATGTGTTCACATTTTACTAGAACTAAGGTAAACTGTGTGGCGCATTCAGGCAGTTCTGTTTTGTGACTGACTGTAGGGTGATTATCCTACACACTCCAGGTGCTGAAGTTAGGCAGCAGTGAGTGTGAAGGGACTCACACCACTGTTAGAGTTCTCTTCCTGAGAAAATGAACTCCTGCTCAGAGGGCAGTGGGACAGTCCCACAGACACTGCTGGGAGCAATCTCCAGAGACTCCTTCATAGTTATGTGGGTTGGATCTACTGATCTCAGTGCAGGACACATGGGAACTGTTGATGAGTCAGGGAGCAGACAGCTGAGGGGGCTGAGGGCCTCTGGGTACTTGTAGCAGGAATTACCTAGTGCTTAGGCTTTGTTCAAAGAATGAACTGGAGGGTGAGCTCCCAGTAGCTCCTACTTAGCAACCACTGTTCTCTCCTTTTTCACTTTCTCCTTCCTGCTAACAGCATCTCAACACAGTGCATTTTGACTTTGTTCTGACTTTTCTTGGGCTTGGTAAATGAGGGACTGGTACTAGTTTAACCTCCTGTCTGAGGTCAAAGGGCAAGGCCCCTACAATGTACACTAGCTCACAGTTCAAACGTGTATATCTTCTTCTGGAAACTACCTCCTATGCAAGGAAGAATCAAAGAGAAAGAATTCAAAATCATAAGGTCAGAGAAAGATGTTCTCTGCCCAAGCACATGAACAGGTGGTGGGAGCTGGACACCTGGTCAGGAGGGTCCCCAGCGGGACTAGATCAGTAAAGGAACGGTCGCAAACAAAGGGCCGAACAGAATCAGATAAAGAAGGTGGGGTTACAGAGGAAGACAGCTGAGAGAAAGCTTCAAAGATAAAAAACAAAAATAAAAAATAAAAACAGAAAAGATAATACTTGGGGGAGTTACAGAAGCATGAAATGAAAAAGGCAGGTTGAAGATGCCTGGGGTGAGAGCCTGAAGAACGGAGACCTCAAGAGGCTGCACTTCCTCCTCCAGACTGAAGCTGAGTCCCAGAGGCGCGTGCCCAAATTCACACATAGTAAGAGCATCTTCTGGTTTGGGGAGATAAAAAAATTTGCACAAGGATTTCAGGTAAAGAAGGGAACCAATCTACCACAGAATACATCCAATATTCAATGTTTGATTTCCTGTTGTTAATGACTCTTTAAATCCTACAAGCAAAGGAAATGTATTTGCTATGGGTCCTGTGAGGGGTTTCTGGAGTTGTCACCTGGGTCAGAGGCCACCAGCAAACTTTATGGGCACCAGGGCTCACATCCTGTGTCTTGGAGCAGACAGAACCATCTCATTCCACCTTGTCGGAAGAACTGGTTCCTAAAGACAGACCCTCTGAGAAAGGACCAGTCACAGCATCCATACAGGGGTACAGATGTGGCCCCTACTTTCCCAGGAACACAGCAACCTACAGACTCTCTCAGTTAAAAGCTTCAATTTAGAAATAAAGAAACAAAGACTAAATGGTATGTATGCTTCCTAGCTTTCATCAGGAGTGTAGCTTTTTAAAAGCTTAGGATGGTGCCAATGTTTGTCACATGTCTGGTTGTCTCCACATGTTCTCTGGTGGCTGGGATGCCCTACTCCCTGCAAAGCAGTAGTTGAGCACAGACAGGATTTTGTTGCATTCTGAACCAACCATTCTCTGCATATTTGGCAGAACTGATTGATGAAGGGACAGGACCAAGAAACAGAGAAAATGGTTCAAGACCAGGCTGCCCGACCACTGCGATACCAGCAATCACCATGCTCTCAGCCTTTCTTGGGTTTAGCTAAATGAAGGCTGTAACTAGCTGACTCCTAATAGCCATCCAACTCTCTAATCATGTCTCAGCTGCCTCGAGTTCCCAACACAACTTACCATACGCCAGCCACATCACAGTTACAACAATCTTCTCAAAACACGTTAAACCTCACGCTGGATCCCACGTTGCCTCCTCCCTACAAACCCTGTCATTACAAGCCACTGTCACCCATGGCCCCAAACGGCCATCACTATTCCGTGTAATCTGGCATCTGCCTGCCTCTACCCACCAGGACTGAGTCCGGCAACACTGGTTTTCTCTGTGTTGAAACCCTCCAGACTCTCTTGCCTTGGGACCTCTGCACATGTGCCACCCACCTTGGCCGGGAATGTTCCTCGTGCCATTTTCCACCTGATTCGATACTATTGCTCTTTTGTTTCTGTAAAGTGCTATTTCCCCAAAGAGAGCTCCTGACCCTCTTCTTCAATCACTGATAGTCCTCCTGAGCCTTCCTTACTGCACCCTTGTAATCCCGTGTAATCCAGTGTTTATGTCCTGGGTCTATGTGACCTCCATCTCCCACTAAGGTGGATGAGATTCATTCAGCATTCCTCACTGCTGTACACACAGTACCAGAAATCCGTATTTGCTAAGGAAAAACTGCAGCTGCAAAGAATACATACAAAAAGTCCCGTGTCTGGGAGCTGGGCAGTGAAGATCTGTGTGTCCCTTCCAAGCAGGACACTTCCTGTCCTTCTTTCTACAGTTACAATGTCAAGCCTCTTATCTGTCAGGTGCTCTTACCCGTCCTCCCTCTCAAACAAATATATTTAGCCTAGAATCCCTCAGTGTGAAATGAGTGTGAACCCATCCTAACAGAGGACCCTGGATCTGAGGACAGTGTCATCCAGCCCCAGGGTCCATTCACCCCTCACTCACGCCACACAAATGTCTATGCCTTAGAGATCTGGCACCAACAACTTGCAAACAAAATCCTGGGCTTCAGAACACTGCAGCGAGAACTGCCCTGGAGCTTTCCTCCGGAAACACGGAGGCTCACCAGGCTGGCAACCAATACACCCTCTGCTCCGGATAGCATCAGGACTGAGAATGAGTTAAATGACTTCCGAACTCAGGCATTTAAGACAACAGCAGCTTCCTCTGTGTGTCCTGGAACACAAAGGCTGTGGACAGAATTTTCTGGTCACAGCGTATGGAGATCCTGAGCGCTTGTGAGCCAGAGTTAAAATACCCTAACTTTCCTCACTCTGCCCTAGCCTTTAAGTACAGAAGCTCATTCACTAGGCTGTCAGGGCAGAAACAAAGGCAGCCGCCTGTTTTCTCCCTTGGTGTCTATAATTAGATTCTCATGAAGAACTTGGCCACAATAGGGTTCGTTGGACAAATACCTCCCCCTATTACACACAGACACACAGACACACAGACACACACACACACACACACACACACACACAGCCAAAATACCCCAAAGTGTCTCTCCCCTTACTCATCTCCAGAGACCCAGACAAAGCAGCCAGTCACTTACCCTCTTCAGCCACGGGAAATGCTTGTACACATCAATGTCCCCATCCATGCTGGGTACCCATGTCAGCAGTTAGAGTCCTTGGTTGAGAAAAAGCCCTCTTTTCTGGCTGGAGCTCAAGCCCTCTCCTCCTCCCTGCCTCTGCCCCCTCCCCCGCAGGAACAGCAAGCTGTGTTCCAGTTTCCCCACTTCCCTGGCCTGTGTCCTGTAGCCTTTCTTTCCCTAAACAGGCTCAGATACACAAGACTCAGACTTGACGGTGCTGCTCCAGGGTCCTCCCCCACCACCCCCACAGGCAGGCAAGCAGGCAGGCAGGCACACAGACACATGGACACGCACACAGACCAGGACCGACTTCAGTCCTTCAGAGCAATAAAACCTCATCAAAAGGGGGAGGCAGAAGTTGTAAACACACACACACACACTTGAGCGCACACACTCACTCACACACGGGCAATGGGAACCTTCTCAGTGATATACCAGAGCCCGCCAGAGGGAAACAATCCGGAAGAAAAGGCCGTGTCTGGCTTCCCCTTTCTGGAGTGGCTGGAACTCATTACAGAGAGCCCCCGATTGATTTCCTGTCTCTCCCTCACTCATAGGCTCCCAGCTGCTCTCAGTTTATTTGGGACTTGGGAGACAACTAAAAATAAGCACCACTCCCTGAGGAGCTTGCTGGTTCCCACACACAGACACACACAAACACAGAGAGAGACAGAGACAGACAGACAGAGACAGACAGACAGAGACAGAGGGAAAAGGACCCCTTCCTTGAAGCCCATACCTACCCTTCTTAGAGATGGGCCATAGGTGGTACCCCAGTGAAAGTCTGGGTTTCCAAAAAGGACAGATTTAAAAACAGTTCCTGTCCTAGCTCAGAGATGTGCCAGGCCTAGGCAGGGTGAGTGCTGTCCTTTGCACTGCGGGCACTACCCACCAGAGGCCAACTGCTACAGCCTCAAGACCTTTACTACTGGCTCCCTCAGGGGATGCGGCTCCCCTCCGGGCTGTGAGCCACTACTGCCAGGGCCCTCCAGGTCACGTGCCACACCAGGGATTACTGCTTCAGTCAAGTCCCAGACTGCCTCCCTCCCGGCTACCTTCACTTCTGTAGGACCTGCTTCACAGAGCAGGGAGACAGAAAGGGTGAGTTTCCATGAGACTGGGGAGTGGCTCCAGCTAAGGAGCCCTGGAGAGCTTGGAGTGGGTCACATGCTGGCTCTCCAGGGTGCCCCTTTAAGACTCCCCAGTTGCCACACCTCCTCTCATTCTCTGACATCTTCTTTGAGAGCTCCCCCTAACACAGCTTTTCTCCCTTGCCCAACCCTTAATGTGTGGCCTTTGGCTATGACTGATTATGAAAGTGATCTTTGATGTGGGTGTAGTGGGAATGGCGGTTACATGCAAAGGCTCTGCTCAGCTGTCTGTCGTGAATGACTTGCAGGCGCATATCATGTGACTGCTGAGGCCTTCCTGTGTCTTTCCTGGGAATCCCAGCATAAAGCGAGGACTCCGCTGGGTGTCAACAGGCCCCTCAACACGACATCAATGTTCACTACAGCCCACAAGCCAAGCCAGAAAAAATGGCACAAATAAAGCTAGCAGCAAGGCCACAGATCAGAGGCCAGGGAGGAGGGCTCTAGCAGGCAGCTGGCATGAAGGGAGGAGTAAATTCCTGCAGACACACCCAGATCAGAGGGCAGAAGGAAAAAGCAGGCTCACTGCCCTGCCATGGTCTCTGGATCCCTTCCCTTATCCCAGCCTGGTTCCAGAGTGGTCTAAGAGCCATCACCTCCACCCAATGTTGTTTCCCCGACTAGACCTCAGTACAATGTGTGAGGAATACAAGGATAAAGAGGATTATAGATAGACAGACAGACAGACAGACAGACAGACAGACAGAGTCTAGGAACCTGGGAAAGTCAAATGAAGAAATGCATTAGGTAAGCAAACACTTGCTCTGCACCAAGACAAATGAAATGTACTTCCTGCCCGGAGTAGATAAAGAATTATGTTTCACGGTATGTAACAAAGGCGTGCAGAGGCTGGGGAGCTGATGTGGAGTGATTCCCACTCCCTTAGCATAAAGGAGACTTGTGCTTTCCACAGCGGGGCTTAGTGCCTGCCTTTACTTTTGCTAGGAGAAAAAAAAAAGAGTCAGGAATGAAGCTGTAAGAAGTTACTCCTCATTAGCCACTAACTTAGCTCCTGAGAGAGGAGGCTCGGATGAGTGTGTCAGCAGGACACGAGCACCCCCTGACTATTCTTCCTCAGCTCCTTCCTGATACATCCCAACCCTCCATTGCTGGCTAGAGTGTTCCTCCCCAGGCCTGAGGGACTCCCAGCCCATGACAAACCACAGCTGATGGTGCACACACAAGGCTCCACTGCACTAGACTGTGCAAGGTGCATCTCATTTCTGACTAATTTCTGACTTACTTCCATGCCAAGTACAATTCTTGTTACACAGAAAGGATTTAAGCATTCTCAGAACGAAAGAACAAAGCTCAAAACAGAGAGACTTATCAAAAACTTATACTCTACTTAGAAAAAATAATAAGTGCCGGTTGGTGGTGGTGCACGCCTTTAATCCCAGCACTCTGGGAGGCAGAGGCAGGTGGATCTCTGAGTTTGAGGCCAGCCTGGTCTACAGAGTAAGTTCCAGGACAGCCAGGGCTACACAGAGAAACCCTGTCTCAAAAAAACCAAATCCAAAAAAAGGGTGTAATGGCCTCTTTGCCTAGTAACTCAACTGGTGTCTGATGGACTAGGGGCGGGTGGAGAAGAAAGGAGAGGGAGGAGAGCAGGGAGTTCAACTAAACTCTTGGCACTTTGTATGTCCGAAAACAGCAGCTCTTCCCTGAGTCTGTTTTGCTAAAAACACCAAAGTATGTTTTACTTACTTCACTTCCACCCCCAAATCCACAAAAACCACCCTCCAAAGGATCTGGAGCAGAGCATGCGCACATGTGGCTGGCAGGAAGGACAGGGTTGGGGACACGTGAGCTAGTGGAACAGGAACTTTAGGTACCTACAACTCCAGGCATCCCCAGGTGCTCAGCCAGCACTCCCTCACAGTACCACAGGGGAACCCAGTGAAATCACACCCACCTCAAAGGCCATCCTGATCAGGGGGTACCTTTTTGGTAGTCCACAGATTTCAATAAATCAGATAAGCCCATAAATGCATTCATAATATTTATATACACACACAAAGCATCAACTCTCTATAGCTCTCTCTGAGTCTAAAGCTAGTTTTCATCTTAGTATCAAAACAGTACATGGCAGACAGACATAGACAGACAGACACAGACAGACAGACACACACACACACACACACACACACACACAAGGGCCGAGACCTAGCTTCACCTGGCCTGAGCTTGGGAATGGTTGTCCTTGATATTTCAGTGACGTAGGGGTTGCATTCATGATTGCACTATACTGCTGCTTCAGGGGGATGCAGGAGCTGGCAGGACAAGAGACAAATTCTATCATACTCAACTGCTATCTGTACCATGAAAGTAGTTATAGCCAATGCTAAGCTAACCTGTGACTGAGCTTTGGTAAAACCTCATTTATAAATACAGAAAATTGATTTTTTTAATGATTTCCACATCATAAAATATTCTTGTGATTTTTCATCAGTTATTAAAATGTGAAATTCATTCTTAGCTGATGCAAGGGCAATAGGCCAAATACAGGCCAAAGTTCACAGGCCTCGTCCCCGTCTATAGTGAGTTGCGGGGTTGGAAGGGCTGGTAGTGAAAATGCCCAGTTGGTACACTGGGGTAGAGACAGCCTGGAGTTAATTGCCCGTTGCTAAGAAGCTCCAGGGAGACACTCACTGGGCTGGTCCCAGGACCACACCTGACGTAGTTCAGAATAAGAAACCCACTTCCTCAAAGAAGTCAGTACTAGGCGAATGCATCCTGTGGCTGGCCACAGTGTGCTGAAGGGGCAGAAGGCTCTGGGCAGTCTCTCACACAGGCCTTCTTTGCGGGTTGAGGGCCAGCGGGTATCTACATGCTTAGACCTTAAGTCATGTTCATCTGGCAACACTACCTACCACGTCCCCTGGGCCTGAAGCAGGAAATTCAGAGGGAAAGATTTATTTGCCATGTCACCAGTGTTTGTACATTCTTGGCCATTTATAAACACTGGTTCCTGGGGGCTGCAACAGTCCCTTTGGTCAGGTCCTGAAAGGATCCAGATTGCCAGAATTTACTTGCTTAGTTAGGGAGGTGGGGGAAGCAATAAAAACCCATGGGGGAAAAAGCAATACTGTTAAGTCTGCAGTAACTGAAAGTCCCTCAAGTGTTAGCTGCAGTGCCAGGAAAATTGTGTTCAGAAGCCCCCAAGGCACGAGGAGTGCTTCTAGGGCGGGGCTGACAGACAACGTGTGGCCCAGAAAATGCCTCCTGGGACGTAAAGAACCATCCTCCTGGGCCTTGGCTAAAAGGTCAAGCCTGGAGAGAGTTTCTTGCCACTAACAAAGGAAAGGTCAAACAAGCCTCAGCGCCCGTCTCTCCTTCCCAGCTCCACAATGGACCCTTCCCTGCCAGCTATTTGTCCACTATTTCCTAAAGAAAATGAGAAAGGACTCGGTTTTGACAGAGCCAGACACACTGCTCAGCAGCCTTACAGGAAGAAGAAAAGAAAAAAAAAAAATTCAAACTATTTTCTCTTATAAAATCTATTACCTGATTCCTAGTCCTTGGCCTTTAGACATTGTAGCGTTTGTCCCTGCCTGCCACCTACTGGCTTCTTGAAGTACTGCACATGGGTCAAGTATGGCCACTGCGCACCATCCACTAGGGCATGCCCAGTGACTACAGTGGGGAGACACTGATCCCTACTTAGTTCTGAGAGCTCATGAACCGCACACTATGCCTGCCATTGGAGAGGTAGGAAACACACACCAACGTGTGAGTGTGAGTGTGAGTGTGAGTGTGTGTGTGTGTGTGTGTGCATACACTGACAAACAAGCTCAAGACCTTTTTTTTTTAATTTATTGATATATTTATTTACATTTCAAATGATTTCCCCTTTTCTGGACCCCCACTCCCCGAAAGTCCCATCAGTCCCCTTCCCTCCCCGTTTTCCCACCCAACCCTTCCCACTTCCCTGTTCTAATTTTGCTCTATACTGCTTTATGCACTCACAAATAAGTGGATATTAACCTAGAAAACTGGAATACCCAAAACATAATCCACATATCAAATGAGGTACAAGAAGAACGGAGGAGTGGCTCAAGACCTTCTAAGCAGCACACTACTATGAAACTATAAGCCACCAAATGGCATCCCAATCTTCTGTTTTTAAAACCCAGAGGAAAGGTTTCCCTACAAATCTCCGGCCTGTAGTTTTGTACAATGTACAAAACAAAACAATGTAAAAATGTTCCCTATAAGCATACCCAGACCGGAATTTTAGTCCTGCTGGAGAACAGTTACAGAAAAATGAAGCCCATGGCAAAAGAATCCCAAGCTGACAGTTTTTATAACCTGTGAGACAGCTTTCTCTCCTGCCTCTCCTGAACCACCTCTAGCTTCCCAATATGGAGAACAGATCTGCCTCCTTGGCCAGGTGAAGAGCTGCAAAGTGACTGTGGCAGAGAGAAAAGCTCTCGGCTCTGCATGGGGAGCTGCAACGGGAGGAGCCGCCATCTATGCAAGGCAAAGACAGGCTCGCCCGAGGCCTAGCTCAAAGGCTATGTGAGGGAGCCTGCATTGACTGGTCTAAGACCTCAGAGGTGCACACACCCTAAGTGGGGCCTCCCACAATGCACAGCTGAGGCGGGTATTGGCACCGTTCTTAAGATGCAGGCCTCAGCTGAGACTCCCTAAACTGCCTCCACTTGGAAAACTAAGACATGTGGAAACTAAGACCAAGGCTGGTATTTTAAGGGAGGCCTGTTGCTCTAGTCCCCAGAGTAAAACACTGGACAAAATGCTTACCCACGAGGCTGGAGACACAGCTCAGCTTTTTTGTACACAAAACCTGGCATCCCCACCACCACATAACCCTGGAATAGTGACATGGGCCTATAGCACTAGCACTAGAGAGGTAGAAGTGTGAAGATCAAAACTTTAAGCTAATTTGCAGCTGTGCAGTGAAGTGAAGGTCTAGCCTGGACATGATACCCTTTTCCATAATATATACATACATACATATATACATACATACACACACACACACACACACACACACGCACGCACGCACGCACGCACGCACGTATTATGCATATAGAAAAAGGAAAAAGGGAGAGAGAAAGGGGGAAGTAGGGGAAGAGAGTGGGAGCTAAGTTAGCTAGGCCAGATCTTGTAGATACCCAAACTAAGCTGGCATTTCCAGTAGGACACTGAGTCTCAGAGTACAGAAGAGGACAGAGCACTGGCCTGTTAAAGTCCTTCTACCTCCTAACCCCACCTTGCCTTGGTTTGGCTTGCTTTCCCATGCCGAAGCTAACTGACCTGGACACCTGCTGCATTACAAAGGAAAGCTTGGGCTCCTGGGGTAAGGCTTCAGGTGTGCATGTGCCCCAATTCCAGCGAGAACAGTAGCCTCTTGGAGCAAGCATCTCTGCCAACTACTGACGCACATCCTACAATGTGCCTTGACTTGCTCTCGCCTTGCTGCTGCTGGGCTCCCCTGCCCCTTCTCTGACTTCATCCTGAACTTTCACCAAGGATATCCTTGGCTCATAGCCATAGAATCCCACAGCAGGCTATACCAGCTGCTAGCAGAAGAGGGGTGTATGTACCAGAATGTTAGAGGAACACCCAGAGCTGCTCCGTCTGGCAACTGCTGGCTCTGGAGCTCACATCAGCGATACACTAGCAAAAGTGTCTCCTGCCCTAGTCGAACACTCCACGCTGGATGGCTAATCTCTTTAGAAGGTTCCACACACAGCCAAGCTGACCACATCAAGAAAACGCCGCAGCCAACCAAGCAGGTATGGAAAAGTAGACAGACACGCCCCTTGCAGACCACATGAAAGCCCTCTTGTAGTGCAGCCAGAAGTCTCAGAAGCATATCTAGTGGCACCAACCCTTTCTTGCCTGTGCTACCTGTCAGGCCTCTAAGAAACACCTCTCTCTTTTCTTGGCTTCAGAACTGTCTGGTATGGAGTAAGAGCTCTTATACCTCCAGCCTCCTCAACAGCATAAACTTGCACCTCACCACAGCACAGAGAAAGCGAGCTGCCCTATCTGGAAATCAACTCAAATACAATCACAAGACAGACTGCTCCAGCTCCTTGCAGGGGTTTCTGGCTGAGTCCTCTGTGAGCACTTCACGCTGTCCACCAAACATAAAAGACAAAAGCCCTATCTCCTGAAGGTGCCATTTCTGCCGCCTACAGGACAGGAGTGAAGCGCCTCATTGAGTCCCCTTTGCAGGTAGCAGGCAGCCTCAGCATGCCTTGGACTCCAAGAAATTGTACAAAGGCCTTGTCAATCCAACTCCATGAGTAGGGCCAGAATTCAGACACAGACATTAAGGAAATCCCAACCTCTTGCTCCTTGTTTCACTGTTCCCAGAGCAGAGAGCCGTACTTATGCCTTCCAAGCCTAGAGCCCACTTCTCACCCCACACACTGCCAAGGGGCAGGGCAAGGGTCTAGGCCACAGAGCTCTAGAAACTTATGGTTCAGCAGTAATTAATCCTGGGCAGGTCTGTTGCTCTTTGAGGTCATCCTGGCAGAATATAACCAAGATTCTTGCTGGCTACGTTACTACAGCAGTGTTTCAGCCCTGCAGGAACAACCCCTGGGCTCAAACACACTCAGCTATCAGCTCTGATGTGGCAGTGCCCTCTCCTCTAGGACATAAAGGAACTGGTCAATTTGCCCTCTTCTAATCAGCAGTCATGCCCCCACACCCAACACTACATCTCTACAAGCCCCTTTATCTTAGGGGCCCTATGGTGCCTGAAGCTTTTACATCGCTGGAGAACACCAGCAGCAGGAGATCAAACTTCTCATGACAGGACCCTTCCTCTCTGGCCAGAGCTCAGTGATTCTTAGCAGGGGTCATGTGACACAAGGCTAGCTAATCCACAGCTCTGCTGAAAAGGTTTATGTTTAGACTATGAAGATAGCTCAGTGAGTTAACGCACTTTCTGTGTGTGCAAGACTGATGACCCAAGTTCAGATCACTAGAACCCACGTAAAAGCCAGATGTGGGATGCATCTATAATCACAGCAAGTCTATGATGAGATGGGGCAGGGGTTGGGGGAAGAAACAGGAGACTCCCTTGTTAGATCATGGGCTGGGAGTTCCTGGGGTATCAGCCAGTGAAAAACAAGAAAGACTCTGTCTTAGAAACAAGGCAGGTGAAAACCAGCATCCAAGGGTGTTCCCTGACCTCCACATACATGCCATGGCACGCATACACATCACGTATGAACAGACACACAGGCATTATACATACTATGGCATGCACACTCACACATAAACAGGCACACACACACAAGAAATATAATTGTTTTAAAGTTTTGCATTTCTATTTCATTGGCACCTAGTAGTTTTATTTGCCTAGAGGATTTATCTCCAACATAATTTATCAGGTCAAGGAAACTCTTTGCTTTGGAGATTTGAGGGGTTATTTTTGTTTGTTTTAATGGAGGAGAGTGAGAAAGCTGTAGCTCAGGTGATAAAGTATTTGCTAGCATGTTCCGGGTTCTCAGTTCAACACCCAGCATCACCTAAAACTAGGTGTACACCTAGGAAGAGTCTGTATGAAAAATAAAATATAAAAAGGAAGCGCAATGACTTATGTGTGTGTGTGTGTATGTATGTGTATGTGTGTATGTGTGTGTATGTGTGTGTGTTTGTGTGTGTGTATGTGTGTGTATGTGTGTTTGTGTGTGTATGTGTGTGTATATGAGTGTGTGTGTGTTTGTGTGTGTATGTGTGTTTGTGTGTGTGTATGTGTGTATGTGTGTGTATGTGTGTATGTATGTTTGTGTGTGTATGTGTGTGTATGTGTGTTTGTGTGTGTGTATGTGTGTGTTTGTGTGTGTGTATGTGTGTGTGTGTTTGTGTGTCTGTCTGTGTGTGTGTGTTTGTGTGTCTGTGTGCATGTGTGTACATACACGCAGATGCATACACACAGACATTTTGGGGTGTCTTCCAGGAGTCATTCTCTCCCTCCACTCTTCTCTTCTGGCAGCAGCCACCTTCTGCGAGCTAGGCAGGCCCAGCTCACCTTGAACTACTTATGACAAACTGAAGTAAACTTCTTGACTGAAATGCTTCAGACTGGAAATATTTTAGTTGTTTTTGGTTTTGTTTTTTTTTTAAAAAAAAGATATTATTATTATCATTTACACAGAATCTGCTGGCTAAGCATACCTAAATCAAGAAATGTAAAATAAAATTTCAAAAATTCTGAAATTCAAAATTCCCCAAATCTGAAATTGTTGGATGTCTTGATGAGAGAGGCTCCCGACTTGCTCTGGGTCTAATGCCCTATCATTCTTTCCCAGCCTCCTCTGATGCTTTAGTAGCATCTTGGCCACCAGACCAATGCGAAGTATGCTGGAGGATTTCAGGAAAACATCTCTCCCCTTAATTAAAAATAAATAAAAAGAGGACATACTGATCAAAAGAAACTGATCAACTCTGGACGTCAACTCTGGAGCTGTATAGCTGTGCCTGATCTTTGTCAGCCACTAAGGACACACATGAGGAAAATCTAGCCCCATCCAATGATAAGACAGAAAGATGGGAGGGGCTGGTCTTTGAAGTCATCTAGAACCAGTGTTTTCACATGGGCATGCCCAGCCTCTCTACAGGTTTCTAGTGATCTAAACCCTACTATTAACACTGCTTTGTTGGAGAAAGTGCCCCAGCAGATAGTGATGCTATGTGGCAGAACTGGACAGTGTCAGGCTAACATTCCAACAAAACTCTGAGGTATGTGACAGAGCCAGTCTGTGTGCAGGAGAGACTGGTACAAACATGCACACAGTGCAGTCTGTGCTGAGCAGGAGGCACAGGCCTATCCTCCTTGGTTTGTCCCCCAAACTGCTTCTCCTGTTCCAACACTAATCCCAATCCACCTCAGAGTCCTTAAAAAAAAAAAAAAGGTTGTGATGACACGGGCCTTTAGACCCAGCTTTCAAGAGGCAGAGGCAGGAAGATGTCTAGGAGTTCAAGACTAGCCTGGTCTACATAGAAAGTTCCAGGCCAGCCAGGGAAAAATAGACCCTGTCTGAAACAAAAAGGAATTTTAAAATAAAATCAGTGATTAAAGCAAACTTCGATGAATCACTTCAACATAGTTTAATGTCTGATCTGAAATCTCTTTATTTTTCACAAGCTCTTAACCAAACAGGCCAAAATGTGTGTGGCAAGTCTTTCACAGGAAAGAGCACTCTAAAGCACCTAGTGACCTGTTCACTGCTCTGAATTTAGTGGCTGTACAGAGAAGACCCAGTGTGAGATGTGTGTAGAGCCGGACGGTAACTGACCTGAGGTCAGCCGGACCTGAGAAGCCGACAGGCCTTTCTGCTCAGACTCAAAGCCCTAACACGCAGCTCTGGCTTCTAGAAATGTTTATGTGAACTTCTGACCCCCAAAAAGGACACCATTCATGGGTGGTTGATGGGAATAATTACTCTAAAAGATTTATGAGCACAATAGCTTTTAGGGAAATCTATCTTAAGCAGTGGATTCCTGCAATCACTGTAAATAATCTGTCCCTAAAAACTGTGCAAAGCTGAACACAAGATTTTTTTCCCAAGCACATCAACTGAATTTGGAACATAATTATGTTTAATATATTTCCCCCAAAATATTTTAGTGAGTATATTTCATGGTACACATTAAAAATACTGATAAATTTGAGTAAACTGTAACGCAACAATCAAACCTACTAGATGGAAAAACAGGCACCTAGTTATTTGCTGTGAGGTTAAGTCAGGCCTTTGAGGGCTACAAGGAAAAGACCCAAATAGTTAAAAGAATGATAGCGTTAACTACAATTTTCCAAAACCCCATGTCTTGAAACGCATAGCACTTAGGAAAATATACACTCAAATAAAATAATAGGTTATTTCAATATGGCACCACCAAAACACCAAAGAAAAATGAGCACAAGATTTGAACAGAGGGCAGAACAGACCTGCCCAGGAGGTTAGGTGGCGGCACGGTGTGGGGGAAGAACACTTTAAATTATTTTTGAACTTATCCTTTCAAATCATCCATTAGAACAGCTTACCTTCATAATTTAACTATATTAGTAAAACAATCCATAAGTGACCATGTATATATGTGGAATGTTTTTCACATAGGGTATCAAATTAAAAGCTTGGAAACTATAGAGAATACTAATAAGCTAATTTATAAAAGCTTAGCCTCGGCTGGGGGTTGGTGGCGCACGCCTGTAATCCCAGCACTCTGGGAGGCAGAGGCAGGCGGATTTCTGAGTTCGAGGCCAGCCTGGTCTATAGAGTGAGCTCCAGAACAGCCAGGGCTACACAGAAAAACCCTGTCTCAAAAAAACCAAATCCAAAAAAAAAAAAAAAAGCTTAGCCTTCTCACTAAAAACATATACCAAAACAGCAGTGAACCTTTTCCCCTTATGAAACTGCTAAAGCCATTTTTTAATCTTGGTGATTATTTCTGACCTCAGGATAACATGGGCAAGACTTGTTTCAAACTCAGCCAATGAAAATAAAGACAAAGACATTCTTCTGAAAGGAGATTTGGAAAAATGTGTCAAGGACTTACTTAAACATATTAACATTTTTGGATTATGGTTACCAGGGTTGGCCAACTGCTTAGGGCACACCTGGTCATCCTTATTCATTATCTAAAATCAAGTTTAACTGGACATTGTAGATTTTAAATGACAACCCTAGCTGATCTCTGCAATTATACTTCTAGAAAATCCTAGAGCCAGAAAAAGGTAGTCACTACAGCCATGCTGCATACGATCAGACTTCAAATAAACTAAATGTCAGTGTTAGAAAGGCTGTCACAGTGTGGAACAGAGACTGAAGTAAAGGCCACCCAGAAACTGTCCTACATGGGGATTCATCCTATAAACAGTCAACAAACCCAGACACTACTATGGACAACAAGAAGTGTATACCAAAAGGAGCATGACATGGTTGTCTCCGGAGGGGCCCTGCCAGAGCCTTACAAATACAGAGGCAGATGCTAGCAGCCAACCATTGGTCTGGGCGTGGGGTCCCCAATGGAGGAGCTGGAGGGTGGTCCAGAAGAGCTGAAGGGGTTTACAGCCCCATGGGAAGAACAACGATTTTGGCCACCCAGGACTCCCAGGGATTAAACCATCAACCATCAACCATCAACCAACATGGTTCTAGCCAAAAATATGGCAGAGGAGGCCTTGTTGGGCATCAGTGGGAGGAGTGGTCCTTGGCCAGGTGAAGGCTCAATAGATGCCCCAACAAAGGGAAATCGAGGAGGGGGGGAGTGGGAATGGGTCGGGTGGAGGGACATATATGTGAAGGCAGGGAGTGGGAGGAGGGGTTGGGGTGTTTTGGGGAGGGGGGAAATCAGGAAACGTTTTACCATTGGAAATGTAAATGAAGATTATATTCAATAAATAGAAAAGAAAAAAGAAAAGGAAAGAAAGGCTGTCGCATAAACGGAAGCACAGTCACATAACATGACCAAGGGACACACGCTCAGTGTAAACTATACAGTGAAGAAGACAGACAAAAAACTGCTGAGCTATGGGAAGACAGGACTTCTACTCAGAACCTTCAATGACTCTCCTGGCTATGTGCTGGTAAGGTTCTGGACAGAACTGTAAGGGAGCCAGCAAAAATAAGGCTCTGGAGACACATGAAAGAACTCAGAGAACAGAAAGGGATGTGTTTACAAGGGCTCTGGTGATTACATGGGGCTGCCTAGACAGACCAAGCTACATGCCCTATTTTAAGATCAGTTCATTTGAAACTGTTTTCTATCTTCTCACTTCCTTTTCATGTTTAAGGTCATAGACATATTCACAGGTTCTGCCCACTGCTACAAAGGCATCTTTGGGAAACCATTATACTGCGCACTGCCCTGACACAGGTACAGGACAAAGGCACCAGGCAGGCAGCCTATATAATGAAAATATTGAATAACGCATGTAATGAAGATAATGAGGGACTGTTCATTGCTGAGGAAGGCATGAGATGAGATACTCTGACATATTCCTCTACAACAGAAAGGAGGCTAGGACATCTGGGATGGAGGCTGTCTAATCATAAATGACATGATTTATGGATAAGGCTGTCCCAACACCAGCCTCCCCCACACTCGGGCACCCCTCTTTCATTCCCCTCATTCTCTGGCTTCCCAGCATCCTCCCTCTCTAGCGCTCAATGCCCACATCCCAGTTTAGCTCCTCATCTAACCGGTTCCTAGATAATGTGAATTTTCCACCTGTCGACCTGCCCATCTGCTGTGGGAAAGCAGTTGGATAATCTAAAGCTGTAGCACGTTTGTAGATTAATCCCTCATTCCCTTCCCCTACAGCCCAGCAAAGCCCCAGGCCTGAACAAGAGAAATCATTTTTAAAAAACTAAATAAAAATAAATAAATAAACAAATATCAATTATGCTTAGTGCACAAAAAGTAGTTATAGGGCAAGAATCATGGGCAGAAACAAAGAAAGTAATAAATCAAGCAGACTTTAGGTTGTGGTTTAAAATTCCACTAAGGGAATCCAGCAAGTCACTCATATAATTCTACAGGTGTCTATCTGACCCTGGATTCCTCACCTCAGAAGAGCTACTGAAGACCGCAAGAAGGCAGAATATAACAGACTATAACAGAAGGCAGGATATAACAGACTATAACAGAAGGCAGGATATAATATAAGGCTTAAATAACTTGACTAGGCTTCTTACTCCTGCTGAGGACCACCCAATGGGATACGCCCAAAGCTATGTGGGAAGTAAGACAGGGCTGGGAGATGCAGGGAGAAGCCCTTGGCTCTGGCCACTGGTGGCATTCCACTGCTGCATAGTTACGTGTCCCACAGTTTCCATAGTCCAACTCACCAAGCTGTGCTCAAACCACTCCTTTATGTAGGCAGCTGTTGGGCCAGGGATCTGGCTCAGGAGGGCTTCTCTTTCCTGAGGAAGGGCCAACATCTCCAAGGCCAGTCTCAGGTCCTCAATCAGATGGAGCACAGGCATGGACTTCAAGCAGGAGGATGGAGGAGACAGCCCAGGCTCACAGGCACCATCACTAAAATCTGCGGTGCTTTTAGTGCCTGGAACAGAAGAGAGGTGGAGACCTTGGTGAGAAGAGTAGATGTCACAGCAGTGAGCTTCTCAACTGGGGGCTTACTCCTACCTCAGCATGGAAACATGACAGCAGCATCTTTATCTGATCTTCAGTGGTGAGAAGAGGGCCCATCAGAGCCAGGCACAGCCCACTGAGCCTGGCATGCAAAGCTCACACATGAATACAACTGATAAACACAGACAGCCCTCACCACTGACCAAAGCCAAGGAGACCCACTTCATCTTTTCAAAAGTACTTGTTTCCTTGAGTCAGTGTTACACTGCACAGATGGCTACTCCAAACTCCTCCCATTCACTTAAAGGATTCTTCTCCTCTCCCTGAGCTGGCCTGGTCGCTGCTGTCCCTAGAACACCATGGAAGTAACTGTGCCAATGCTGGGTCTGGGGCGTAAGAGGACAGATAGTGCCTGCTCTTTCTCTCCCGGGCCAAATCACCTTGTAACAAAGGCCAGCTACCCTGCAGGAGTCAGCCCCAACTGTCACTGGCCATTTCACTGCAGTGACAGACCTGTGAGTGAAGCCATCCTAGGTCCTCCAAATCCAAAGAAGCCATCCCAGGTACCATGACACGAGCCATCCCTATGAACACAATCATGGAATTTTAAAGAAGCAAATGGCAAAGGTTGACCTGAACTGGTTGCATTAGTTGGACACAGTAACGGACAACTATACTATAGAAAAATAAAAAGGATTGCTAAACTCATTCTGGTGACAGATTAGAGCAGAGCAGGGTCATTCAGAATGCTCGAGTGGACATTAAAACTGTAGTGGTTCTATGCATATCCACCACCCACTTCCCCATGACAGGCTGCACGACTCTGAAAGCAGAGTCTATGCCAGGCATAACTAAGTTCCCAACACTCAGTAGATGCTGCAATGCAATTCATTCAAATGACTGCACACATACTCAAGGGAATAGCTACAAAGAAAGAAATAAGTGCCCAGATTTCCTCAGAGTTCTGGGATGTGGGGTCAGTTCCTTCTAATTCAGTATGTCTAAAATAGGACTGGTTTTTGTCTTGCTACACTCTATCATTCAACTACAGAAAAGCCCAAACTGACCTCACAAAGTCTAACAAAGGATGTCTGTGCTTTCAGCAATTAGAGATAATTTGTAAAATATAGTTTAAAGGATCCTGTTTTAAGGCATTTGGATTATTAAGGCCAATAGGGTAAAACACCTAAAGTTAGGACTACCCTAGAAAATGAGAGCTGGTAGGCCACTATGCCCATGTGTTCAGCATCTAATTTCTGGTCCCTTTATACTTTTAGAAGCCAACATCATCCTTGCCAAGCAGTTTGGGAAGGAAAAATGCATACAGAAGGAAACAATTATCACAGAATTTGATTGCCAGTTTGCCTTCTGAAAATTTATGACAGAGGGAAGGAATCATGGGTCTCAATCCACAAACAAGTCAGGCTCTGGGAAGCCAGGAGCCAGAGCAAGTGTCCATGCCCTGGTATGTGCTCAACACTTGCCTACAGATCCAATTTAGAGCTGACTAGGAACCTCACAAGCCAAACCTCAGGGGAGAAAATTGGTTAGAAACTCAGCAAGCCCTCCAATTGCCATACAATTGCTCAGCAATTATTCCCCTTTCTGTTTATAAAGTGTGTGTGTGTGTGTGTGTGTGTATGTGTGTATACACGCATGGGTGTGGGGGGAGGGATGGGAGGAAGCACTGCATGTGTGTATTCACTAGCACATGCGCACAGGTCAGAGTGGACACACTCGTGCCCTGGTGCAAGTGCAGCAGTCAGGGTAATTTGGGGATGCTGGTGTTCTTCCTTCCACTGCGGGTCCCAGGGACGGCGCTCAAGACACTGAGCTTGCACAGCTAGTATTTCTCCTACTGAACCATCCTGTAGACCACACATTCTAACTGCAGAGAGTTTCATACCATGAACTAGACAATGGGTTGGACTGAGAGAGACTGAATATACGGAGGTTTTTATTAACTTTCTGTGATGGTGTAGCCTTGAGTATTTTATACCACACACATTAAATGAAATTTTAGAGATGTGGATTATATATAAATATTAAAGGGTATAAAAATATAGATGAAATTGGATTAGATTAAGATTTGTTAAGTACAATGGTAACTGAGCAAAATATAACAAAACACTGCATACCTACTATATAAAATTAACTTCTGCTACATTTAAAAAATAAACAAGACTGAAAGCACCACATATAACAATTATAATAAAACAGAAATCGATCCTTCAAAAAGAGACACCTTATAAATCAGTTTTTTTAAAAGTCTGAATTCATTTATCACACATCAAACAGGCATATATAGTTTTACATAGATAATTCTGGGACATCTACAAAAACCCAAATAGAAAATATTATTATATTTTATATTATATTATTATATTAGAATTCTATATTAGAATATAGAAGCAAAATGTTTTCTGGATAATTCATGGAACATTTAAAAATGGGAAATCAGTTTTCACTAATAAAATTAATCATGATGAAAATGCAATGATCATTGTTGACAAGCAGATAGTGTGAACATTCAGAACCTGTTCAGAGACACAAAAATTAGCCCAATGCTTTGTAATAAGCAATCTGGCAAGAAAGATACTATAAAAATATTCATACCTTTTTAACAACCAATTCCAATGTTACAAATGTAATCTAAGAAAATATAATCAGATGTACACTGAAGATTCCTACACAATAATGCTTTCTAATTCTGAAAAGTGAGGGTACAAACTACCAACTAAGTGAATATTTAAATTACTTCTAGAATATTCAAGTGTCATTCATATAAATATATATAAAAGAAACGGCTGTCCAAGGAAGCAGAAACATGGAGACATACACCAATTTATAAAATATTTATTAAGGGGGTGAAGATGCGGCACTGGCGGCTCTCCCAGTGGACCCGGTTCCATTCCCAACACTCACACTATTTATTAACTCGGGTCCCAAAGAATCTGATGCCCTCTCCTGGCCTCCATGGGCACAGCACACATGCGATACACAGACATACAAGCAGGTAAAAAACATCATAATATGATGTTTAAACATACATATGTGTTATATGTTCTGTATGTATGTATATATACAGAGTGGGGGCTAACTTTTTTAACAATGGCAATCACTTTCAGAAGTGAGAGCTTTCAACTTGGCTTAGTTTGCACAAGTACTCCAGGTTTAAACATGTTTTGTAAATCCATAGACATCAGCATAAGAGATTTCAAGTGTGTATGTGTGTATGGTGTTCACACATGCATACATGTGTTCAAGTGTGCTGCTGTCTTCCTCTATTGCTGCTCATATCTTTTTTTTTTTTTTTTTTTTTTTGAGCTCATGGTTTCAGCTTGACTCACCAGCCAGTGAGTTCTGGCATCCAACTGTTCCTCCTCCCCCCACCTCCAGCATCGCAGTTACAGGTGCACGCACCATGCCTGGCTTCTACATGGGTGCTGGAGATCTGAACACGAGTCTTCATGCTTCCCCAGCTGGCATGTACTTACTTAGCTATCTTCTCCACCCTCTGCCCTTCTTCAAACAATAAAGTGGTGCGTGGAGAGACACATTCTCTCCCTGGGCCCTGATGAGCCTCATTTCACACAGTAAGTGACAAGTGAAGAACTGGTTTATTTTCAAACAATCTCAGAAATCTATGGCTGGGTCAGATGATCTGTTGGAAAGCAAGCAAAGCCTGAGGAGATCTCCTGGCAAGCAGGCAGACCAGACCACCAGGAGTCCCCTTCACACACAGTGAACAAACAGAAAAGCTGAAACAAACCCCCAACTCAGAGACATGCTAGAAGGAGAATTAAAACCCCCGGGGCTGGAAACAAAATCCAAAGTGAATGGTGAAATACATTCTGCTGATTCTGGAGCAGTTCAGGCACAGATCCTGAGGAAGGGCTCCACACTGGAGCTGCGCCTGTGTGCCTGGTGAGAGCAGTCTCACTGAGTGGAAGTCTGTAGAAATAGTAGCCACAAATATTGTCTGTTTCATTCAGGGGGCTCTGAGAATATTTGCCCATCGCAGAGAAACTTGCAGGGCCACAGGCATGTCTGTAAAGCCATACATACCCACACACTGTGAAAAATGCAAACCACAGGTCTCTGCATACCACAAGTGAAGATCAAATGCCTATTTTGCATTCTTTCCTAAAAATTCCCAAACAGAAATCAGTACACAGCACATGCGAGCAGACCTGACGGTCTAGAGAGGACAACAGCTAGAGCTAAACATTACAAAGGCACAGTCTCCCAGAGGGCTCGGCTCCCCATGACAGGAGTCTCCTAAAGATGACCACCTCCTATACAAAATTACCACAAATCAAAATCAAAAACCACTTACAACAAGTAAGAGAATGTGTGCCTTAATCCTGGGGTCAACACAACAAGATGACAGATTAACAATGCATGTGCCTGTGTATACAGCAAGGGCTACTCCGCTAAATTATTTCTTAGAAAAAGGTGATTCAACTTCTACTCAAGTGCTAAAAACAAGTTTCTTTTTCTGGGGACACACTATTACATTTTCTCAAATATCTCAGTATCTCAAAGCACTGTTTAGGGAATATAAGTCAATGCAAAGGTTTGTAACTCTCAGTGCTTACAGAAATCACAGGGAGGAGTTTTGCCAACTACAGATGCATAGGTCCCACTCAGAGAATTGAATTCAATTGGTCTCAGATGTGATCTAGGGTAATGAAAAAGTTTCCAGGCTTTCTAAGATGAAGCCCAAGTGGAGACTGTTGCATTAGAAGGTCACTCAACCAATGCTGGTTTCCAATGCGTACAGAGGCGACCCAGGAAGTTGTATTTTAAGAAGCAGATAGTACAAAATAATAATTTTGGTTAATTTATTTCATTTAATGTGTTGAGGATAAGACAAAACAGAAGTACAAGATTTTGTCAATAGTACTTAATGACAAATTTTTATTAATATATATTAACTATAAACAATAATGAATGTCATGATATTGTGTACAGTATATCAGAATAGACACTTCAATCAAACTTCTAAAAAAACAACCAAAGAAATAAAAAATTAGCAATAATCTGGTAACAAACCAACAATCATCAATAATCCTATTTTAAAAAGACTGTACTACTGTTCTAATCTGTCTAACAAACTAGTGTAACAGACTATTTATTTTAGCCTAGTAAAGAGGAATTCATTTTGAAGGGCAGAGTGCCAGGACAAGTTTTAGACAAAACGGTGAATGGTGCCTTCTCACACATCGCAGAACTGTACAACCCACTGATTACAACTACAGAAAATCACAGCCTGTCTTACTCGTCGGCTCAGATATATAAAATCCTATGCAAAAAAGTATGAAAGTCCAATCACATATTGTGTAAAGATAAGAACTGAGCTCATCTCTCTCAGGAAATGACAAGCCAAGCAGACATGAGCAGACAGAAAGTAAAACAGATCAGTTGATAAGGGATGTGGAACCCAATGGCTCCTTTCGCTAGAGGAGATTTTATTAAAGCATGCACAGACACTTTTCCAAATGTATCGTGTACCAAGCAATATGGGAGTTCACAACAGAAATCCACAAACTCAGAGGGCGAGCATATGGTTTGAAGGCATCCCCAACATCTACCCTTGGGCTGGATATGGCTCATTTGGTAGTGTGCTCCCCAGCCCTAGATTGGATCCCCAGCACTACACCAGGTATGGTAGCACATGCCTGTAATTCTAGCACTACAGAAGCAGAGGCAAGAGTATCCTCAACCATAGTAAGAAGAGTTCAAAGCCAACCTGGGAGATATCTTATTATCTACAAAATAAGCAGACATGCAAACCTAATCCTAACATACAAATATTGAAATGTGAGATCTTGAAGAGGTGATTAGAAGCCAGGTGTGGTGTCATCCAGCCTGGGATGTCACACTTAGGAAGCTGTGGCAAGACTTATAAACTGGAGTTCAGCCTGGGAAAATGAAGCCTCATCTCCAGAAAAGGTAAGGAGAAAGGGAAGAAAAAGAGGGGTGAAGGTGGGGGGGGGTGTGACAGAGAGGAAAGGAACCTTAAGGGAAGAATGAAGGAGGAGGGGAAAGAGTAAAAAGGAAATAAAAGGAGGGAAAGCAAAGGAAAGGGAGGACAAAATGTCAAAGGGAAAGGGGGAAGGGAGGACAGGAGAAGGAAAGGTAATTAAATGTGTGAGGATTCGGCCTTCATGAATAGACTTGAGGGCTTCCAGGAAAATGGGCCAGCCATGTCGGAATGAGTTCCTAATAAAAGCACAAGCTCCGCCCTTGTTCCTTCCCGCTCTTAGGGGAGTGTGTGTCTTCTGCCTTCTACAGATGTGTCATTTATCTGATGCTACTGCAGTGGTTCTCAACCACCCCAATACTGAGACCCTCTAACAGAGTTCCTCATGTCTTCATAACTATAATTCTGCTACTGTTATGAACTATAACATCAATGTCTGTTTCCAGATAATCTTAGGCAACCATGTGAAAGGTCACTGGACCCCCAATAAGTCACAGCCCACAAACTGAAAGGGTGCTGTGTTGCTTCCTTGATACTGGAATTTTATGATTCTGTTTAGAACAGTAAGAATTTTCTTTTCTTTATAAGTCACCCAGTCTCACGTGCTCTGTTACAGTAGCACAAGTGGACTAAAACATTCCTATTTCAGTACTTCCATGGGGGAAAAGGCAGATTTCACTAGTGCCACATTTACAGTCTCTCCACTACCTGCTTTCAACTGACACCACCCCACCAAAAACCACCCACACCCAACCCCATCTCAAAAAACAATATTTCCTCTTACTAGCTAAAAGAATTCAATGTTTCTCTCTACAGCCAGCCACCTTCTGGATGTTGGCACTACCTTTTTGGAAAACTGAGACCAGTCTACCTCAGCAGAGTCAAGTCTATGGCCAGAAGCTACTACGATTTGTGTTTGGGGGAGGGGGTGCATGATGGACAATGTTTTACAATCCTAACTACAGCATCAGGTTACAGCAACTTCTCAAGTCAGTAATGCAGCAGAGCTAATGGTGTCATCTCCATCTGGTCACTCCACCCCTACCCATGTCTACATGCTAGTTTCTGACGCCTGTCAATATGTCACTTGTCATGGACCCAAGGACCCAAGGACTCTACAGGTGCAGTTGAGGTAACCCAGAAGATGCGCAGCGAGTTGTGATTAGCTGTTCCTTAGTCTAATGAAGGAGAAAGAGCCATGTACTAAGGAGTGCCTCAAAACTCGGACAGCCACTGGGCAGACGTATGAAACAGGTTACGCGGAGGAAAAACTTCTAAGATACCAGTAGATACAAAAGTTCGTGTGCCTTCCAAAGCCATGGAACTGAAGCTCAGAACCTCTGTGGTAAAAGCAACTGAGTTAGTGTTTGGCCTAGACATCACTGACAAATTCTCTGTGGGCTATTGTCTGAACTTTTCTGTTTTATAACTTTAATGTGTAAATTTAAGTATATGTATGTAGGTGTATGTGAGGATTTGTGTATGTGAGTGCAGTGCTTGAAGCAGCCAGAAGAGGGCAGTAGCTGCCTAAGAAGCTGTAAGTGTACCTTGGGTGCTGGGAACTGAAGTCGGGTCCACTGTGAGAATAGTGCACTCTCAACAGCTGACCTTCAGTCTGACCTTCAGTGGGCCACTTTAGGGAAGGGGACATGCCTTGAGGACTGAGCAAAGGTGAAAATGAATGGAAGATCTCCATATAAAGCCAGGATGCAGTAGTAAATGACCTCAGCCAGTCCATTTTAAAGCCAATTTTAAAAGGTGGGTTGGAACCCTAACCCTAACACACAAACAATTCAGTATTTATGTTACAATTCCAGGGGCCAAAGCCCGCCATCAAAGAGCTGAGGCAGTAGCTGAGTTATAGAGTGCTTGACCAGCATACATGGAGCCATGGCTCCAATTCCTAGCACCACACAAAAACAGATGAATACAAAGGCAACCAGCGTAGGGTTGCTGAGGTCCAGAGGACAAAGACAAGAACAGAGAAAATGCAATTAACTACACTTACAAGTTAACGTAACAGGAAAATAGAAATCCCTGCATGTAACAACTAGAAAAACCTGTGTGCCCGTGAACTCACACGGAACAGTAGTGAATGGTAGCAACTGTCCAAGCCATCCCTCAAGCAAGTATCAGCAGTAAGTGCCGCGCCACAGGTCATCAGAGTAAGTGCCCCAGGTTACTGCAACCAAATGCAAGGTAGAGTCAATTTAAAATATCTATGATCATTTCTGCTTTAAGGTGAGATTCTGAAAGAGAAGAGATACATCTAAGAAATTAAGATGAACAGATATCAAAGAAATTAAATCCAGATAAGAAAGTATAAATATGTGGGGCAGAGATATCAGTACATGCTTACATAGTTAACTATTCCCAGAAAATCATACACAACCAAGCACAAGCGCGCGCACACACACACACACACACACACACACACACACACACACACACACACGGTAACTGATTGATAAAACCCAAAGCAGTCAGTTCAGAGTAGTAACAAAAAGATCATCTCTAGCAAGACTGATCCAAATGTAAGGAAGGCACAGATTATACAGTGAATAAAAACAGAGACTGGGTCCTGAGAAGGCTGGATGCCCCAGTGTAGGGGAATGCCAGGACAGGGAAGCAGGAGTGGGTGGTTTGGTGAGCAGGGGGAGGGGAGATGGGATAGGTTTTTCAAGGAAAGCCAGAAAAGGGGATAACATTTGAAATGTAAATAAAGAAAATATCTAATGAAAAAATCAAGGTTAAAAAAAAAAAGCAGAGCCTGGAGAGATGGCTCAGTCAGTCAAGCACCTGCTGTGCGAGCACAGGAAGGGCCTGAGTGGCAGCCTCAGCACACACTAACAGCTATGTGTGGTATCATGCCCAGGAGGCAGAGGCAGAGGCAGGAGGAGCCCCGGGGCTTGCTGGCCAGCCAGTCCTGCCAATCAGTAAAGGACCTCATCTCAAAAAATAGATGGGAGCTAGGGACATGGCTCAACTAGTAAAATGCTGGTCATGCAGGAATGAGGGCCTGGGTTTAGATCCCCAGAAGCCACAGAAAGGGGCAGACATGGTGGCCACACCTGTAATCCCAGCATTTGGAGGAGGCAAGAAGAACCTAGAGACTTGTCCCAGCTACAACAGTCAGTTCCAGGCTTAGTGAGAGACCCTGTCTCAAAAATTAAGCTTGAGAGCAATAGAAGACAATGACATCATAGCGTTCCTTATATAAATGTAAATATGCACATATCTTTACACATACACAACACAAATGATCTTAAAATTTTAGGTATGAATGCATGTCTATATTTACTTAAAAACAGTATCTTCTTATGTCTGGCCTCAAACTCACAATCTTCCTGCCTCAGCCTGTTGTGTACTAGGTTAGACATGCACTGCCATATACCCAGATTACAAATTTCTTCTGAATAAGGCTGTTACAAAGGTTCTCAACCTACATCCTGAATGGGAAAGAAGCAGTAGAGGCGGCGGCATGCTGTTACTGATGACTGGCTACGATGATGCCCTGCAGAGGAACCGACTAGACCAGCTAATGAATACTGGCATGACAGCCACATCCTCAGCCAGGACCCCCAGGCCGATATTCAAGGGCAAAGGAACCATCTCAGTCTTGACCAGAACTTTTCCACCCCCACAATATCTTTATTTCTTCTCTCATTCAAAGCCAGACACTAATCAGGGCTGGCAGAAAGCCCAGAAGATGGGTAACCACTTTCTTAGCTGTCCTAAAGCAGTCTTTATCTCTTATCAATAAGTACAGCTTAGAGATAGTCACATGGGTGACTTTCTGCCAAAGCAAAGAGGAGTAAGTGGCCCCCTGTGTCCTGACCATGGGGCTCTGGTCCTATGCCAGGAAGGGCCTGACAGAGCAGCCACTGAACTGTGTATCCACACAGTAAAGCCCTGTGTAAACTCAGCATCCACGCCGGCTGCTCTGTGCCATCCACAGGGATGTAATTAGGCAACACATGGCTGGATTTCCACTGCCAACAACACAATTCAATTACAGTATTATCTGCAGATGGATTCATGGGGACTGAAGAGAAGAAGACTGGATGGAAGGTGAACATCCTCCTGCAGACTCCAACAATGGTCTTTGTATTAGAAACAAATCATTACTGACCCAAGTCCCAGGATATGTAACAGTTGCCTCCTCTCAACTTTCTCCCACAAACATCTGGGACTTCAATCAATATCTTCATGCCTATGGTGGACCCACTCAGATTCAAGAACTCGTGCTTATATGATTAACCCTCCTGGATGTGCTTATGGGCATTTCGTTCTGCATTCACAAAACCAATTTACATCTTGCAAGGCCCCCACTGCCACCCTAGCCACTGATCACCTGGAGGTGAACGTCATGAGGCACTGCAGGGGTTAGGGCCATACTTGCCAGCAGGACAGACTTGTCCAGTACGACAGTCCTACTGTCCTCATCATGCATAACATTGGCAATTATCAGTATCATTTCTAATAATTGAACAGCACTGTGCCTTTTGATAGCGAAAGTAATAATACTAATATCAATAAAGCAGAGATGTCATAAGCCAACCAAGTACTTACTAATTACCAGGCACTAAATACATAATCATATTTACTCCTCACAATAAAAGACAGCACTGATGCCACTATTTCATTTACAAGGAAACTAAGCAGAGGGAGGAAGGATTGATTATACAGTTGTCAAAGACAGCACAGAGGAAGTAACTGGCTAACATGGAATTGAAACTCCAAAGCTTAGCTCCATAGACCATAGTCATAATTACACAAGTTCTAAGCTCATGTCCCAAGCAGTCTTAACCTTCTTGAAAATGAGGCTGATATTGGAAGCCTTGAGGAAAGGGGTCCTAAAGAAAGGCATTCAGTAGTTATCATTCGCTTCACTAAGAATATCGCAGAGGCCCACGCCCTCCAGACAGTAATAAACCCAAAGCTGAATTGTATCAAAGGCTGATGTCAGCCTAGTACAACCAAGAAACTATTCACAGGGCTTAGCCACTACTGAGTCTTCAAGAATAATGGTGTGATATTCTTAAAAAAATAAACTCAGCCAGGCAGTGGTGGTGTTTGCCTTTAATCCCAGCACTCCAGAGACAGAGGCAAGAGGATCTTTGAGTTCGAAGTCAACCTGGTCTACAGAATGCATTCCAGGACAGCCAGGGTTAGACAGAGAAACCTTGTCTTGAAAAAATAAATATATCCATGCAGGCAGACAGACAGACAGACAGACATAAATAAACTCACGCATCCAAATGTCCAAGTAGAGAAAATGAAGAGTGAGAGTCAGAATGATGCCACAGAAAAGACACAAACAGAAACCGGTATCTGACTCCTACCCATTGAAAAGATAACTTACAGAAGCAAATAAATTATGGACATGACAAGTGTTTACTAAATAGCTATTGTGTGTTGCAGACTGATGGAGACATGAGGTGATACAGCCTTTGTCCTCTTAGAACTGACATTCTGTTTCAATAAAAAGATCAAGACAAATGTACCAGGCAAAGATACATGTGCTATGAAGGAATATAAATAAGGAGAGATGGCTCAGTCCAGTGTGCTGGCTTCCTTCTGCCTCCTGATTTCTGATACAGGCATCCCTAAAACAGCAGAGGCTCTGGAACAGTCCTCTGTCACTGACAGATTATTTAACTGGATCCTCAAAAGGCCTTGTCTCAGCTCAGTATCTTCAGGCGACAATCTGGGACAGGCCTGGAGGGGAGTGGCTTAGGTATGGGGCCTGCACAGAACATGGGAGGCTTGATTCCTCGCTTTCCAGGACATCCTACCCCACAGCCCTCTACCCTTGAAGGCTGTATCTAGACAGGCATTCTCGGTTTCTGTCTGGAACAGCTATGAGAGTCTTGTAAGAAGAAAACTCTAAGGCCTTCTTGGAAGATGGGTCGGAGGAGGAACTGTGTGCAGACTACTTGATTTGGATCCTGGCTCTACAAGTTGTCTCCATGATTTGAGCATCAGTTTCCTTATACTTCAATGGGACTAAGAACAGCCCCTACATACGGAGAGTGACAGTACCCACACAAAGTGCTTACTACACCAGTTCTTGGCTATAAAATAAATGCTAACTGTTTGTCTTACTACGAAGCCCAGGCTGGCCTGAAACTTGTAGTGATACTCCTGTCTCAGCTTTTCAGCTAAAATGTAAGCTCCTAGTAAATTCAGAGGAACAGAAAAGCTTTACCATGCTGTCGGATGTTCCCAGGCTACGGTCAGCTTCTGACTGTGGACGCTCCGTTCCACTCCTCTGGGTTTATGGTGTCTGTTATAGAAGGTGTCTGCTCATCCCTGGACTGATCCAGGCTCTGTAAGACTGACATATAGTCCTGACTGGTATCTGCTTTTGTGGTTGCCCCCTTAAAGACTGTCTCACCCACAGAGTAACAGAGTAAGCCGGAGAATGTAACAGAAGTCACATTCCTCCTGGTATACCAATGGCTAGAGTTCTCTCCATAGCAGCCAATGCCATAATGTCATTTGTCTCTTCTGCATCTGGGGCCTTGTCCCTTTTTCGTCCCCAGGCTTGTCAACTAGTAGTCATGTGTACTGATTCTCTCTAGTCCCTGGCATGTTATGTCTCCTGTTCTAGAAAGCTGTTCTCCAGATCACCTCAGATATCCAATGAAATGTCTCCAGATCAAAAGGCCTCCCTGGCTCTCCTTGTACAGGATTCTCACATCATTCAGTCCTTGTGACCCACTTATCTTTCTTTTTTGAGTGTGTGTATGTATGTGTGTGTTTATTTATGTACTTGTATGTATGTATGTGTATGTGTGTGTACATTTATGTGTATATATGTGTATTTGTGTGTATGAGTATGTATGTGCATATATGTGTGCATATATACATTTCTCTTCATGTATGTCATTGTGTGTATGCACAAATGGATGTGTATGTATGTGGTTCTAGAGAACAATCTTTGTCATTGTTCCTTTGATGTGTTTCCCTGATGTTTTGCAACAAGGTCTCAAAACTTGGCCTGAAATTCACTGGTTGGGCTAGAATGCCTGCTAGTAAGCTCCAGGGATCCTCCTATCTCTGCTTTTCCAGTGCTGGAGTTAATGGCGTAATGCTCCACTATTACTGACTATTTTACATGGTTCTAGGGATTGAACTTCAGTCGGCATGTTCACCTCACACAAGGTTACCTCCTTTAGGAAGCTATCTGTCCCTCCAAAAGTCAGTATCATAAGTCAAGATATCAGTTCTTATTCTTTTGAGCAGAGATGGAGATTGAATGCAGGGCTTTATAATGTTAGTCAAGTACTCTGCTATTTAGCTATATCCCTAGCTCCAATACACTGTAACAATTCAAAAAGAATTCCAACCATAATCCCAACAAGTTTTCTTCTGTGTTTGGCAAACTGATTCTGAAGGGGAGAGAGACTGAAGGTTGGGATGGAGCCCCAACCCAACACTCAAGGTGGCCAACAAGCACAATGGTAATTAACGAAGCTGCCATACTAACATAGGCTTACTACTATAAAGCTACAGTAATTAACATGCTGCGACACTGGCAAAAGAACCAAACAAAAACCTCAAAGACCTACATAATTGCAGTCAATAATCTTGGACAGGAAAACAAAAGCAACACAGTGGGGAAATAGTAATCATCTCATTCATCCTCACAACTCTCCATGAATCCTACCAGGGAATCGGTCCTCAGGCCAGGGTTCAAAGGACCTGTCACCTCGGTCCAACCCTGTGGCTTTTCTCTCAGTACAGGTGAGAACTTCCAGATCAGGCTAATTAAGTGCACTGCTAGGAAACCCACTCTCCTGATGATGTCTTCTCAGTGAGTTATCACAGGACCTAATTTAGAACAAGACCTCTCAAACTATGGAGACTTGGAAAAACAGGACAGTGCTTACAGCCTCCCAAGAACCCCTCTGCTGATGAAGAAACCGAGAGCCTGCCAGATGACAGCTCGGTTGAGTTTCAGTGGAACCTGTAACATGAGGAAGCTTAGCCTACAGCCTCCCTCACCCTAGGCTCCAACTCCCAGGGCCCTCCATGACTCAGATGTATTTCTGCAATAGGAAGAAGCAGGCGGCAGGAATGGAGAGGAATCGGATGTCCTGAGTGCTTCCTACAGTCAAGCCCCACTCAAGAATGTACCTTCTTCCTCCATCTCTTCCTGTGACTACAGAGTTCACACAGTGGGGAGCAAAGGCCAGAAGCAGCATACTCTCTCTGCAGATGGGGCACTGGGGTGTGTCTGGTAAGGACCGAAAGAACACTTGGGCCCTCCTGTAAGATTTGGCATAACAGCCTTGTTACAAGTACAGCTTCCTGATCAGTCAGTCAGCCAGAATAGCACACTGGTAGTATTCCCCAAGTATCCACAATTATACTGTAACCTTTCTAAAGAAAGTCTCTACTGCATAATGCAAATATTAAAACAAAACACTTGGGGTGAATTTAAAAAAAAATGATAGGTAAAAAAGAATGGCTGTAATAATGGTGTGAATCCAAACTGCCTGCTGTCTCCTCAGCACAGCGCATGACAGCTAGGGAAACGCGCAGATGCTGATTAGGGAACAAAGTCGGCTCAATTTCAAGCTTCAGTTGCACAGTAATAAGCCATGATGCGCTCTGAAAATTTTACAACACAATCAATGTCGTTGCACCCAAATTGCCGCAAAGCCAGGCTCCAAACTCTCTACACAGGCACTGGTACGCCCACTGGGTCAAATTATCATTCCAGTAGAAGAGAGTTCCATAAGAAAGAGAGAAGGCGGCATGTATGTTAAACTACTTAATTTTTAGTCTAACAGCGGACTTTTCTGTATGCCAACAAAGGAAATGGGCTCCGAGATGTGGGGAATGGGGCATTATTAGTCCTACGGACTCAAGCTCACCTGCAATGATCCCGTCCATCTGCTCCAGGGCAGCTTCCAGCATATGACTCGCGTCAGAAGTCATGGCTCCTTTATCTGCTTAGTCTCCTGCTGCTACTGAAAATTCAAATACAGAACAAAGGAGAAATTACAGAAGTTAGGCGTTATACATGCAAGACCATGAAAGTGCTTTAAATCTACCAACATATATTTCCCAATGTTTAAAAAAAGTAGCTTTACTGAAGTCTAATTGATAAATGTGATCTGTCTGCTGAGTTTGGACATATACAAAGACCTCATAACACCAAGACTACATTAATGGTAATAAGTATATCAACCTTTAAAACTCTATTCATGTGTTTTGGCGCTAACTGCAGTTACCATGAATAATAGAGATACTTTTCCCATAAGTGCTTAATCTTAGAACACTGTGTTCATTTAACATACAACATACCTTCATTAAGAATCTAGGCCAGGGCCAGTTAGATACTCAACAGTTAAAAGCACTGCCTGCTCTTCCACAGGAGCTGGGTTTGGTTCCCAGCACCCACATGGCAGATTACAACTATCTGTAACTCCAGTTCCAAAGGATCCAATGCCATTGTTTGGCCTCTGCAGGCACAGCATACATGTAGTACACAGACATACATACAGGCAACATATCCATACATATGAAATAAAAATAAATAAAATCTTTTTTTTTGTTTGCTTTTAATTCCAGGACAGGGCCAGCAAGGTAGTTTAGCAGGGAAAGAGATTGCTGCATGAGCCAAATAACCTTAGTTCAGTCCCCAGAACAGTGTAGAAGTGGAAGGAGAAAATGGAGCCAAAAGTTTTCCTCTGACCTCCACACATATGCTGTGCAACACACACAAAATAATAATAATGGTAAATATGATGATGGGGGTGGGGAAGGGGAAAATCCTAGAGGTGCGGATTTAGTTTCCATTTTCTCCATAGCCTCACCCTCCTGGTAAGAATTCTCTTAAGCATTCAAGTTTTATAATAAAGAGCTACCAGTTTGCCCAGAATCTCCTGTAACAGCAAGAGAGTTGTTACACCTCTCTGTGCTGATAGTCATGGTCCCAGAAATTCTAACAACCACTGGGGAAGGCCCCAGTGTCTTGTAGCCATATGTGCCTCTTACCTACATACAGTCTTTCCCTGGTCCTGGATGAAATGCTGCCACTGTCACTTTCCTTTCTCTAAATGACCAGTGTGCCCCACCCAGGAGTATCACCTTTACAAAGACAGGGAAGGGAGAGAATGCTGTCCCCAAAACACTGATGCTATCTTACATATGCTTACCCAACAGCAATCGAGGCTAAATCCCAGTCAAGCACACCTCTAGGATGTACAGTCCAGCCACTTCCTACTGTTCGATCTCTCTTCTCAGGGCCCATCACTAAGGATGACAGACTTCCTTCCCTTACTCCCATCCTCCTGTCCGTGACAACTACTACTATCTCTGGATAATTCTGCCTCTTAGAAAGGCGCTAAGGCTAAGCTGCCTTCTTGCTGCCTCCTCTCATGTTTCCCGCTTCTCACCTCCCTGGATGACAGAGGAGGTCTTACAACAGCATTTGTCATCCCAAGAAGATACTGAGCTCATGTCTGCAGGCTGGGAGTAGGAGTCATCGTTTGCTCATTCAGCAAAGCCTACGCCTCGACCTAATGTGCATCAGTACTCTGAATGACCCGGGCATGGTTCCCACGCCAAAGCAATGAAACAGACGGTTCTGAAGGGCTCCACTTGCTTCCCTGGGATGTGAAACCCCTGAGGAAATTAGGCACCACACAGGAGATGGAATACTTAAGGAATTTAAGACCATAAAGAACTAGGCTGAGACCGAGCCCCAGGTCTGCCACTTACTATATATTTACTATGCGATCACTGAGTCTTAGAGTTTCCTCAACTACAAATTGAGGACAATAGCATCTAACCCACACGACTGGTGTCAGGACCAGAGGGGTCAGTAAAGTCACACTTAGAGCTCCTTGCATACGTAAGGTCTAGTTTGCTGTTTTTCCTTTAAAATGGGGATATATCTCTGAACACATCTTTGCCAGACCAAATCTCAAGAAAAGATTTGAAGCTAAACTGCAGGGGGCCATGAAAGAACCCAGCTACACTCAAAGGCTGGTTTCCCTGCAGGACAAGAAGAGAAAGTAAGGTCATTCTCCACATGGAAGGAAAAACAATATTCCATGACACCAAGGACAAGGAAGGTTCAGAAGCAAGGGCACTTAGCTAGGGGCTGGGGAGAGGGATCTCTCGAGTCAAGAACCACTGCACAGCAAGCTTAATGCACTAAAAATAGTCACTCATAGTGGGATCCAGGGACCTAACTAGTACTTCAAGGTCCTAATGGGGGCCAAACGCTCTGTAACAAGGGCCAGAACTCCCATGGAGCAGGAAAGTGGTGTCGGCTGTCCCCAGAGTGTGGCACTCCTGGAGTCTGAGAGGGAAGCAAGCTTGGGTCAAGACAGACTAGGTAGCGGGGAGAGAGGAGGTGGCAGAGCAGGGCTTGTTCAGCCATAGGGAACCTGAAGTTTGAAATTCTTCCCTCCAAAACTGTCTCACTGGTCCTACTCAGGAAAAGGATTGTAGTCTTTCCCGTGGCCATGGTAACAGGGCTGCCAGGCCATTGGACTGCTCCTTCTGCAGCCCTGCTTCCAATCGGCTCCCCAAACACTCGAAGACCATGTTCTACTCTGTGAGCTGCCGCCGCCCCGCCGCCATCCTCTTCAGCATTGAGTTTGCTCCCTAGCTTTCTAGAGGGCTGCTTTACTCTCCTCCTTAGGTCTCAGCTGCAAAGTGCCTTCCCAGAGGGGCCTTCTCTGAATATCGTAAAGTGTGTGTGTGTGTGTGTGTGTGTGTGTGTATGTGTGTCTGTGTGTGTCTGTGTGTGTGTACACGTGTGTGTGTACATGTGTGTGCGTGTCTGTGTGTGTACACGTGTGTGTGTCTGTGTCTGTGTGTGTACATGTGTGTGCGTGTCTGTGTGTGTACACGTGTGTCTGTGTGTGTGTGTGTGTGTGTGCGCGCGCGCGCATGCATGCATGAAACAAGGAACTCTATCAACTCTTATTACCCCTGCTGTCTCTGTGCCTTGCAGGGTGCAAGCTGTATGTAAAGAACAACTTGTAGGGAAATAATGAATCCAGATAGCCATCATCCCCTGAACTCTGCCATACTTGGCACTGGGAAGTACTGATAACTGCTCCCATGGGCCACATTGGAAGAGACAAAACTATGAGCAAACACGTATGGCACAATGTGAGGTGCACAGACAGAGGTGGGTAGGCAGCGTCACTGTGTCTTGACAGATGAATAGGAGCTTTCTCAGAAGGTAAGAAGAAGAATGTTCTTCCAGGCAGAGGAGGCAGTGCATGAGGCAGGTAGGCATGTAAGGGCAGGACACCAGTTAGCTAAGATTAAAATGGTTGATGAGATTATACGGGAGCACCCAGCTACGCTCAGTGAGTCAAAGTAGGGTCTGGGCGATTTAATAAGAGGAGCCTGGGAACCACTACTTCATGGCTCCAGATACCAGCATATAGCATAACATACAATCTCAGATGGAAATGGAGTGCAGACTTTTAAGGAAAAAACTCGAATTTCAGAAGGCAGGCAGGCTCCACTGAACTGATGAGTCGAGGTTGGCCAATTCTGAGGCCTCAGACCAGGGTGAAAATTGATGGGATTGGCTTGGTGTGGGGCAACCCCCAAGAGCTCATGGTATGTACCCCACAACAGAGAGGCTTTAGAACAACCTAGAATGTCTGCCCAGTGATGAGCTGGTACTTGGCAAATAGCAAACGGGTGGACCCTGGGCACCCACAGAAAGAGGAGCATGAGTCAAAGGTGAATCCTCGCCACAGCCCAGGAGCTGCAGCAGGACGCAGGGGAAGCTGCCCCAGGCAGAGCTGATGAGCTCACTTCTAGTCCTGCTGGATTAGAGGTAACAGCAGGACACGTGAGTAATGATGGGTTCCTGCCAGCTGTCACAGGGCCACTGTGAGACTTCATGGTATCAGGTGTACACAGGAGCCTCCTCCCCACAGTGTGTACACAAGGAATCTTACTAAATCACGGAGAGCAGGAGGTCTCAGTCATTCCCCTTCTGACTGCTAACAGCCGTTCTCTCCCTTCCCAAGATAAATGTCCTGTTAGCAAAGAATACACAATGGGGCAACCTTGGCCTCAAGAATCTTGAGCTAAAAAAAAAAAACTTCACTTCTCTTGCACTCATGACATTAAATTATATGGTTTTCCTATGTAAAATTTTCAATGTTCTGTGAACTGCAAGGGGTTCTGTTTTAATTTAATCTTAACACTACATACCAGCAGTTTGTCTTAGATCATAAGTTGAAGGCTCAGTCCCACAATCTGTCCCCACCTCAGATGCTAGTGAAAAATTCAGGCTTCTGGGCTAACTAGCTACAAAACAAGGGGCCCACTGCCCCTTCCCTGGGTTTAATAATATGCTAGAATGGCTCAGAATTAATATTTCACAAAGGGTTAAGTGTGGGATTAAGTGTTCTAACCCATGGGGCTGGAGAGATGGCTTGGTAACCTAACAGCATGTACTGCTCTTTCAGAGACATGAGTTTAGTAACTCCAGTTCCAGGTTATCCAATGCCTCTTCTGTAATTGGCAGGCTACTGAATACACATGGCACACATATGCACTCAGGCACACACACACATATGCATAAAAAATATAATATCTATACACACACACACTTAAAAGTTATTTTAACCCTTCAGTCTCTCCTAGTTGGTTCCCTTGGTCACTGGCCTTCATTCTCTGGGAGTCATATCATCAGCATAAACCTAAATATGATTGAAAGAGGTTTATTATAAATAATAGAAGCTAGTTTATACATTCCTCTAGCCTTAGCAATACATCTAAGAATCACTCTAAACCTCAAGATTTTGGGGGCCCTTGTGCTAGGAACAAGGAAAAATGATCACATACATCATTCACCAGACAACATCAGAGGTAAGTGTGTTAGCTCACAATAGGCAATGATGAGCTCTGTGTCTTCCTTGTCTGGTCTGTTCCTCCCCAAAGAGAGATGCTGTGTGACAAAACTCATGCAAGCATGCACACACATCTACTCATCCTAGATAGGGAACCCACATATAACCAAAGTCCAACTTGGTGGACCAATGAGTTTTACTGTGGTTACTTACAGGAATATGGATGAGGGGTTACTTCAGGAGCAGAAATGACTCAAAAACAGTTACATCACCAAGGCCCATCCCAGCATGGGTAACAGTTCACAAAAGCTGGGAAGCTAGAGCACACTGCAGAACTGCAGGCAGAGCAAAGGATTGGAGAGTGGCCTTTCTACGTGACGCTGGTATAAACCTCTTCCAGACAGCGTGGCTTGTTTCTGCTTCTAGGCAGCTGATGTGGTCTCAGTCTTCTTTATAGCTCAGCTTGTCTCTGAATCTTCCTTGCAGCTAGGCTCTGCTTACTCTGGCAGGGAAGGACCTGGTGAATCTCATCAATTTCAGGGACTTCCTGAAGCTATTTTGAGTTGTTTGCCTTCCTGCTTAAGGAGATCCTGGCAGGATGGAATGTTTTTAATCTCAGAGAAAACTGTTACACAACACTCCATCCCTTCCACTAGCTCTTATATTCTTTTTGTTCTCTCTTCCACAATGGTCCCTGAGCCTTGGAGGAGTCTACCTATAGCTAAGAAATAAGCTACCATGTCACAGTAGCAACCACTGTTCTCAGCTTTACCGGTGGTTATGAGTTGAGCCTGACAGCAGTGACAGGCAACATCACATCCATCTAGAAAAGCCATATAAATTGCTTTCCTATTTGAACCTATAACCTCCCAACTGCACATTTTAGCTTACAGTACCAGGTGAACTCACTCTTGTAGAAAAGGCCTTAAATCCAACTGGAAGGCTGTTGGTCTTAACCCACAACAGCCTATTGCACACACACGCACATTCTGGCTAGCATGTTGGTGTTTTAGCACTTAGGGTCCATGGGCAAGCAGGAATGATGGTGACAGCTCTCCACAAGCAGTCTGCAAGGCTCTCTCTAACAATACAAAAGGCATCCATTAGCGTGTGAGTTTCCAGTTCATGCCCAGCTTAATTTGTCCATGTCCTGCAGTCAAAGCACACATATGTGGTGTCTTCAGCAATAGGATCTTACTGTTTAGTTCTGACAAACCACCAACAGCAACAGTATTAGCTTTTATGATTTGTGGGGCCTCAGGGGCTTTCCTGACTAACAACCCACAGGAAAGTAGCCTACTCCTGGCACTGGGGTTTTGATTCAGTAATCTTATGGCCTCTGGAAGTATCCGTTTCCCCCCATGTAGGGTGCCTTTTAGATTTTAACTCTTTTGCTATTGTTTTTAAAACCCATTTTTCCTTTTAATTAACCCACCTCTGGTAGGGCATAAGAAAGGTGGAAGTACCTTGGAAGCCTCTTCAATGGCTTTCCAAATTACAAGACTAGTACTATGTCTATATATCAAAATCTTTTCCAGAGGATGGGCAGGACTAGGTAACATCTGAACCACTACCTAACAAAGATGACCTTGTTGTGAAGCACTCTGAAAGTCTGCTGTTACCTGTTCTCAGCAAGTGTCGGGTCATCCCCAAAGTTCACAACTAAGAAAACCAAGCATAAGCAAGGTCTAACATAGCACAGAAAGGTTCCATCTGTTTGAATCAATTGATCCTCCACAAACCAAGGTTGGGTACAAAGCATAGATAAGGAGCTGCGAACTTTTAGCTCCTGTAATCCTCAGCCATTCTCTCTGAGCCATTTTGTTTTCATATCCTGGAGCTCTTCCATGAACCCTCCCTACATTTCTCCACACCCAATAAACTCAGTGGGCCCAACTTAATCTGCTCTATCTACTACACAGGGCTAAAGGGATCCATGGTCTTGTTCTCCTGATGTATCTACTGGCACACTGGGTCAGACAGGCACTAGGTTGGCACTATAGCAGTTGCCTCACCATTTGCCACACCTAGATGTTAGGGAAGTTGCCAAGTGACAAATCTCTACCCCTACCGTAACCTTTCTTGGAGGGAAACGTACCCTCCTTAGTCTGGGGTCCCTGGGACAGGTTAATCAGCTCCACTTGTATTGTTCTCTCTCTCTCTCTCTCTCTCTCTCTCTCTCTCTCTCTGTGTGTGTGTGTGTGTGTGTGTGTGTGTGTGTGTGTGTTCTGTTAACTGTTCCCCGGGCTTTAAAGCCTTCAAGACGCTCCTTAGCACATAGTTTTGCTTTCTATCCATTCCCCCCTCCTCCCTAGGAGCTCAAGCTAGATCTTTTCATAATTTGTCTTTGAAGAACCCAAACTCTTCCTCTGTTTTACCTTTTGCTTATCTCCTCTACCTTATTTTTTTACGTCATGGACAGTCTTTATATGCTGATGTAAGTCAATGGCACCTGCCCAAGCCTTTCCTACTTTTTACATATCTTGCCTCACCAAAGAGCTCACCAAAGCCACTAGAACTCCAAACCAGCCTCAAGGTCCCTTTAACTGCTCTGTAAACACAGTTCTATCTGACAGACTAAACTTGAACTGCCCTTCCATGGTCCTCAGTTACTAACACTTATGAGGACATGAGATAGTGATAACCAAGTGCTCCTAACGATCACCCTAGTTTGTACCAGACCATAGTTAAGATCTCCATTTTTATGTTGGATCATAGGTTTTTCCCTCTTTTCCTCAGAGTATCTTCTACTGCTTTTATCATGGTCTCTTCTTCCTCACTCTCTCAGTCTTTCCATGGGTCCCAAGTTGTTGGACCCCAGGAAGGACTTTTGAACATGGATCTAACTATTACTCCCTTTTCCATCTAATCTTCAACCCTTAAGTGGCAAGTCACCACCACCATATCATCTTCTAGTTTATATAATTTATTTGCCAAATCATAGACCAACACAGAGGATGCTAGCCCATCTCCCTTTCTTTTTGAAATTGCTCATTTACCCAAACAACTTCCTGACCCCCTTGCATCTCGGCCTCAGATGCCTTTTTAACTATAAGGTGAAGAGGCCAAGTAAGCTCTGCCTCTGTTTGCCAACACTCTTGACCCTACACACTAACCTCAAGGAATGAAAGATTTCCTCTAACCTTTCAGGGCACCTCCATATTCATGTGGAGGACTCCCCTCTATCAAGTAGGCATGCCACTCCATACCACATAAATGAAGACCACCATCCTGGGATTCCGCACAGACACTCCTAATCCTGATGGCTCAGCCTTAGTTGCATGTCTCACCACCATAGCAAGAACCATGCAGCCGCTGTCAGAGCACACGGACACACTAACACACACCATACGGGAAGGGACAACTCTACTGTAGTTTCTCCCACAGATGTTCCCCCGCTCAGGCTTCTCAGGTTCAGCTTCATGCTTCATTTCCCATAACCAGAACTATGCACTCACTTCTCTCCAACTCATCTTTGGTTCTGTTGGAACCCTGTCCAGTCACCAATCACACTGTGTGACAAAACTTTTCCTGGGACGATACAACATAGACATCTACTCACCCTTGATGGTCAACTTACAACAGAGCAAACAAACTACAGATACCACCAAAGCCCAACTTCGTGAACCAATAACTTTTTATTGGAATTACTTCAGAAGCAGAAGTGTCTCAAAGACAGTTGTATCATCAAAGCCCATCCCAGCATGGGTGACAACTCACAAAAACTAGAGAACCTAGAGCAGGCTGCTCAGCCTGCAGGCAGCTCAAAAGCTCAGAGTGTCCTTTCCAAAGGATTCTGATATAAACCTCTTACAGGCAGTTCAACTAGTTAGTGTCTACATCTTCTAGGTAATTGGTCTGGTCTTAGAGTTTTCTTTACAGCTTTTCTCCTCTCAGAGTCTTCTTGGCATCTCAGCCAGTCTGAGTCTTATTGCAGTGAGGCTCCCCTGAGGGTCTTTGCAGCTGGGCTCTACTTACTTTGGCAGGGAGGGGCCTTGTAAATCTGGTCAGTTTCAGGGACTTCCTGAAGCTATTTTGAGCTGTGTATCTTCCTACTTAAGGAGTTTCCTGCAGTATGAAATGAAGTCTAGGAAGAAACTGTTAGAAAACAAGAGGTAACATTTCCCTCAACAGTAAGGTTCACTGGAGATGTATAGATACTGTATATAAAGCTTCAGCAGCAATATGCTGAGCGGTATCCCAGAGAGAGTGAGAGAGAAGAAAGTAGGCAGTGCATCCAAATGAGACACCAACTGACAGAAGCCAAGAAAGAAACAGCCACAATGCAAGGCCAAAGAGGAAATCGGGTGGCCTGTAAGAAGACAGTGAGAAATGGAACAAGTCACTTTCCTTACCAAAGGGAGAAATTTGTTTGTTTTTATAATTTGGTAGAGTGGCTTATCCACTCTAAAACAGCAACAATGGCTACAGCAGACAATGGGGATCAAGATGTAGTGTGGAGGCTCTAGTTTAGGAAAAAAATCAGTACAGAAGGGCACTGCTCTCAACATGCCCCAAACAGTGACCTTAGTTATAATGCACACTATAATGATATAATTACATCATATCATCAACAATTAACATGGCCCCACATTTGGCTCAGATGAGTAGACACGTGTCTGACACCAAGAAATAGGTCTAGATCACAAAGATAGGCAGGGTGATCTGGTCAAGAAAGGGCACGGTCCGTGCATTATTTGCTTTTCCCTGCACTCACAGGTCTCTATGAATGACACCTTCTCTGTGAGGATGGATAAGCCTGCAGCTCCTGCTAAGGCAAGACCAGATGAGAAGAAAATGACCCTTTTATCTATGAAAGCAGCCAATGAGAAAAGAACGGGTATGCTCTAGAAAAGCAACATGTCTCTTAGTCCTGCTTCACGCTTGCTTCTCTCTTCCCTCTTGGGCTCCTCCCTTCCCCGTTCTCTTACATGTTCTCTCCACATGGTCATGGCCGGCCTCTAACTCTCTCCCTTTCTCTGCCTCTACTACCCTCTTAACTTCCTTCCCCATGCTCTGAAAAAACTCTATTCTATACTATAAAAAAAGGACTCTATTCTATACTATAAAAAAAGGACACTATTCTATACTATTAAAAAAAGGGAAAGGAAAGGAAAGGAAAGGAAAGGAAAGGAAAGGAAAGGAAAGGAAAGGAAAGGAAAGGAAAGGAAAGGAAAGGAAAGGAAAGGAAAGGAAAGGAAAGGAAAGGAAAGGAAAGGAAAGGAAAGGAAAGGAAAGAGACACAAGATGAGGACAGCATGAGCTCCTGGGCTGGACAACAGGAGTCAGCTGGATGGCCTTGAGGTTGTACAGGATGCAAAACACACTGGGAAGAAGACTTCCCATTGGAACTTCCCTGGAACCCCTGCTCTTTCCAGCCTGAGAAACAGCTGAATCCAGCAACGTTCAGGGTAGGCGAAGTCTACACAAGCCCTTACCTGAGGGCCATACAACTTCCATGATGCATTGCTTCAGTCTCTGCCCACATTGCCAAGAAATGATAAAGGAGTTCTATCATATCCCAAGAAATTGAAATCTTCCTGTAACATACAGGCTTCCCATAAACCATAATGTTTATAAATGGCTATTTTAAGAAATGTATTCTGCTCTTTCCAAGCTTGGGAGACAGCCTCTATAAAGGCTAAAAGAGACATCTCTTTAGGAAAGGATGATCAAGGAGCTGTTCAAGTGTGAATGGGGGGAAAAAGAAAGAGATGAAAGGAAATTCCTGGCAGTGTCTAAATCTTCAACGATGTCTGTAAAGACCTTCAAACAGGCTATGTAGCTGCACACTTCAGTTAACACCTAAAATCTGAGACAGGTGAGATGGTAAAGAGCTTGCTGCACAGAGATGAGGACCTGAGTTCTGATCCTTAAGGCCCACCAGAAAAGAAAGCCTGGGTTCATCAATTCAGGCTTGTAATCCCTGAGATGGATAAGGGAAACAAAAGGATCCAGAGGACTCACTAGCCAGTCAGTCTATCCAATCAGTGAACTCCAAGTGAGAGCCTTTCTCTAAAAATGGTGGAAGGCAGGTTGTAGTGGTAGAAACTTTTAACCTCAACCATCAGGAGGCAGAGTCAAATGGACCTCTGTAAGCTCAAGGCCAATCTGGTCTACAGGTCTACATAGTATGTTCCAGTTAAGTCAAGGCTACATAGTGAGTGACTCTATTAAAAATTAATATACATATATTATGCAATATATAAGTTAACACACTTACATATAATATATATGCAATATATAAGTTATGCACTTACATATAATACATATGCAATATATAAGCTAATGCACTTACATATGTGTGTATGTATATATATACATAATATATATTATATATATTATATTATATATATATATATATATGTATATATATATATAATTTAAGTGGAAAGTGATTGAGGAAGATATATCTCACATCTATCTCTGATTTCAAGGTGCACTCACAGGTATATGCAACACACACACATACACACACACAAAAGAAAGAGAAATAGAAAGATACACAGGGAGAAACCTGGGCTCTGCTAGGCTCTGCTGAATTGTGGCTGTGGGTCTTTATACAACGTATTTAACTTCTCCGAGGCTCCACCGTGTCTTCTTCAAATCCATATAAAATGAATCTTACTGTTAAGGACAGAGTAAACAAGGCAGACCTCAAGTAAATACAGGCAACTGAATCCAAACATCTCATCTAGCTGCCCACTAAAACAACACAAGAGTTTACATATTCTACGAGGACTCAGAGAATGTAATAGGACTCACAGAGGAAATGCCAGAGTACCAGCTATGTACCAACCATGGAAAAAGACAGCCCTAAGCTCTAGGAGAGGTTTCCGCAGCAACATGAAGCCGAGAACACCAGAGGCATCTAAGCACTGTAGGAGGTTTATATAATTGGAGAAGAATTTACTTAATTCAATGATAAGAAAAGTATAGAAACAAGCATATAACAAAGAAATGCAACAGAAACAAAAAAAGTCAGAGAAATCAGTCCTTGCAGTGAACCCCACATGATGGTCTCCCTAACCCCAAGACTACACTGGTGACATGGGTGGATGGAAAAGCCTGGGGGGCGGGGGGTGTCACAGGGTAAAGCTGGAAGTATGGCGGAATCCTCCTGCTTGGGGCTCCTATAGAACCCATAAATCACAATAATAAACAAGTGTATGAGAGAGGTAACAGAACAACATGCTATGCTTTAGACATGAAAATGAAAAATATTACCAAGACTTTCAGTATCTATTGTATGACTATAGAGTAGTGATACAAATTTTAACAATTAGGAGGTTTGAGAGATAACTCAGTCAGAAAGTGGTTGTCATACAAGCATGGACACCTGAGTTCCTCAAACCCGTGTAAAGAAAAAAGCCAAGATTGCCGCATGCCTGTAACCACAGCACTGAGGTGATGGAGACAGGAGGATCCCTGGGACTCTGTCCAGCCTGCATAGACTAATGAATGAGCTCCGGGCCAATGAGAGATCTTGTATCTACCTAAGATGAATTGAACTGAACCTAAGGCAACAACGCTCAAGACTGTCATCTGGCAGCTGGGCGGTGGTGGCGCACGCCTGTAATCCTAGCACTCAGGGAGGCAGAGGCAGGCGGATTTCTGAGTTCGAGACCAGCCTGGTCTACAGAGTGAGTTCCAGGACAGCCAGGGCTATACAGAGAAACCCTGTCTCTAAAAAAAACCAAATCCAAAAAACCAAAAAAAAAAAAAAAAAAAAAAAAAAAAAAGACTGTCATCTGGCCACCACATATATATGCATACACACACACACGTAAAACATTTGGGGCTGGGATGCTACCTAACAGTTGCCAGCATGCTTATGGCCCCTGGGTTTGAACTTCAGAACTGAAAACAAAAATTAGGCAGGACATAGCAGTGAACACCTTTAATCTTCGTACTTGGGAAGCAGAGGCAGGTAGATTTCTGAGTTGAAGACCCTTCTGATCTACTTAGAGAGTTTCAGGACAGTCAAAGCTACGTAGTGAGACCTGTTTCAAAAAAATAAATAAATAAAATTTAAAAAGTAAAATAAAAAACAATGAGAAAGCTGTGTGGTATGGCTGGCACAGGACCACAGCTTAATTGATGTGAGCCCCAATTCTTCTTCATACTCTCTTCCTTTGTACGCAGGAATTTATTAGCTACATGGATCAGGATTTATCCAACTTGATCTCATTTAATCCTCACAAGGCAGTTATGAACTATTCCCCCTCTATTAGATGAGAAACAAACAAGGTGACCTACCTAAGAATTCACATTCTTCCTCACAACTCCTGAGACAGGAACCCACTAAGAAGTTCTGAGCACACAGTGACAAGATAGGACTTAGTTAAAGGGTTTACTAGAGCTGCTGCTCAGAAAACAGAGGGAAACCACTGTGAACACAGGAAAATTAAACAAAAAGAGAAGGTAGTATGGGCAGGAATGGTTGTAGGAGATGCCTTATGTCCTGACCAAAGTCAGGGGCGAAGCCTGAGAAATTTACTAACAGACTGCACTCAGGCCTGAGAGAGAAGTAGAGTCTGACTATGAGGTTCCAATCCCAAGTCCCTGGGAGAACAGGAATGGCCAAGTGGCACCCAAGTGGGACACCTGGATTTTAGGAAGGTGTGCTAAGGGGACTCTGAGTCTTGGGTTGCTGGAGAAGTCTTGACAGCAGTTTGAGAGTCATCTACAGAGATAGGACTTAAAGTGATCTAACAAAAGGCTTATGAACTGGAACAGAGAAGAGAGGAGGACACCCCAGAACATTGCAACACAGAGAGAAGATGCAGCTAGGAAGATCCCAGATGAGAAGTGAGGAGAAGCGGTGTCTCCAGAGGCACCTGAGGAGGCAGAACAGAATAACCAGGTGTGCCTACACTACTATGTGAAGCCAGGCAGCATCTTCTCGCCAGGCCCTGGCCAGTGGTGAGCTCATCTGCTTCTGCAGCTTTGGCTGGCTCCCCATTACCTCATCCAGAGGATTACAAAAGCTGCCCAACTGGTGGCCTCTGGCAGCCCTTACCACTCCCCCTGCACTGAAGACTCACCCACCTCAGCAGCCTCAAACTTTGATGTTTATCAGCATCTCTTGGACGCTCACTGAGCTGAACCCCAGCTTCCCCAGCACAGATAAGGACCTGGACTCTGCTGGGAACTTCCCAGAGCTGAGCAGCAGGAACAAGGGGGAATTCATGGCTTCTTAAAGTTTGGAACCAACCTACTCAGTTGAATGGTTAACTTCCGTCATAACTTTACACAGCCTTCTGCCCGTCCCAACTGAATTAGTACTGGTGTGGTCCTGACCATCTGACATCTCAGTGCCCTTTCTCTCTTTCCTGCGCTTATGTCAATGACAAGAGCTTTCCTTGTTGAGCTCCAGCCTTCCTCTCAAGCCAATAATTTCAGGAAACTGAGCTCTACCCTGCACTCCTAAACGTGATTTATTTTTCCTGATATCTTTCACCCTGCAAGAAAAAAATGATAGTAGTTGCATGCCCAGCCTCCTCCTCCTATCCTGTGTCTAGACTCTGGAGTATCAACTCTGTAATCTATGGAGAAATGTTCAACAGATTTATCGATTAAAATAAACTGACTCATCATCAATGTGATGGGTAGTAGGATCCGATGCCCCGCCAGCCCATACCTAACATGAACCTCCTGCCCTGTATCTTCACACTGGGGATTGGTGACAGGGGAGGGGGTACCAACAGATCACACCCTCAGTGCTCCTCACCCCGACTCAGAGATGCCAGCATTGTTACCAAGCCAGAAACCTGGAATCTTCCCTGGATTTTCCCTTCTCTCTGTGTCTGGTGGTCCACCAGATCTGACAGTCTACTTGCCTGCCCATCCCCAACCTCCTACCCCACCCCCACCTCACCCCCATCTCGGCCATGTCAGTACCTCCAGAAATGGCACTGCCATCTAATTAGCCTTGCAGTCTCAAGCCTATTTTAAAAACAGGAAGTCAAGGCATGGATTAGAAGACTTCACCTGATAAGTAAGGGCACTCTCACACCCACAGCCCATTTCTCCAGCTGTACTCCAGAGAAAGTGGGCAGACAACATGAGCCTTTTAGAAAGTAAAGTCCACACACAGGCCAAGAAGTCAGGCGGCCAGGCTCTCCAGCTGTGTGTGAACCCAGGGGGGAAGACTAACGGCTGTCTTTTTAGGCAAGTTGAAAGGAAAGGGACACTGTCAGGAGAAGACTGTCTGGATGTTACTCATCTCCTGTAATGTATGCTGACACCTTCTCAGATAGAGAAAAAGAAATCAAAACACTTCAAGTTATTCTCAGCCTTGAGAATCAAGCCTGCTTCTTCTGAGTCTCATAGACTCAACAGCATCCTGAAGACAAGACCTCTCACTCCTGCAGCCTGCCAATTAGACTTATAAGAATAAGTTCCACTTAAAAATCTATACATAGGGGCTGGGGAGATGGCTCAGCGGTTAAGAGCACCGGCTGCTCTTCCAGAGGTCATGAGTTCAAATCTCAGCAACCACATGGTGGCTCACAGCCATCTGTAATGGGGATCCAATGGCTCTCTTCCAGTGTGTCTGAAGACAGCTACAGTGTATCCACATACATGAGATAAATAAATAAACCTTTAAAAATCTATACATAATTCTAAGTTTGTGTTTTAATTTGCTTCTCTCTCGTGTTTCCTTTAATCCCAACCTTCCCAATACTGCAACCCTTTAATACAGTTCTTCATGATTTGTTGACTCCCAACCACAAAATTATTTCATTAACACTTTATAACTGTAATTTTATTATGGTTATAAATAGTAATGTAAATATCTGATTTGCAGGAAAACTGATATGCAACCCCTGTGAAAGTGGGTAATTCAATCCCCAAACGGGTTATGACCCATAGGTTGAGAGCTCCTGCTTTAGACACTGTAAATATAGTCATACATTCTCAATGACCATGATTACAACTTAGCATGCTATCTCCCTTCTAAACTATGCCACAACTAAATCCCCTTTTCCTCCTTCTCGCTTTCTCCCCCTCCCCTGTCGGAGGGGAGGGGATGTGTGGATTGGGGAGGTGTGTTGTCTTGATTTATGCACATGTCTATGCAAGTAAAGCCACCAGCAAGCAGCCAACACACACTTCCAACGGCCCAAGGATGTTAGATGTTTCCCACTTCCACTCTCCTTATTGAAACATGATTTTTTCCTAAACCTGAAATTTGCCATTATTGGGAGCGGGGGGGGGGGGGGGCTATTCCAGCCAGACACTGAGCTCTCGGCACCGGTCTATCCCTGTTCACCAGTTCTCTGGGGTTAAGTCCTGAATAGCCATGCCTAGCTCCAACACAGTACACAGACCTGAACTCGGGCCCTCCTGCCTCCACAGAGAGCACTTACCCACTAAGCCTGCCCCCAGCCTTCTTCCTTTTAAACTGTTCCTGCTGTGTTTGACACAGTCTGAGAATGCAGCGTCAGTGAGCTCTGTTCCTTTACTTCATGGCTCTCAGACACCTTGTTAAAAAATGTTATTCTATTTGTAGTGAGAACACTAAAATTAGGCATACCAATCTGCTGAATGCTTTATTGTTTATGCAGTTTGATACCAGGTGATAGCATCTTTTCTTCTAAATTTCCAACAAATAATGCTTCTTATGGCCACAAGTTCCAATCCTTTCTACCTTACGGTCTCAGCCAGAGAATAAGTGTGTTGTTTTTTTTTTGGGGGGGGGGGGAGATTGTTTGTTTGTTTTATTTGTTTGTTTGTTACCCACAATGACACCTTCAGATTAGGGGAACAAAGTCGCAGGAAGAAGGTTGAGGAGGACAGAAGACAGAGACACTTAATGAACATGGAAGGGTTAAAAAGCCCCTCATGCTAGAACTGTTTGATCTGAGAGTTCAACAATGCTGATAAAGCCAAAATCAGAGACAGTGCACACCTTCCTAGTAAAGACATCTCAAACAAAGACGTTAAAAGCATCGAACTATGCTCACGGGGATCTTGTGTTTAACTGTTAGCATTCCTCTCTTCTCTAAAGTTAAACAACACACCCAGCAGAAACTACCTTAAATCTCATTCACAAACAACAACAACAAAAAAAAAAACTTTAAGAGAAATAAGTAAATCAGACCCTATATTTAGTTTTTAAACTTTGCTTAATCTATAAGCCCTACATAGAGCACATCACTTAAACTAGATAACTCAGAAAGCCACAGAATCAGGATAGAACCAGTTAAAAGACAGGCTGACAGTGGTAGTGCACTGCTATCATTTCACCTCTCACTCAGGAAGGACAGGCAGACCTCTGTGAATCTGAGTTTGAGGCCAGCCTGATCTATAAAGAGAATTCTAGGGCTGTTACACAAAAAAACGTCAGGGAGTCTAAAAAAGAGCTGAGGAGGAGAAAATAGAAGAATGCTACTCAAAAGTACAGAAGCTTGTTGGGCTTGGCCAGACATAACCACACCCTCAGTAAGTCCTACGACAAGCACTCGAGCCTTTATAGTGTCAAAAACAGTTTTGTTTGTTGTTTCTCTCATGCAAGGCTTGGAGTTCTGATGCAGCCTTGCTCCAGAAAAGACAGCATCTTTTCCTGTCGTGCCAGGTTAGCAGGCAGTATAGACTGGACATTCCCTGCCACTCCTTGATGGGTGAGTTCCAAGCCATGCAAGCCAGCTCTACAGAGCATGCTGGAAGGATTCCTTTGGTTTTCTGGAAGTTCCATTTAAGAACCGCCCAGCTCCCATCACATGTCCTTGCCACCCCACCAGCAGCCTTCTCTGGCACAGCCTAACCCAGATGCTTCCATTTAACTCAAGCCCTTCTCTCCAAACCACGGTGCTTTAAACAAAACCATAATCCAACACCATGTAACAACAGCAGGGCAGTCACACAGCTTAGCACCCTCCTCTGCAGGGCACAAAGAGCATCCCAGAGCACTTTGACTTTACCTCCAAGTGTCACAAACTACTTCTGGCGTTGTGCTGTCCCTCAGTATGGGGAACAGGTCTGACATCTCCCTAAAATGCAAACTACTTAGGAGAGACACTACCCCAAAGAGACAGCAGGAAAACTACCCTGTAGGACTGAGCCAGCCCACAGGGGGATCAGGCAGCCAGAAAGCCAGGGAGTGGAGTGGCTTATATCCAGACAGCACATGTGACGCTAGACGGAGGAGCAGGAAGCAGGGGTGACCTTCCCCTTCGTTTGGTTATTTAGTATTTTCAAATGGCGTCTTCGCCTTCCTCTGACTATTCACACCTCCAAGTCAGCTCCTGGCATCCTGGCTCAGCAGCCAACCTGGTCATGTCTAACTCAAAGGATAATTGTAGTAAAGAGACTACAGAGACACTAGTGACCAAAGTCACAGTCCTTACCCTGTGCCTTCTGATAGGGTGCTTGGGTAGACCTAGGAACAGACTATGCAGGCACTGTACAAGGAGAAAGATTCAGGGTGGGTATAGGAAGTGAGATCTCAGCCTACACCTCTGGAAAAAGTAAGATGGGGGCCAAGCAGCACGTGGGCAGTAGAGCACCACAGCCTCCCTTTAATCTGCTCCTTAGTCATACCATAAGGCAAGGTGATCTGTCTCCACGCTGAGGGAGAAGCCACTGCAGCCACTCAGAGAACTATGGATGGAGCATCCCTCCTTCTTTCTAAGAGCCTCAGAAAAACAAAAGTAAATGTAAATATGATGGCTGAGATGAAGACACCAGGCATGACTCAAAACTGCAGCCCTTCCCCAGCCAGGTCCCCAGCCCGGCTCCCACCCCAGAGCTTCTCACAATACATCACAATGATGGCAAATGACTTCCTGCCTGGGCAATTTCCACCTGCCTGGAAATGCTGCCTTCTGGGAGTTCACAGTAGGTTTCCTGCCTCCTAGCAGTGAATAGACTTTGTCTGCATTATCTCATTAGTGAGGGATACATTACAATTATCAGCTCTGTTTTGCAAAGTCTGTGACCAGAGACCAGAGAAAGAGTGACTGCCCTAGAAGCCAAGGCCAGCTTGAGAACAGTCTCACCTCCACTCACCCCCTGAACTTGTCATCCAGGCAATGGCATCCATGAAGGGAGAGCTTGGAGGCCACCGAGAACCAAAACCAGCGAGCAGCTATACTAGTATTAAAAAGCTTTAACTGGAGTTAGACTGCATGTGTGAAAACTCAACTTAAGACACTCTGTGCCTGCTGGAATTCCTGCCAATGAAGCCACAGGAAAGCATTTTCATGCCCATGTCTTTTATATACTGTCTCCTCAACCTAAAGACCCCTTTCAACAGTCTCTATAAAACACTAAAAACTGTTGGGTTTTTTTCAATGGTCAAACTGTTCTGTGCTCTCCATAACAGTACCCAAATCATCTCTGCTGAGACCTACAATAGGCTCTCCCAGCTACATTTATTGTCTGTCCCAAGGAAACAGCCAATGGAAGAAGACTGGTATCTCTTGTATGGCAAAGTATCTGACAGGTGAGTATGAGAGAAGGAACAGAGCATGTGCAACTCTGTCCTGTCCTTCCCCTCTCCCTTGAGATATCTGGATGAGGGAAGTGGCCTGACTCTGGAGGAGACTACATTTATATATGCCCATACTAGAGATAGGCATGTTAATTCTACAGAGGAATGCATAAGAACCCTATGGCCACATTCTCTATAAATAACTCCATCATCTATAAAGCTGATAGCTTAGTCTGCCTCCAGTTCCTGGTCTTGTTTTTCAACTGTTGCCTATATCAGTATCATGAACAATGAGCACACCTCAAATGAAGCCAGGACACTCTGTGAAGGACAGAGCAACAGTGTCCATAGAATTACTAGTCCCCATGTGGCACTAGTAACCAATACACCATCTTCAAGAGTAGAAAGAAGCACTCTCAGTAGCTACCAAGTGGCTCACAGCCAAGGATGACGTACCTGCTTTCCCCACGAGCTCCATCTGGGAGCTCGGCTCCTCAGAAACCTGAAGTTGATGTTGTAATTCATTTTCCCACATAGGGCAATGCAAAAAAGGTGGTCTGGGAGGAAAGGCATCTGGGTTGTGGTGAATGGACAATGGCTGCCAAAGTGGATTATCCCTCACTGTCTGGAGTTTGGATAAGCTTTGTCAGGTCTGCCAATGTGAATCAGGTCTTCACCAACACAGGCATTCCAGTGGAGACTGGGGGTGTCCTGCCCTAAAAACAACCCTCCCTTATCTCTCCATTCTTCCCCACAGGCCACCAAGATAGACAAATCTGTATTCCACTACCAGGCCTCTGAGGGTTATGTATCTCCTCAGGCTTAGAACCCATCCTTCAAAAGAATCGCACTCCCTTTTCTTCTTGCTGTGGCAAGCACGCACATTTACAAATATACACTTACTGTGATGGTTTGTATATGTGTGGCCCAGGGAGTGGCGCTGTTGGGAGGTATGGCCTTGTTGGAGTAGGTGTGTCACATTAGTTACCAGGAATCCAGTATTCTACTAGCAGTCTTCAGATGAAGATGTAGAACTCTCAGCTCCTCCTGCACCATGTCTTAGATGCTGCCATGCTCCTACCTTGATGATAGACTGAACCTCTGAACCTGTAAGCCAGTTGTCCTTTATGAGACTTTCCTTTGTCATGGTGTCTGCTCACAGCAGTAAAACCCTAAGACACTTAAACAATCAGGGAGGAACACGAGGATATGATGCCATTATACTAATTCGGAGAAAAGCTCCAAATACAACTTCAAGAAGAATACTTCTCCCAAAGGTCCATGTAAAACCCATCCCTAAAGAATAACACCAGCAAGGGGTTATGGAAGCCAGGTGATGATGGGTGCGTAGATCTGGTAGGCCATTCCTTCAATTCTGTGGATGGTAGAGTTTTATTTTAAATAATAAACTGTTAAGACTGAGTCTACCATCTAAGGCTCTGAGCTTTCATGGGGGTTGGAGTATGAGCTCAGTCTGAAGGATTTTCTACCTTCTCTTGCAGAAGGCAGATCTGTGCCTGAATTCCTGATGACTCAAATGGGCTCTAACAGAACCATTCAGACTGCCCTAAATAAGTTCTAGCATCCAACCCAGTCTCCCTCCTCTTAGCACCTCTCAGATGGGTTGTCAGACCTGCCTTCTTTGGACTTCCGGATGCATCCTGTCCAGGGTGCTAGGACATGACGCATGGAGGGGCTCCTCAACTTTTCACAGTTGGCCCCTATTTGCTATTTAAAAATAAATAAATAAAATAAAATAAAACATTTTGTAGCATAGCAAAGTTCCTGTACCTTCCAGGTGCCCTATCGCCAAGCTGTGAGTCCCAACACACCAGAATACTTCTCACCCCAGAATGGCATAAATGTTTTCTTGCCAGTGGGCATTGAGCTCTGTTAGTAGAGTGCTTGCCTAGTGGGTACTCAAACTAGTGTAAACCTCAATTCAATGATTCAATCCCCAGTACCATTTAAACAAGGAATGATGGTATATGACTGTAATCCTAGAATTTAGGAATATCAGAAATCAAGGTCATCCACTGCTATACAGTGAGTTTAAAGCCAGTGTGGGATACATGAGACCCTGGTTTGTTTGTTTGTTTGTTTGTTTGTTGCAAAGGAAAACATTGGCCATACACAGAAAGCCTCTCCTGCCCCATTTACTTCAAATGCTTTCTCCATCTGTATTTTCAAAACTCACCTAAGGCCTTATACACATACACCAGGCTGCCTTCCTAACACACCTGGTCCTGGTCCCCAGGGCACTGGGTGCCTCCAGTCCTTGCCCCTGCCCCACATGGAACCCACATTAACCACTATTTACACTGCTTTTGAGAATGACAGTAATTTATGTCTTTACATATCCGTCTGCACTTCTGAATTCTGTGACTTAGAGTGAGGATTATATTCTATTCATCTTTCTCTCTGGTAGCACAGTGAAGAGATGACACAGATAGACACTCAGTAAATGTCTGTGTACCTTAGCGACAGAAAGCAGTGTGTTATCAGCATTCTGAAATAAGGGCTGGGGCCCTGCCTCTCCCACCCAGCTTCCCCTTCTGACTGACTTTCAGGAGTTAAGGCTATGCTGCCACCCACTGAGGGGAGCCTGGATATGCTCGGATCTGTATTCCTAAAGGACCAACACGAGCAGAGATAGGCTTACCCTGGGAGATAATAAAGCCAGGCTTTTCTCCTCAGTCCATTAGCTTAGAATGCAAAACAGGAAGAAAAGGGAGAAAAAGAAAAACCGCGTCTGAAAAACTGGCATGCTCTCCTCATTATCTAGGGCAGTCAGGGCCTTGTGTAAACAACAAGCTACAGCAGCTACCTCCTACAGCCCCTCTGCCCATGGGGGTTGGAAGCCCCAGAACTTGACATGCACAAAGCACATATGAATTAAGCCACTCAAAATTCAGTTTTTACTTGACCATTCATCTTCACATTTGTTGAACAACTCAATTCTGACTCAAAGCAACGGCTTTCCTTTTGCATTCAAGAAAGAAAAGTGGTGCTGTGTGGTGGGTGCTGTATGGTGGGTGCTGTGTGGTGGGTATTGTGTGTTGTATGGTATGTGGTATGTGCCGTGTGGCGGGTGCTGTAGGGGGATGCTGTGTGATGGGTGGGTGCTGTGTGGTAGGTACTGTGTGGTGGGTACTGTGTGGTAGGTGTTGTATGATAAGTGCTGTATGGTGTGTGCTCTGTGGTGGGTACTGTGTGATGGGTGCTGTGTGGCAGGTGCTGTGTGGTGGGTACTGTGTAGTGTGTGCTGTGTTGCATGTGTTTACAGCTCTAGAAACTGGAAAGACAGAGACATAAAGATTACCTGAATGCAAGAGTCTATGACCACCTTGTCTTTAAAAAGATGCATAAAATAAGGTTGCTGTCAGCTTTGGTCAAAAAAGCTTCTTTTTGCAGTGGGCAGGGCTAACTGCAAGCTCATATCTGGTCAAAATTATGAGAACAGTAACTTTTAAATGCTCATGGTACATCTCTGTCACCCTGTCCAAGGCTCAGGGAACAATGTAGAAGTGGGCTTAGAAAACTAGGTGGTCCTTGTGCAAGCCTTTCATCCCCACCACTCAGGAGGCAGAGGCAGGAGTTCTCATAAGTTCAAAGCCAGCCTGGTCTACAAAGCCAGTTCCAGGATAGGCAAGGCTACACAGAGAGACCCTGTCCAAATATAAGAGGAGGAAGGAACAGGACATGAAGAATGCTGTCTTCCAGGCATTATGTGGCCCTTGCACTGTTGGACTCACAGCAGTGGTGACCACCTGACAAGCAAGGCCCTAGCTTGATCCTTATCATGGGGGGAAAGAGAGATCATGACACACAGCCACATCCTGAGGATTCATAATGGTTACTACGGTAGAGGGGCTCACAAGGCCTCACACTTCCCTAGGAATCTACAGGAAGCTAATGATTGCTGGGAGAAGGCAGAGACCTTTCCTTCAGTGGTATAGCCAATGACAAGGTGTCCGGCTCCCATAATTAACCATGCTCTTGTAAGTAATCTTAATGAAATTCATAAGGTCACTGAAGAGGGAAAAGATATAATAAAAGGGTATAGAAATGCTTTTTCTGGAAATGTTCCAAAACATACCTTTACAAATCAAACTTTCTTCCATGCTGAAATCAAGTTAATAATGTACTTTGAAATTATTTATAACTATATTCTTATTTTTCTGACATACTATAAACTCAGCTTGTCCAGAATAAGCCTTAAGAAAAGCAATGTAATCAGTCTTACTAGGTTTTAGGTTCCCAGTATAATCAACTCCTCCAAGCTAAGCTGAAGAGCTTTGATCTAATGCTATGTTCTCTACATGATCCAATCATGCCCTTGATTCAGAACAGTGTACGTGTTGTAACTAGGTCTAAGAATAGTCACTAGAAGCAGTAAGGCATTGAAAACAATGTCTCCCCCACAATTTGTTGGCATAGATTGATAAGAACTGATTGTGACTGTGTGCCCTTATGAGTCGATAGAGTCATTTAAACAATATCTTCCCTTTATAAGAATCCTGTAAAATATTGATTAAAACAAAAGCTCATCATTCCTCTAGAGACCATAGTTGCTTCACAGTTCAATACATCGGACAGTCTTTGTTCAGAGGATCAGAACTCTTCAGAACAGTTCAGGCTCAGGCTCAATCATGGGGAAAAGACACCAAGGTTAGCTTCTTTTCTTTTATTCACTCTGCCTGAGAGGAAGACTAGATGAGGGGAAGGTCAGTGGGAGCTGAAGAGGGGACAACACAGAGTACCAAGAAATAAAGAAATCAAAATACATCACATACATAAATGAAAATGCCACAATGAAATACACTATGTATAACTAATATGTACTAATAAAAAAATAAGCATCAAAAGACCAAAAACTGCCGGGCAGTGTTGGTGCACACCTGTGATCCCAGGACTCTGGGAGGCAAAGGCAGGCAGATTTCTGAGTTCGAGGCCAGCCTGGTCTACAGAGTGAGTTCCAGGAAAGCCAGGGCTATACAGAGAAACCCTGCCTCAAAAACAAAAAACAGAAACAAAAACAAAAACAAAAAATCCAGAAGTCCAAAAACTATCCTTCCAGATCCAGTCTGCAATCCTCTTGCTTCTGTCAGAGGAAAAGAGGGCTTCCCCGCCACTGGCCTGGGCTTCCTAGGAGCCATGAAGATTCTGCAGGACTATTGCCAGACAGTCCCAATGGCATGTGAAAACCTGGGCCCCGAGCACTCCTCAGTGAGACTTTGAACAAGGTCAGTCAAGCTTCTGTTCTGGGCTGGGCTTCATCAATCTCCTTTGTCATGATCAGCAATAAGTGCCTCTCTGTCCTTCACCATGACACTAATGCTTGCTTGCTGAGGATTCTAAAAACACCCTATTATGACCTGAGCTGTGTCTCCAAATTTTGCACGTTGAAGTCCTAAACCTCATGTCACTGTATGTGGAGTATGACTGTACTTAGAAATAAGACCATGAAAAAGATAATTACATTATGGTGAGATCCAATCAGATAAAGCAAGGCTAAAATGCTAGCTATATAAGAAAGACCATTTGAAGGGGCACCTGAAAACAACTACTCAGAGCCCAAGGAGAGAGGGCCCACAAGAACCAGCCTTGCCAGCAACGTGCTCTCAAACTTTTAGCATGCAAAACTGTGACATAAACTATCACCTAAAGCCTCTGATTTCCCATACTTAGTTCTGGCAGCCAAAGCAACACTCTCTTTTGATCTCAGATACATAGTGTGGTGGATTTAATAGGTTTAGCCCTCACAGACTCATGTATTTGAATGCTTGGCCATGGGGAATGGCACTATTAGGAGGTATGGCCTTATTGGAGCAGGTGTAGCCTTGTTGGAAGAAGAAGTATATCACTGTGAGGGTGGGTTTTGAGATCTCCTATGCTCAGGCATTCAATACAGAAGATAGTCCCCTTCTGCTGTTGCCTGCCCTTTCCACTGCCTGCATTTCCCCACCTGCCTGCAGATCAAGATACAGAACTCTCAGTTCCTCCAGCAACATGTCTGCTGCACACTGCCATGCTTCCCACCATGGTGATAATGAACTGAACTTCTGAAATTGTAAGCCAGCCACAATTAAATGCTTTCCTTTATAAGAGTTGTGGTACTTTAATTTTTAAAGCCTACTTTCAATGATGGTTCTTAAATGCTTCAACCTTTCTTCTAGCTCATCACCCACCAGAGGTAAGAGAAAAGAAAAGGAAGGATAAGGAGAAATGGACCTGTTTAGAAATTGTTGTTGTTGTTGGTTTTGGTTTTTCAAGACAGGGTTTCTCTGTATATCCCTGGCTGTCCTGGAACTCACTCTGTAGACCACACTGGCCTTAAACTCAAAAATCTGCCTGCCTCTGCCTCCCAAGTGCTGGGATTAAAGGTGTGCGCCACCACAGTCTGGCTGTAGAAATTGTTTTTTGAAGGAAATTCCATCAGCACTGCTAGGAAACCAGTAGTTCAGTTTATAGGTCACTAGTGGTGGCTCGATCCACTCACAAACACTTCACAAATATATTCAGCAGTCCAATTTGGTAGAGTCGAGATAGCAGCACAAATCAGCAGTGGTGGCATCACCTAGCAGAGACAGCCAGGCCTCAGCAGAATCAGCATGAGTCAGCAGGCGGGACCAAGACGAAAGGAGCACCAGGAGAAGTTCTCAGCTGTGCCTCTCTCAACTAATCAAAGATCAGAGAAGGGCGTATCAAGAAGGATTGCACAGCCCCTCTCACAGGCTGTTGAGTCCTATTTATACTCCCCTCAAACATCACATGTTCCCCACCAGTCTTGCCTCACTGCATGTCTTGCCTCAGAATGTGCAACTGTATCAGCTGGCATCACTCTGCCAATCAGCCCCGAGTCCCCAGAAGTGTCAAGAAGCCACCAGCACAACACCAAAAGTTTTTTGGTGCATTTCTCTCTATGGAGTCAGGACAAATGGAGCTCAGCTACTCAATGTATGATGGACCAATACTTGTGTGCTGTTGTTAGTGAAGAATCCTTCATCGCTGGTCCTTTAACATGCTTGCTTTAGCAAAACATCCTTTTACCTGTGTCTGCTAAAGTGAAACGTTCCTTCTTGTGTCTGCTTTAGCAAAACATCAACCGACACAACTGATTTTCCAATCAAAACATCATCTGACACACCTGACTTCCAAAGAATCCATAAGTTTCCACTTCAGAATTGCCTTGGTCATGTTGTCCCTTCACAGCAATGAAACCTGAAGACACATGTGAAGAAGGTGGTGGTTTTATCATCCTGTGCTTCCCCGTGAGAGTGCATCCCCTCTCTCAGTCCAAGGGAGAGCGCGGATTCACACTCACACATTAAATATCCAAGTGCAGGCATTTCTTAACATTTATCTATATTATTTGTAAGTCAGCTCTTGGGTGAACTGTACCTAGGGACTAAGGCCAGGATGTGAGGGCTGATCAGGTTACGTCAAGGAAGAAGCCATTAGACCTACAGAAATAGCAACCATCCAACAGCCGTGGGCCCAACCTTCTTTTCTTCAAAGCAATGGAACAGCTCCTGCATAGGAAATGGGCAGAGAGGGTTGGAGCAGGGACTGTCCTCTAACCTCAGGGGGCCAGTCACAAGATACTTGTCACTTAGACCACTTGCCTGCCTGTGAGTTCTTAGGCCAGAGGGTAATTTAGGGACTTTCCCACAAAGAGGGAGCCAGGAATCCCCTCCTTGTGCATGTGCTGCTACAGACAAAGAAAGGCTGTGCTAGTCAGGTTTCTATTGCTATGATAACTACATAACCAAAAGCAACTTGGAGGTGGATTCCCTCACAGAGAAAGCAAAGCAGGAACCTGGAGGCACGGAGATCGTAGAGGAACGCTTCTTACTGGCTTGTTCCCATGTTTGTTCAGCCACCTTTCTGACATAACCCAGGCCTCCTACCTACAGATGGCACTATCTACAATGGGCCAGGTCCTTCTACATTAATTAAGAAAATGACTCACAGGCCAAACTGAGAGGCCAAGCTTCCTCAGCCAAGGTTCCCTCTTCCCACATAAGTCTAGTTGATGGAAAGTTGACAAAACTAACCAACACAAGCCTGCAGGAGCAGGACACTGCATAGGTGTCCCCTTTCTTGTGGGCCCGCAGAGTCTCATTCTTCATAGGGAAATAAAAATGTTTGCAACTTCCATTTTTCTTTCCCTCCTCCCTCACATAGCAGGGCTTTTGGTCCAGCGGAGACCCACCAACAGTTCCTCAGAGTCGAAGGAAGAAATAAAAGAAACTGAGGTCCCTATGATTTGATTCAAAAGGGCCACAGTAAAGACATACAAATTCCAGGTTCCCATAAACCACTCCACCTGATGCACAGCCTTTGGAAATTCCTTTATTACCAAGTAAAGTCGGGCTTTCCCTCCTCCAGAGGGACAGGGTACAGCTGCAAGAGCCCAACTCTGCCTTGTCTGAGACGCTATGGCAGTGTAACCATGTATTGGACAGGTAGCTTATAAATAATGCAGATTTAAATCTAATAGTCTGACGATGGGGAGTCCAAGACAAAGAAGATTTGGACTATTTCCTGTTTCAGCGTCCTTTCTCTGGTCTTTTTAATAGGGACTAGTCCTAGTCATGAGGGCTCACCTCCAACATCTAATCATCTCTTAGAGCCGTACTTTATACCCTTACCTCAAGGGTTAGGATTTCAAGAAATTAATGTGGATGAGGGGTACATATTCAGGTCATAGCAAAATTGAATGGATAAGTAATTAAATTCTGGTTCTGCTCAGTTTTGTTTGGTTATTACCGTAAGTAATATGCATTATTCTGAGAGGTTATTGTATACTGGGGCTACTATTATACCTGCTTCATACAAGGCTGGACAGTGTGATAAGAAAGAGGACAGAATAAACCACTCAGACTCAGCGCCTAGCCCAGTAAATCTACAACACTGTCTCACTCCACTCAGGGGGCACATCAGAGAATCAAGGTGTATCCTGACTCCCACCAAGAAGTGGCCAAATACCTCCAGGCCAAACCTAAGCAGACACTGAGGGTGGTACCAGAGCTCAAACACAGTACATGTGTTCTGACTTTCCTGGGTCTCTCTAGCACTATCAGACAGAAATCCATCAAGGCCATAGCCTTGTGCAGCTGAAAGTCTTTTATGGACCAACTGTCCACTCCTACAGTCCTGGGCTCTTTACTATGGATCAACTGTCCACTTCTACAGTCCTGGGTTCTTTACTATGCATCAACTGTCCACTCCTACAGTCCTGTGCTCTTTACTATGCATCAACTGTCCACTCCTACAGTCCTGGGCTCTCTACTATGGATCAACTGTCCACTCCTACAGTCCTGGGCTCTCTACTATGGATCAACTGTCCACTTCTACAGTCCTGGGTTCTTTACTATGCATCAACTGTCCACTCCTACAGTCCTGGGCTCTCTACTATGGATCAACTGTCCACTCCTACAGTCCTGGGCTCTTTACTATGCATCAACTGTCCACTCCTACAGTCCTGGGCTCTCTACTATGGATCAACTGTCCACTCCTACAGTCCTGGGCTCTTTACTATGCATCAACTGTCCACTCCTACAGTCCTGGGCTCTCTACTATGGATCAACTGTCCACTCCTACAGTCCTGGGCTCTCTACTATGGATCAACTGTCCACTCCTACAGTCCTGGGCTCTTTACTATGCATCAACTGTCCACTCCTACAGTCCTGGGCTCTTTACTGTGGATCAACTGTCCACTCCTACAGTCCTGGGCTCTCTACTATGGATCAACTGTCCACTCCTACAGTCCTGGGCTCTTTACTCAGCCATTTGCCTAGAGACCTAACAGCTAACTCTGCTCAGGGAAAGGAAGCAGGCCAAGTCTATGATGTTCAGGAGCCACTTGGGGACTGAACTGACACAGGAGTCACAACCAGGGAAAATGATATGGGCAGTACCCATCATGGAAGCAAAAGCAGAAGCTGGGTTCTGTGGATTTATGGGGGGAAGTGACCAAGTTCTGATCACATTCACAGCTAGCATTAATCTTGAAGCAGGACCTCTGTCCTTTCCTCTATTATCAAGGCGTCCTGTATCAAGTCCAGTGATGACTTTGAGGGAAGACAGCCAAGTAGAACCAATATCCTAGAGAAGCCTCATCATGTTCTTAGTAGATAGATGCCAGTACCTCTGAGGGAGGAATCAGTCCAGGAGTTGGGAAGACAAGTGGCACATAATAGTGACATACAGCATACATTTCTCACGTACCTTAAAGGACTCTCTTCGCCAACACCTTTCCTCATTCAATTGTCACTTCATCTAAAACTGTCTTTCAAACGTAGGTGGCCTGACCCTTGAGTGCTAGATTGTGATAGTAGAGCAACCCTCGACAAGTTTAAAGTGCTCCAATTTGGAAGATGGGACATGGAGGTAGAGACTCTCCCTCCCCAAGACACTGCCTGTTAACATGAGATCACAGGACATTGTAGCCTAGATACTCCCGAATCTTCTTGATATGAAGAGTCACCGTTTTTTTACAGCCTCTGCAGCTGATCTTCTAAAATGTTCTGAGCTGATGGATAGCTTTCCAGGGTCACAGAGAAGACAGAACAAAGACTGGCCTCTAGGACTAGGACTGGGTCCTGAGCTGCAGGAGGCACCTCAACCCTGATAGAGGATCAAGACCAGGGTAGACCAACTCAGTGATAATGACCAGCTGGCTCTCCAACAGACAGAACCACAAAGATCCCTGACTTGAACAGACAGCTCCCAACAGCACCCACCTGTTCAGAGCTTGAAATGCCATGCATGGGAACAATGTTGCCCTTTCATGCAGGGATCCTAGCGCCCACTCCAACCCTCTGCTTGGGCAAGCTCTGGGCAAGGGCTTTACCACGCTGTATCAGCCTCGCTTCTCCACCCCCACAGCTTCACCTGGGTTACTGCCCAGGTTGCCCTGACTCTCATCCCTTACTTACTATGTGTTTCCAGCCCACTCCAAGGCACCACTCTTGCTAAACATCCCAAGGTCCTAAAATGATGGAGTTTTGCAACTGATGTGACTAATGATGAAGTTAGCTAAAGGCTTAGCTAAAGTTAAGATGCCTTTTGTATTCACTGAGACAATCAGAGTCATCACGCCTTATTTTAACATATTTTCTTGAATGGAGGAAACTAGAGGAACTTAGCTAAGAATTCAGAAATTACCTATAGTAATAAGGGTACTCTCTGATACCTTTAAAAGCCATCAGCATAGGGACTGGAGAGATGGCTCAGCAGTTAAGAGTACTTGCTACTCTTGCATATACCTGGGTTTGGCTCACAGCACCTACATGGTAGCTCGCAGCCCCCCCACCCCATCCCCACCCTTAATAACGCTAGTTCCAGGAGATCTGAAGCCCTCTTCTAGGCTCAGAAGGCACAAGGCAGGCACATACATACATGCATACATACATACAAGCACTTATCCATATATAAGTATGTGCACATACATAGATAGACAGACACACAGAAAGAAAAGAACAGCAATGTGTTACTATTTTTGAGCTTTGCTGCTACCTAGAACTACAATACGCTTTATGACAATCCAGCCACATCTACCAAGTTCCTCCTCCAAAGATTAACAAGGTCAGGCACATGCCGACTTGACCACCTTCCTGCTTTGTCATCATTAAAGAGAACAGGATCTTCAGATAATCTACTGCTTACTCTGGACCCTAAATGTGGTGGCAAGGTAGAGACAACATGCATTTAGGGTCAGGACAACCAAGCAGAAGTGTGATGCCAGTCACTCACCAGTTAGGACACCTTGGGAAAGTCACATGTCCTGTCAGAGTCAGTTGCCTGCAGCACTCAAGCTTATGAGGCAGCCAGTGAAGTTTAAGTAAGAGCAAATCCAGCGCTCAGTGCCTCGGGCATGGTGAGTCCTTAGTAGAGCGCTGGCGCTCTACTTAATCATGGTTGACTCCTTAGTCAACCTAACCACTGGCTGTTTTCTATACACTTAAATTAGGGGACACAACCCACTCAGCTGGAGCTCCCACTATGCCTGCAGAGAACGGTATGAAAAATTATCTAGGGACAGAAATAATGTAGCTAGAGGACCTTGGAATTATAGCTACCTCTTTTCCTGAAAACGTTTCCCTAGACCTGGTAGATTAGTTCCTACTCTGAGCCAAGCTCCCTTCCGGCCCTCCAGACCAGGCTATCTCATGCCCCTCAGGCATCCACATTCCTTAACCACAGCACTCCCCATCTTACCAAACAGCATACCCCAACCAAAACCTTAGCCTACTTGAATAGGGCCCCAGTGACCACAGCCCTTCTCTGCCTGCTCCTGGGGATGAAACCTCACTGTGGCTTAGGCTGCATTAAGTGAGATTTCTCAGTGTGGTTACTAGGGCCCTTCTATACCCAGCATTACCTGGGAGTCCAGGGTCTTGGGTCACATTGTCCTTTTCCCTTCTACTAATGCCTCAGACCAAATGCCATGGTTCTCCAAGTCATAGGCCATCATGTTTTTACAATCTTCACAGGAAGCCTGTCTCTGTGTCTGGAAGGACATTCAGAACCTAGTCATGGTGAGGCCATAGGTGGCATCAGCAAAGATTATACATGATACTTATGTCTTAGAGAGCCTGGCTACAGAGCATCAGCCCACAAGGCATTTCTCAGAGGCTTTCCACTCTCCTGGCCCACCAGCCTGAGACTCGAAGACCCCCCTTTCCTACCCTCCTGCCTTTACTGGACCCTATCTATATCCCTTGCTAGCTGTCTTACTCAGTGCCCTTATCTTTTCCCACCTTAGTAAGTTCATCCCCCAACTCCACAATCCCAGATTCTTTGTTCAACTTGTTTTATGAGACAGAGTCTCCTTCTATATAGCCCAAGAGGACGCCAAACTCACGGTGATCCTCCTACTTCAGCCTCCTGAGTACTGGAATTACAGGCACAAGCCATCAAACCCAGATTCTTTGTTCCATTTTTAGCAATGAAGGGTTTCCTCCTTTTCTTGAACCTAGTTTTCTCAATTATGCCTCTGGTGCTCTTTTGGGGTGTTTTGTTTTGTTTTGTTTTTCTTTTTGGAAACAGGGTTTTTCTGCAGAGCACTGGTTGTCCTGGAACTAGCAACTCTATAGACCAGGCTGGCTTCAAACTCTCAGTGATCCTCCTGCCTCCACTCCTGAGTGCTGAGATTAAAGGCATGAGGCTGCACCACTGGGCTTGCCTCCTGCTCTGTAACTCATGGCATTTAGTTGACCAAGGATCCCTGTATTGTCTCTTCCCTCACGCCAAAGCCTCCAGCTGCTCAGTGGAGAGATGCAAGTCTGGGCAAAACATGAGAGTTGCCTCATTCACCCTCATCCCTACACCTTCCTGTGTCCTCTCAGCCCTTGCATGACAACAGCATCACTAATTTTGCAACATTTACAGTCCCTCCTTCCACTTGTCTCCATGTGGCACATTTGGCAAATTCAAGGAAAGCTCCTCTCTATTTCTACTAATGAAGCCAAGATAAGAAAATTTACATGATATGGTCATTTTTCCCTAGATCATGAACACACACAAATTGATTCTGGGAGCCTAGGGACAGGACTTCTCCCTGACCCTGCCACAGCTAACTCACTGAACTCTGTGTGCTTTCCTTGTCTCAATGCTGATGACCAGCCATCTAAAACGGACCTGCTACAGGGCTCCACTGTCACTCTCCTCCTGGACTTCCTCCCCCTCTGCACCCCCACCCATCCCCCAACCCCCACACCATGACTGTCCTTTCTATAGCACACCTGCCACTTCACTCTTGAAAGTTCAGCATCAGGGGGAAAGGTTACTTCGTGATGTGAACCACTCCTTCTGACAAAACGTTTTTCTCATGCTTCTTGAGAAAGGAAAAAATAATGATAATACCATTGCTGACTGCCTGCCCCAAGTCAAGCACTCTAGCCAACGATGACCGCATCCTTCCATCGAATCTTCACAACAACCAAATGAAGCGGGCCTCCATGAGCAGTGAGCCAATGAACAAATGAGAAACTAAAAACTCAGGCTTGCTCAAAGTTAAAGCCTTGAATCTGTTTGACTCAAAGTGGCATCTTAGAGCTGCCAAGGCCCTGGAGGGTTAGGCAAGTCAAGCCTTCATGATGGAGAAACCAGTTGCCTGACATAAAGCAATGGCGGGGTGGGGAGAGCAGGAGGAGTCAGTTTCCTACTCTGCTGAAGCAGGACAATAATTTGCGCCCCAGGCATTGTCTGCACCAGTGAGCTGGCACAATGAAAACCTAGACAGACACATGGGGATGTTGTTGCTGTTACCAGGTAAGCAGAGTTGCATCGAAGAACCAGATGTCTTGGCGGGGTGCAGGAAGCGCTTGTGTAATAAAACCTTTTCATGACATCCAGTGAAGGTCAGGTGTCAGAGCCAAGAACTGTTCCTTTGCTCTGGGAAAATGCTGAATGAGCAAAAGATGCTATTTCTACCTTAAATCACAATTTAACTTCTCTTAGCATGCCAATGTACTCTCCCCAGCTCCCTTCCCCCTTGCTGCCCCTAAGGCTAAGAGAATTCGGGGTCTAGGATAAGTGATGCCACACACTCCAACACGCCTGAGGCAGAACTGCCACACTGGCTGTTGTGCTGCACTTGTAATGCCAAAATTAGGAAGCAGAGACAAGAGAGAGGATCCCCGGGGCTTGCTGCCCAGCCAACCTAGCCTAAGCAGTACAAGAGAACCAGGAGAGACCTCGTCTCAAAACAACAAACTAGTATGAAAAGGATGTACCACCATGCCTGGCAAAAAAGACAAATTGTATAGCTCCTAAAGAAAGAAACCCACTGGGCGGTGGTGGTGCACGCCTTCAAGCCCAGCACTTGGACGGCAGAGGCAGGTGGATTTCTGAGTTCGAGGCCAGCCTGATCTACAGAGTGAGTTCCAGGATGGCCAGGGCTACACAGAGAAACCCTGTCTCGAAAAACCAAAAAAAGAAAAAAGAGAAAAGAAAGAAACCCAAGGTTGACCTGTGGCCCCTATATGAACCTGCACACACATGACCACACATGAACACACAAATTATTCATGTTGCAATATATAAAATTAAACCTCTAGAGCCTTCACAAACCTGTTTCACAGAGATGGGGACTAGGTGGTAGTATGCCAAAAATCCTGCGTTAGAACCCCAACATGGGGTGTTTCCCACAACATCGAACAGCATTGCCTTTGCCTCAGGAGATAAAGTCTTTGTCGAACATATCCAGGCGAACATTCCATTAGACCTCTGCTGCCTCGGTAAGCAGTCCAGTGCCAAGATAGATATTCATGAAAAAGCCTCTTTGATTTAAGGGAAATATGGTCTTGAGTTGTGGAACCTTCCTGTTTCCTGACCTTTCTTTCCCTCTACAGGGAGAGTTCCGCTACAACTCTCTCTCAAATACATACACACACACATACACACACACACACACACACCAACTATCAACTAAGGAGTTGCTCTTAGACTACATCTCTGGGTCTTTCTACAAAAAGCAGGCTGGAGACATTTGTTAAGGACTCTTGGAGGCAGAAGAGATGACTCCACAGTCATGAGCACTCCACAGTCATGAGCACATACTGTTTTTGCAGAGGACCCGAGTTCTGATTCCCAGCACTCAAAAGTGTCATTCACTCTAACTCCTGAGAAACCTGACACCAGTAACCTCTGAGGGCAGTTACACTCATAAGCACATACCTGACATGTATACACATAATTTAAAAATTAAAAAAAAAATTGAAGGAGGAACTTCTTGGGACACCTTGGACAGTCACAGGAGCAGCCTTCTCACTCAGAGGGTCCTTGCCCAGCCTGAGATGCCCAGCTGCAATTGACTGACACACTCCAGCTTGTACTGTGAAACTACATCTTCACTCTGGAGAGGGAAGTATTCGGAGTATTCGTGGATTAAAAAAAAAAAGGGTAAACACCCTCAGGCAGTCAACAAGGCTCAGAGCCTCCCCGGGAAGGCAAAGAAATTCCAGGATTTAGATAACTGCCTTCCCATTGGAATCTTTATCTCTGGGAAGGGATAAAGGCCCTAGGGAATTCCACAAGGAGGGAGAGCCACATTCCAAAGTCACCAGAAGTAACTAATCTTTGTTAATGGGTTCTCCCCCCCCCCCTCACGTGTGCAGAAGTCGTTTCTAAACCTTGGGCAACCCAAGTCTGCATTCTAACACTCTCCCTGCTACTTCCCCATGGGTGAGGAGGTTCAAGCACACACTTAAGTCTCATTAGGATGACAGGACAAGGACAGCTCAGAACAAGATGAGGTGGAAACAGGCAAGACAAAGCTAGACAAGTTCACCTTCAAGGTCAATTCCCAGCCGGGGCGTTGGTGGCACACGCCTTTAATCCCAGCACTTGGGAGGCAGAAGCAGGCGGATTTCTGAGTTACAGGCCAGCCTGGTCTACAGAGTGAGTTCCAGGACAGCCAGGGCTATACAGAGAAACCCAGTCTCAGAAAAAAACGTCAATTCCCAGCACAGGTGAATTACTGTTTGGATTTGACAGCTCCCACGTGCCAACAGATCAATTCCAATCATTTCACATATCTTAACCTACATAGCTCTGCCTTAGCAGATAGTAGTGACCCCTGTCCTGAGGTCCATACGGAGATCCTGGGAGGCCAGCAGCTGGGAAGCCTGGCTGGTCAGAGAAGTGCAGAGGGGTGTGAGGAGGAGGCTCACCAAGTCTCTCACAGCTACCAGATAAGGTCCTCTTCCCAGCTATCACTCAGTGTCACAAACCCCACCATCCAGAGGACAGAAGGTCCTTAGGACTGGTTTGCTGTCCCCAGCTGGCTGTCACTCACAGCACCTTCCCCTTCTGTCTCTCATTATTCATCGCTACAGTACCAACATCCTATGGAATGTTGAATGCGTCCCCAAAGTTTGCCTGGGAAAGAACTGAGTGCTGGGTTCTTAGAATATACATTTCCAATGAATTGGTAAATTGGTTAATGGTTACACTCCCAGAATAAAAACCCTGAGTATGCACAGAGAGCATATTGAGAATAGAGTTCGGATACCATAAAAAGCACTTCACTACCTGAACAATTCCACCTACGGAAAGGCCTCAGATCCAAATAAATAAGTATACAAACAAACAAATGGCCTCATGAGCCTCCAGGCACTGGCTGCCACCCAACAAGCCCTGAATACCTGAGCAGTATGGCTCTAGCTTCCTGTTCTGTTTTACACACTGAATGCCCCAATCTGATCAAAAGCCTGTTCTCACTGGCTAATGGGATCCACCCAGACCTTCTGGCTGTTCTCCCGTAGTCCATAACACAGGCCTACAGATGATATGGTGGAAGCCAGGAGGCTAGTAGGCCTGGATCTGCACCTAAGAATGGGGTGACTTGGGGTATACTGCTTTGGACTTTGCCATTCTGTTGGGTAAAAGCATAAAGGGTAATTGAGCGAGAAGCTCCCCAAGATTCTTCTGATTTTGAAGTGTATCACCATGCTCTTCCCCTTCCCTCCCTACGGAGCTCCTCCACAGTCCCACAACCACTCTCAATCACCTCATTCCCTGCCAGCAGGATCTAGTATGACTTTTCCTCTCCCTCAAATCCAATCAGTCACTTCTTGGCAAGCTCTCTATTGTCACTGCCTTGATTCAGGACCTAAGATTCTCCTATGGATTACTCCAATAACATGTCCTTCTGTAGTCCTTCTAATCTACCCTTCCCAGCCTAGCATCCTCCTGAAAACAAACTTACACAGAGCCCTTTCCATATTACTCATAGAATGAGTTTCAATGTCATCAGTACAAAACAAAAATTTCTTTTTAAATGAGTTTTTACCATGTTGCTAAGTATCTGAGATTTTAGTAAATGTGTTACCACATTGGTCAAAATATGGATGCTTTAGCCCCAATCTTCAGGGCCTTCCACCATCTTTTCCTTTCCTGGACTTCAGCCTTTCCTCTTCAAACATTCCCATTAGGTACTGCTATTTCCACAGAATCCAAACACTTCCACTTGGAGGAAGCAGGTAAACAAATTCACATAAACCAGGAAGCTGGTGAAACTTACCTAGGGGCACCTGGGCGTCTCAGTTAGTTGGGAAGTTACAAGACACACAAGGGTCCTCCCTAAGTTATGAAAGCAGTAAATAATTGCTAGAGAAGAGAGACTATCTGGTCATGTTGCCTGCAAGATGAGCAAGGAGCTCGCTCTAGAGGTAGTTTTCCCATGTTCTCACCCACACTAAGGGACGTGGGTGTCCTAAAGTCACCCACACGCCTGTCAGTCAGTAACCCCTCATAAATCCATTGGTTCTCCAAGCTGGGCTTGGGTGGAATCACTTCTTTAGTGTGTCATCAGAGTCTTATCTGTGTTGAGTAGACATCTGCTGATGTCTCCCCAGGAAAGTCATACAACACCCCACCACACCCCATAATTCTAGCCATTGAGCCATCCTTCCTTGAGCCTGCCCTTCCTGTCTTTTAGCTTCTGTTCCCATTCCTTCCCTTCTCTCTCACAAAGCAACCTGTTCCTTTCCTTCCTTACAGAAGTAAAACCTGCCAGTCAACACAGGACCCACTCGCAGGGGAAACTCTTGCTGATATCTTTAAGTATTAGTATCAGGAGACCTAGTGTAGCTACAGCTGCTCTGAGTATGAATACAGAGGCGAGAGGAACACAGCAGAGAGCAGATTCTATTGTAACTCATATACAGTATTAGTGAAGAGAGTGAAGTGGCCTGAGATGAGGGGGCTTCTAGGGCTCTTATCCATGTTACAGAGCAGAGGCAACAGGTACCCTCGGAAAGAGGAGATAGTGATTGATAGCCGTCAAATCTTGCATAGGGTACACAATCTACAGGGCTTAATCAACGTTTGAATATTGCATCTTTTCTGTTTGATACACTTCTCATATTTTGCGTTGAGGAATCCACCAGGGTATTTTAAGCAGAAAAGAAGCATGAACTGATTTATATTTCAGATTCATGACCAAGCAAATATCAATGTCCAAATATTATAATCTAAGACACATACACTCCGCAGGCAAAGAGGTACAAAAGGGCAGGACAACCTCCTCAGTTTGAGGAACTGTAGTGATGGAGATGGAAAATAAATTGGCCAAAAAGTCACAATGATATTATAGATTATCTTATCAGAGAGGCAGTCCTATCCTAACTGTGTCTACAGATGTGTTACAGACATGGCCAGATGTGTACAAGATTACGATATAACATGGAACTTAATGAAAAGCATCATACACAATGAATGTTTAGCTCTCATGTGAATAAATGTGCACAGAGGCAGAGAGGAAATGAAAGCAAGAATTACTTACCAAGGAGCACCAAACCAGTGCCATTAAGGCACAGAGAAATGTTCAGTTTGCTGGAGACAAGGCTGAGTCAGAATGCCTCTAGAAGTCTGAGGCCTTCTGGAAATCTCCAGAGAAAGCTCACCAGTTTAATTTAGGGTACCCATCTCCTACAAGGCTTTTTACCACAAGTATTAGAGGTAATAACAGCCCCTTAGGAGAACCACTAGGCCCAACAGACTGCCATTTCAGATTTTATTTGAGATGAAGCTCACCTTCCCTAGACTCCAAAAATAAACACACATAGGTGCCTTCAAGCGCAAACAAAACAAGATACTAGGGTAGCAAAGGGCAAAGGAAGTGGAACTCCTCAGAGGAAGGAGGAAGCAAGAAAACCAGTGACTCAGGAAAACCCAAGTCCAGAGTTTTAGCTTTACTTTTGTGCACAGAGGGGTGACCGTCATATCTTATATGGAGGCACACACTTAGTGGGGCTTAATAAATGTTCAAAACATGTCACCTGTATATTCATTCTTTCTCCCTCACCAGGGGATTTGAAACAGAAATGAATCATAAACAGATATGTATTTCAGGAGAAAAAACAAAACCCACGAATGTATGGACACATACAAATTAGCTGCTGACCAGTATTGTCTGGGCAGTGTATCAATCCTTGCATCCAAAGCTGAAGTAGAATTCTCCAAGAACTGTTCCTTTTCCTAGAGTATTATTCTGTTTAATCGATATAAAGGCTGACACCTCCCATTTCCTGGTCCTTGTATTTCCAGGGTCTCTTCTGTCTGATCACTCACACTTAGCTCTCCTCATAGTTACCTGAATTGGCCTGTCAGTCTCCTAACCCGCCTTTCAGCTGTGGTCCTCCAAGCATTACCAAGACCAATAGCCTATCCTACCCGGCTGTCATCAGAAACACCTGGAGACCTACTTAACCTGAAGAGTTAGCAAAACTCCAAGTCCTTCGGAGAGTTTGTACATCACTATGAATTCTTGATACAAACTGGAAAGAAATGGGTTAGAAATGCAGAATGCCAGACTTCATCCCTGACCCACAGAGTCAAAATCTACTTTTGAAGAGCTCCAGGTGATTCTCAAGCTTGTTTGTGTCTGAAGGACACTGCTCCAAAGTGTCAGCTGACCTTTCCACAAATGTTTACTAGATTTCAGTCAGGCTGGGGGTTGGGCAGGTCAAAGTTCAAGGACTCTAACTTTGATAAGCTCAGCAGACCACAAGTCAGTCTCTGCTTAATATCCCATACATGGGTGTCCCTGGGCTAGGTTTTGTAGTTATTTTGTTCTGTCTTCCAGATGGGCCAGGAACCAACAAGGACCGGCAGTCATTTTTTAGAGATAGACTGAGTTTGCCTTACAGGCCTTTCCATGGCCCAGGTCACTGCTAACATCTTTCTGTGAGGTCCCTCCTATAGATTGAACCTTCTAAAAACTTCCCCAGATTTTCCTTATTCTGGTGAAAAAAAACCCTAGGATTTCTGTAAGTTTGTTCCAACCTTTGACTGCCTTTATCTCTTACATGTATCTCTTAGATGGTATCCATCTACTTAGTACCTCTGCCTTAGTTTCCAAAACACAGACAACAGTAGCAATAAACTAAAACTGGCACATCATCAAACCAAAGTGATACCACTAATAATATTATGCGAGGGCTGAGTGTTTCGCTCAGTGGTAGAGCACTTACCTAGCTAGCATTCACAAGGGTCTAAATTAGATCGCCAGCCCCCATCACCACCAGCCTTAAATAAGATCCCCAATGAAAATAACAGCAAAAGACAACAATACTCCACTTTAAAGTCACTTAGATATGCATACAAACCGGCTGGTGAAGAAAGAAATGATTTCTAATCAGACAACATTTTTAGTATACCAATAGTAATCTAAGACTTAAGATTAATTAGACCTGTGGTTGACTTCCTTCCTGTAGTTGAGCATTTAACAAAATACACGGTAATCTTACAAACACTACAGTCTACAATATAATCAATTAAGGACCAAGAGAAATGAAGCCAACAGGAATAAAACCAAAATGTGAAGAGGAAGACTGATCTATATCAAATATCTCAATGTTCTAAGAAAGAACTGAATGACTATTTAAATCCTACCCGAGCCTTGGAAGTTCTAGTTTTTAAACATATAATAACCTTATTTTAATTGGAGGGAAAAGTACGGGTCTGGGATGGAAAGAGGAAGGAGGACCCACTTTTAAAAACAGAAGCATTCCCACACCCTAATCCTGCCTTGAGCCTTTGGGAAGCGTGTTGCATTTAGCAATTAGTGCACAGAACTGCTCCTGGCCAAGGCTATCCGGACCAAAGGTCTATGGAACAAGCCCACCTAGGGATCTCCAGTTGACGCTGCCTCTGCCCTCACGGGACTCAAAACTGGGACAAAATCACCCGGAACTCTGAGATATCGAAACATCCCGGTATCCTGGGGACCACTCTGCCACCTGTATAAGCACGGGGCTGGTGGCACATCCGGAGCAGGGTCGGGTAGAAAACTCAAGCAAATCCACGGGAATTACTCCCTTTTCTCAGTTTCCCAGACAAATAAGTGAGTCCCCAAGTCTGGAAAACGTTCAGAGGGCTAAAAGACCACGGACCCCCAACTACCCATGTAGTCCTTGAATCTGGGGGAACTCAGGTCCCTGGATAGCGGTGAGCCTAGGCAGGGAGACCCCACTGACCTGGATGCCAGAGCGCAGCTTCTCTCTCGGAGGCTCAGGTATGCAGGTCGCTCCTGTGTCCCTCACACTTTCCAACATAAGAACCGAGAACCCAGTGACAAGCCACTGGCCCAAGGACCAACTGCCAACCAAGTGGTGGACCCGCCAGCACCGACCCGGTTCGGCACCCACGTGACGGGGGCGGGGACCCCAGAGAGGCTCGTCCGGGTGTGTGGCTCTCTGGCAGCTGGGGCCTTCCCCTAGGACCGCCCCTCTGCCACCCCTCCTCCTTCACGCACACCGCAGTGGCCCGCGAGGACCTAAGAGCCACAGTTCCAGTTCCACAAGGACTTGCCCGGCCAGCCCCGCCCCCAGGCAGCGCTCGCGTGCTGATTCAAACCCCGCCCCTCCCGGGAGACCACGCCCTCTCCGGGTCCAACCCTGCTTGCACCTCGGACTCCTGCACCCTTCCTGCCGCAGAAAGGCCCCTAGGCATTTTCATTGTACCCCACTGTGCTCAGGTCTCCAGAGCTTTTGTAATCTGTCAGCAGGACGAGGAAAGCGAGCGGAGAACTGCAGAAAGGAGCACCGGAGCTCTCTCTCTCTCTCTCTCTCTCTCTCTCTCTCTCTCTCTCTCTCTCTCTCTCTCTCTCACACACACACACACACACACACCACCACCACCACCACCACACCGGGCCTTATGTAATCCCACTGAGGTTAAGGGTAGTCTAAGAGCTGCATCATTCCCAGTCTCAGCCCAGACCATCCCCAATTTGGGTTCCTTGTCACTCTTAAGTCTGTCTAAACTCAACCACCACCGCAACCACACACCCCTGCCCCCACCTTTCCTGAAGGTCCCTCTAGTGGTTAAAGCTCTGGTGAATAACCGAAGACAGAACACTTCCTGTGCCCTGCAAGGTCAGGTACAAGTATGCAAAAAAACAAAAACAAAAACAAACAAACCCTGGAGACAGAGTCCCAACACCTACCTCAAGCCTGCTTATGGACCTCAGTTTTATCACCAGTTGCTTGCCCTACCCCGGCCTCCAAGGGCCGATGGCTCATTTTATCTGCTTAAAATCTCCAGGGCCTCAGATGGCAGCGACACAGGGACTCTGGCAGGAGTCTCTACTAAGCTGGACTCCAGTTGCTTACGCCTGGAGTGTTGACAGACACTACAGGACGCGTCTTTTTTTTTTTTTTTTTATTAGTTAAAATTACTGGTATGGCCAGAGGCTTGCACACATGAACAGAACATAAACACTGTGGCAAACAGTTGTGTGAGTATTGCGGGGACATGGCCAGCAGCAGAGCTAAGGCAAAGCCAGTAGAGGAAGACTGGGGCCCAGACTTGTGTCACAGCAGGACACCCTTTGGTTCTTTCACTTCCTTAAAATAGCGGCAGAGAGGCCTTTAGAGACAGAGCCTGCGCAGTTCACAGAAGTTCACGTGTGGGCAGTTCCAAATCCCACTGGTAGCCTGGAGATATGGGGGCAGTTTCTTCCCCAGGCCCCCCAAAACTGCTAGCATTTTCTCAAAACTATACAATTATTAAAATGTTTTATGAAATTTGCCTTCTCTAGCTTATGCGCAGTTTGAGAAGAAACTCTAAAATTACAGATACTTTCCTCAGGTCTCCAGAGGGTCTGATTTGATGGTGTTGGGGAAGAGAGCCTGGATATTAGGAGTCTTAAAGCTCCCCCGGTGATTCTAATGTGCAGCAATATAATAACCATTGCTGTGGGTCATGGAGACATCATCAATCTTCATTTAAATCCAACCACACATGAACGATACAGAAGAGGTGTTCTGGGGCCTGCATGCTGTTAGGAAAAGTAGCAATGAACAGGTCCTTTCCAAAGAAAATCTCACCTAAAAGAGATATTCTGCCTGTGGGGATTCTGTATACCAGGGTACACTGTTTGAGACAGGTCTATCTTGCAGAACTATTGAATCCCAACATTTCCCAGACAGAGCCAGACAGCAAGCTGCAAACTATTCTCTCGATGTCAAAGGAGCCATGTATACAGAGCTCACTCCTTTGGATAATGCCCTTGCCCTCTTCAACATGAATGGGTCATGTTCTTCGTCAGTAAGGTAAGTGACATGACTCTACCCATAGAGCAGATATTGACCCTGGATTTATGGGGCTGGTATATCACAGTTATTTATTCATTCATATCTACCTCGTTCTGCAAAAGATCTGGACTCTCAGGGCCATTCCATCAGAACTGTGGGTCATTCCATTCTGCCAAAGATCTACTCAGATGGTATGGGGGTGGATCTCTCTTAGTTCACTGCCCGTGGGCCCAGCCTGGACTTGGCAAAGAGAGAGAAACAGCTGCAAGCACACAAAAGCAAGCCTTCTCATATGACCAACCTGGAAAGGCAGAGACCTCAGCACATGACACAGGCTGGCACTGCAGCCTCACTTGTGACCTAGACTCAGCCAAGTGGGACACACATATGGGAAACACTTTTAAAAAGAGCCCCCTCTCAAGAGTCACACTGCCCTCTGTAACGCCTAGCAAGCCTGCTGTGACAAGGCTATCTGGCTTCCATCCAGATTAAAATCTTTACCAAGTGCCTTTGTGTGTTAGGAATCGTCCTTCACAGGAATCCCAGCACAGTAATACTGGAACACTTCTGTGGTGATGGCATGTAGGCAAATAGAACCTGATGATATTATTTTCTTAATCTCACTTTTATTACACTGAAAGCAAGAAGAAAGAAGCAGGCAACAGAAAAACAAGAAGAGGCTAGAATTGTATCCTTACCCTTGGATTGATTTTTTAGAAAAAGCAGACTTTGAAAGTCCTATAAAAGACCTTGTGCAGGCATGAAACGGGCTAAGGGGCAGAGTATTATTTTTAAGCTGAATTGATGGACACACTCATTAAAGACAAGTGAGCAAAGTATTTAATTTATACTTCTTTCCTCGGGTGATGGAAATTCTAGGAGGTTTGCAATCTTTCCTAACTGTTCATTTTGTAGCTTGCTGCTGCTTTGAATAACTCACATCTCTAGCTTAACAACTATGAAGATGGGTACATAAAGGACAAAGATAAAAAGATAATTAAACAATGTAAAAAGAGCTTTGTAACTAGAAAGTAACATCCAACTATTCATGATTTTACACTGTTACTGTATCCACTTGGCTTGGCAGAAGGGCAAGACTAGAGGAAATAAAATCAGACATCAACAAAAAATAGTGTTTCCTGAGCGTTGTGGTCCGAAGAGTGAAATGTGCCCTGTGGACTCATGTGAACTCTTGGTTCCCAGCTGACTGCAGGCCTTGTGTTACTATGACAAGGTGTGAGTTACTGTGAGGTCAAGTCTTTAAGTTTCTTAGTGTAGCCTCTCCTCCTGTTTGTTCCCTGCTTCCTGATTACAGATGTAATTTGAACATCTGTCTCATGTTCCTGCCACCACAGGAACTACTACCATGATGGACTATATCCATTTTTTTTTTAAAAGACAAGATCTTACAGTATCACCCTGATTGGCCTAGAACTTACCATGTAGACCAGGTTGGCCTTAAATACACAGAGATCCACCTTCCTCTGCTTCCAGAATGTTGGGGCTGAAGGTGTGCACTACTGTGCCTGGCTCCCATTTAGAACAATAACTGGCATAAACCTTTAAGTTGCTTCTTGTCAGTTATTTGGTCACAGAAACAAGAAATGTAACTAATACAGTTGGACAATGACAAATCTTTATAAGCATTTGAAAAAGAGGACAGCATCTGAGTGAAGCCCAGAGAAGTCAATCCCGGGACTGGCAAGATCCTGAATGCTGGATGGGGAACAGAGCAGAATCAGACAATATGGCTGGAAGGCAAAAGGAAAGACTGGAAATAAGTAAACCAGATAAAAGAGGCTAAGCCCCATCAGTTTTGGGTGAAGGCAAGGTATTGGTCAATTGGATTGTGACCACATCTATGCTCTCACAAGATACCTAAGGCAGTGAGTGACATTTAGGAAAGAAAGAATATGTATTTCAATGTTTAGAACCTATTCCCGTGTGATCTAGAGGCGTAGATACTCCACTGTAAAGGGGCTGTGACCTCAGTGTCCTGGAAAACCACTGCCCAAGCCACACAGCTCTTTCTCCAAACTGCCATTCATTACTTCAGAGGCTGCTTTTTCTTTGTCTGGAGTTTGTAAATGATCTGATTGCCTTCATTCCAGGCATACAGCTGCTTATCTCTGGGGTTGTAATGGATCATGGAGTGACTTCTTGGCCGCCTGGGGAAAAATAAATTGGGCAGATGCTCCTCCCTGACGGTGCCCAGTGGGTCATAGACACAGGTGATTCGATGAGGGCCCTGGCCACCGGAACTATAGACGACATAGAGGACGCCACACAGGAGGAATGAAGCTTCAGCATCCTGGCTTCTACATGGTGTATCCCATGAATGTTCTATTCCCAAAGTGCCAGGCTCAATTTTTGTGAGAACCAAATGGCCTTGGATACCTGGTCCTGAGTGAACGGCCCAGAGTCCATGTTCATCCACAGCAAGGTCAATGTACGTAGAGAGGGAGTGTTGATAGATGGGTGCTCGGCCTGCCCCTCCTGGGAGAAGCATTCGATCTTCCACAGTCTTCTTCTGCAGATTATATTTAATTATCTCATTAGAAGTTCCTTGATTGTGAAAAAATAGATAGCTTTGGTAGACCACTTGCCCTGATCCCTGCCAGGAAAGTGGTAAGATTAGCTTACGGGGACCAGGCTTGGTACTATCTTCCATGAATGCCCGCAAATTTGCAAATTCCCAAACTGTGTTGTTTCTGGATCCAGCTAATAGATACACTTTTGCAGAGTTACTGCCAGCATCTTTCATCCAAGAGCCATCTGGGTCCACGGTCTTCTTCACTATTTTCAGAGACTTTATAGCCATCAGCATGTTGTCACAGCCTAACCAGACAGGAGAAAAAGAACAGGTTATTTATTAACAGGTTATTTATGAGGTATCTACTAGAGTACTCACTATACCTGAAGGACCCAGCTTCCTTTCAGATCTAATATAGTAGATAATATTTTTATTTCTGCTATGATAGCATGACCTCTGAAAGAAGAGTTTCACTTGGAGAATTCTAGAGCAAAAATGGAACACAGGCATGAACTCCTTTGAGAAATTAATCATCATTAGACATGAACTCTCTCTATTTTCTGACCCTTACTTACAGTAGAATTTTCTTAGAAGTTGTGTTATTTCTTCTTCCCAGGAGTAATACAATCACTATATTCAGATCACATCCTGTTCTAGCTTTTAGACTCCTTAATCAATTACCCTATAATCTTTAATTTTTCTCTTTGTAACTAGCTGCTTAGTCTTAACTTATATGCATCTTGATTATTAGCTTTTTAAAATCTCATGACTAGGCATAGTGTGTATGCTCAGCACTCTGGAGGAAGAGGTAGGCAGTTCTCTGTGACTCTGAGATCTGCTTGGTCTATACAGCAATCCCAGGCCAGCCAGGGCACATAGGAAGAGCCTGTCTAAATAACAAACGGATACCCACAACTAGTTAGCATTTTCTGGATACATTGCTATCTTTTGCACCATTCCATCCTCAGCTTCTCCTGCAGAGCAGTCTATATTTTCCATATTTACTGTCTCACCTCCCACTCTTACTTTACAACAGAATCTGTTCTTGACAGTGCTACCAACGAACTCCCAAATGAAAATTCCTGCCTTTCTTTTTATGTAGGCATATTGGGGGGAAGGCTTTTTGTTTGTTTGTTTGTTTGTTTGTTTTTGTTTTTTATTTTCGAGACAGGGTTTCTCTGTGTAGCCCTGGTTGTCCTGGATTATGATCTGTAGAGCAGGCTAGCCTCGAACTCAGAAATCCGCCTGCCTCTGCCTCCCAAGTGCTGGGATTAAAGGCGTGTGCCACCACTGCCCAGCTTGAAAGGATGTTTTTGTGCACTATGTATTCAACTGCTGATTTCTGTACCCTAGAGATCTGGTTACAGTGCAGGACTTTGTATTGTCATTATTATGAAACCTTTCCTGGTTCAGAGAAACATTGTTCTCCATCATCTTCAGATTGGCCAATAAAGAGCAATCGGCCGATAGCTAGGCGGGAGAGGATAAGGTGGATCTCCTCAGCCCAGAGGAGGAGGGGGTCTCAGGGTAACTAAGATGGCAGCTGATGCCATGCGGCTGGGAAGTGGCCAGCATAGTTGACTTAGAAGAGATCAGAAAGCCCCCAGCTATAGTGTAAGAGGCTTACTAATGAATATAAAGGTCTCCTTGTCATTATTTAGATAACAAGGGTAGCATAGAAAAGCCCCTTACTTTTACATGTTACTTCATCTTCTGTAGTATGGCAGCATTGGTCAGTTCCTCCTCCTTGAAGACCCCTTCTTCACCATCTTTGTTTCTACATGCATTTCCTGTTTTTTCCTTTGACAGTGTGGCAGAGATTATGACCTAGTGCATCTCCAATTCCACTTCAGTTCAGTCTTTATCACTGCTCGCAAAACTACATTTCATAGTTTCCTTTGGGTTAGCCTGTTTGTTTTCACTGGATAGGATATGGACAGACATGGTATAGGTATCTCCCACCTGGCCTTTAAGTGTGCCATCCTCTAGATGACTGTGGCTCCTTGGAATCATCATGGTGACAATGGTCAAGAGGTCAGCACTACTGGTCATTTCTGGAAAGATCAATCATTAGTTCAAACTTCAGACTTTTGGTAGTTCTCTATAAATCTGGCCAAGAATCCACTGTTAGGAAGCTCACTGGCCACAGGGGTGGATTAATTATTATTCTTTGCTAAATGGATCTAAACTGCTCTCTAAACTGATATCTTTATACTTATTAGTACAGTTCTCAGACATCATCAGAGTAGTTTCTTTGAGCTGTAGAAGAGAGTGCTCAGCCACAAACAGGACATCTATATTATACTCCTTCCCTTCTAGACTCAGGGACTACCACAGAAGAGAGTCCAGAAAGAGCCAGGGGTCAGAGAGGACTGGAAGAAAACTTTATCATCAGGACTTGACAAAATTACTGCACTCAAGCTACCTATATAAAACCTGCACAAGATCAATCCAATCAATATTCCAGCTGAGGGGGTATAGGGGATGGTTCTGATGCAAAGGTCCTGTTCCCCAGGGGCTAATTGCTGCACAAAAGGAACAAGGTGAAACTTCAGGGTTCCTGCAGGAGGCTAAGGACACAGGAGGAGAAGGGAAGATTCATCATGTTTTAGAAAAAGCCACCAGTCATGTGAGATATAGGGTGGAGTGGCCATTGAACCACTTCCCCAACTGGGCTGGGGTAGCTGTGACGCTAAGCTAAGGAAAGATTAAGAGGTGCTGAGCTAAGAGTATTAGGAAGGGCACACTAACTTTGGAAGATTGAAGAGTCCGGCAATTGGGCCAAGATAGTCGAGAAAGGCTTAAAAGAGTCCAGCAATTAAGCCAATAAGGCAGGTTGAAATCAAGCTATGTGTGTGTGTATGTTTTTCATCCACAGATCCAATATTTTCTGGGTGGGTGCTGGTAATGTGGTCTGCCCAAAGCTTAAAGCTGGGTAGCAAAAGCTATATGCTACAAGGGGGTGGTACTTTGGGGCATGAGCCACATCCCAAGCTAGATAGCTCTTGATAATTGGTGTTTTCTAGGGGAGGTTTTCTATGCCAATTTTCTTTCTTTTATTTTTTTAAGATATATTTATTTATTTTATATATGTAAGTATACTGTAGCTGTCTTCAGACATGGCAGAAAATGGCACTGGATACCATTACAGATGGTTGTGAGCTACCATGTGGTTGCTGGGAATTGAACTCAGGACTTCTGGAAGACCAGTCAGTGTTCTTAACTGATGAGCCATCTCTCCAGGCCTGTAAGTTTTCTTTATGGGTGTGACTCCTGGTAGGTCATCCATGCTCCAATGATAACCCTACATCCATGAGTTCATGGGCAGTACAAATTGGACTTGAGGGATTATAATACTTTTTAAAGAATAGAAGGAGGTGGGTAGGTCTTGGGTTGATCTGGTAAAAATCAGAAGAAGTAGGAAGGCGTGTGATCAAAATACATTATATACATATATGAAATTATCAAAGGATTAATTAAAATATATAAATAGTTTTTGCAAATACTCAATTGTATATCTCACTTCTACCTCCTACTCTTTCCCTGCAAATCATGACTCACTGTTTTTTGCCTAGATCACTACAAATGTATCAGATTTATCTCCTTGATTCTACTCTTGCTTGCTCATCTACATGTCAAGTACACGTTCTGAAAGCAGTAAGAGTGATCTGATATGTTAAATGTTATCTCCTCCCTTACACTTAGAATAACACCCTAACCCTCTGCCCGGCCTATAAGGCTGTGCAGCGTGGCCCTTGTTTAGTATTAAGACTGTCCTTCCTGTCTCACTGTGTTGTGACTACACAGCTTTCTTTATGGTCTGTGAGCATGCCAAATTTCTTTTTGCTTTAGGAATTTTACACTTAGAATTCTTCTACCTGGAACATTCCTTTTTCTTGAACTTTACACAGTGAATTGGCTCCTGTTCACTCTTTAGGTACCCCACTCCCACACTGTCTAGACTCACTACATACCACAGGGTGGCTTCAAACTGGCAAGTACTAGGACTATATGTGTTGCCACCAGACCTGTCCAAGTCTCACTTTTAACATCATCTCTTTAACAGGTTTCTTTTCTTTTAAGATTATTTATTTATTTATTTATTTATTTATTTATGTTTTTGAGTATACCATTGCTCTCTTCAGACACACCAGAAGAGAGCATCAGATCCCATTGCAGATGGTTGTGAGCCACCATGTGGTTGCTGGGAATTGAACTCAAGACCTCTGGAAGAGCAGTTGGTGCTCTTAACCACTGAGTCATCTCTCCAGCCCGGTTTCTTTTTTTTTTTTTTTTTTTGACCACTCATTACACTGTTAACTGTTTTATGTGTGTCTTTACTAGCTTATTGTCTAACTCTCTCACAAGGCTCTCCAAAAACAGGGTCTTGAGCTTCACGTTTAGTATTGTACCCAAATGTCTAAGTCAATGCTTTGAGGACTCAGTAATGGCAGTTGAGTGAAAAAAATAAAAAGCTTGGATGTTTTTCTAGGATCTAAATAGTCTAGCACCTTTTGGGTTCTAACTACAAACCTACCTTAAGTAAATAATCATTCATAAAACACTTCAAAGATTTTAAGATACTTTCAAATTCATTATTTCATTTAAAAAATGGATCCCAGGTTTTCTAAAGAAAACACATGAAATGGAGTGCAGACTTAGCTGGACAGAGCCAAGTCTCACTAAGTTAGTTCTTCAGATTTAGGCACAGAAGCTCCTCCTAGACATACTGTGCTCAAAGCCAGATTTAGAAGAGAGCTGCAGAAATCTCTCAGCTATCAGGAGTCACCACGTCCTCCTAATTTGCTCCAACTGCATGATAGCTTGCTTTCATGTGTCAACATTGTGGTGGGTGACCTGGTTAGAGGAAGCTAGACTTTAGAAAAGGCAGCCAGGGAGTTTAAGCTTTGAAGAAGCAGGTGGCAGGAGGAGCCTCTGCTATCTGGAGCTGAGTGAGAAAGAGGGATAGCCACCCCGATTCCCAAGTGCCATTTCTACTTGAACACAGCTAAACCTGACTGAAGTGAGGCCACAGCTCTTCTTGATCTATGCTGGTCACCAATAAGAAATGGGCAGGGCTTTAAGCTTTCGGCCATGAGGTATATATAGGAGAGGAAGAGGGTCCATGGGCTCCTAAAGATACCCATGTGATATTCCCTGTTAAAGGACAAGTCCCAGGGTTAAAGAACTTATCAAATATCTTACAAATACATAGAATATGTTTGGTACTGTGCTGCATAACTTTATAGTAATTTATGTAATTTTTATAGTAAGTTATCATGACATATTTTAATCACTGGTTTCCAAGTTTAAAAAAAAAAAGTTCAGTCTTGCATTAATTTCTTGGGATGGTCACAAAGCTAGTCAGTGGTGAAGGGGTCTTCTGAAGTCAGAGTTGGGAGCCAGGATGTTCCCAGCCAGCCTTAAAGGCAGGTTAGTGCAGTAGGAAGGGTTGGGGAGCCATGTGTATTGGTGTGCCCAGAACAGGACTAGTGAAGGCCATGGGCTCCTAAGAGTGACATGACATCTATGTTCAGTCCCCACAGTGCCTGTCCCTCCTGCTAGAGAAGAACAGACTTGAAGTTAAGCTGTGTGAAGACTGTGTCTTAGAACATGGACCATTTGTGTCTTGAAGTCCTAGGTTGGATTCCCAGTACTGCATAAAACTGAGCATGTAGCAAAGGCCTGTAATCCTAGCACTTTCGAATGGAGAATTAGAAGTTCAAGGTCACCTTGAGCTATACATCAATGGGATGCCAGTCTGGGCTACATGAGATCTTGTCTCCAAAAACACAAACAAAACAAAACAAAACAAAATAAAATAACAGAAGAGAGGCAGTTGTGGAATGGCAGGCTTATAACACTTAGGAGGTTGACCCAGGAAGATTGCAAGTTTGAGGACAGCCTGGCCTATATAATATATTACAGGCCCACCTGTGCTACACTATGAGTTCCAGGATAGCCTGAACTTCATAATGAGACCCTGTCTAAAAAAATAAATGTAAATGAAATAAAATTTAAAAGTAGTAAACTATAGACAGAATGAACACTCACATGCCTCCTCCTTTCTACTTCCCCTTCTTAATGCAGAACTCTTAGAGAAATAACAGAACAACAATGAGTGGATGTAAATTTTCAATTAAGTTTAAAAAAAAACACCCTAAGAAAAACCAAAACAATTTCCCCGTGCCTTTCTGCTACTTCTCCCACTCCTTCAGATTTAACTGAGCTCAGGACTGGATACCTGAGATCTGGGGACTCTGGACTCAAATCCTTTCGTTAATCCAGCCTTCATTCTGCCAGCCACAAAACTATGAGTTCAGTACTTTCTATTCTTTCATCAAGGATAATCTAAAATTGTAAAAGTTAGAAAGCATAAATTTCCAGTGTCCCAATAAAAGGGAAAATTTAAATTACCTGGTGTGTTTCTCTTGGGAACCGATAATCAGCAAGGGAAAAATAGTAGAGGAAAGATTGGAAGTAATATATTTTTTAAAAAAAAGCTAAGATACAATTTATTTAACAAAGTCAATAAAGGTTCCATCTGCAAACCAGTTCCCCCAACAGGCAAAATTTCAGACAAGCAGTTAGGGTAGCATTTAGCCCAAGGACAATGAGTTCATAGATAAATATCACTTATTTGCATCTTTTAAAATACTTTCTTCCTTATTAATAACACTTGCTGGACCTGTAAGACTTGTTCCTCCATTGTGACTCAATCTGATGTTAGAGATATTGGTTCATCTCTGGTAGAAAAGTGGCTGGGGTGGGGAGCAAGGGGGGTCGGGACCTGAAGATGGAGTGATGGACAGAGGGAAGCTATGCAGTAGGTTTATAAGTGTGGTCCAGATTCAAAATATTAAACAGTGTCAGGCATAGATACAAGAAATGGTTAGAAAGAAAGGGTTGACTGGTTAGATTGAGGTAGCCAGATGATGATGATAAACTAGACTCAAACTGGGAAACTGTGGTGGTGGTGCATGCTGTAGATCCCATTGGAGGCAAAGGCAGGTGGATCTCTGAGTTCAAAGGCCAGCCTGGTTTACACAGCAAGTTCCAGGACAGCCAGACTACACAGAGAAACCCAGTCCCCAAAACCAAAACAATAAAACAACAAAACAAAAAAGCCAACAAAACAATAAACAACCACAATAACAACAACAAAACCAAACCACGCCCGCCACCACCACCAACAATAACAATGGGTCGGGAGGGGAAGAGAAGGGAGACATACGGGAGACACCAGCAGAAAAAGGACTAGTAGGTTTGCCTGGTAAGAGTTTATTAAAAAGAGAAGAGTTCTTCTAAAGCCATGAGCATTTTTCAATACTTTATGACGTTTTGTCATAAACCTTGACTTTTTCAAACCTTACTCTTGCCCCAATTCACGGATGGTTCCATCTGTATATCCCTCTTTCAGGATTGGTACTGTGGTTGTCTGAATGAGAATGGCCCCCATTAGGCTCATGTGTTTGAATATTTGGTCCCCAGTTGGTGGAAGTGTTCAGGAAGGATTAGTAGATGTGGTCTCCTTAGAGAAGGTACGCACTGGGCTTTGAGGTTTCAGAAGCCCATGCCATTCCCAGTTACTTCTCTCCCTGCCTCTTACTTGTGGATCAGACATAATCTCTCAGTTTCTGCTCCAATGTCATGTCTGCCTGTCTGCTGCCATGCTTCCCACCATGATGATAACTGACTCACCTTCTAAAACTATAAACCCCAATAAACATTTTCTTCTATAAGTTGCAGTGGCCATGGTGTCTCTTGGCAGCAATATAGAAGTAATTAAAACAGGCATCATACTGGACTAGATTTCCTTACAGAGTCTTCTCTTTTAACCCCTCCCCCTCTTCCTTGTCCTCCTCCTCTCCTCCTTTCTCCTTCTGCATCTCACCTCCTTCTTTCTCCTTACCTTCCCCTTGTGCCTAGGACACAATATACACCTGCCTCACTATCCAGACTCTTTCTGCTTATGCTCCATACTCAGGAACCAGATAGCTTTTGGTAGTGTGGTTGTTTGACACTGCCCAAAGTTGTGATATCAATTTCTACTACACCAGCTTAGATAATAAATAGATTACCAGGATCTGCCTCACTCTCTGCTTCAGTGGTTGGATGGCAGGAAATTAGGAAGGCTGCCTTGTGCAGGAGGGATGTTTCTCAATCATCCACACTGATTTGGTCTTGTTAGGAGCTCAGCTATATGTTTCATAGTAGGGTTTGGCATACAATAAACATTGTATGGGCTGTATCTTGATGACCACCAGAGCCCTTCAATAAACACTTATTACAGGTATTTCTAGGTTCCTAGATATTTTTGATGTTGTTGATGTTGCCAAATTTAGAGTATTCTAAGGTACCTAGAACCAAGCCTGGTCAGCTTTGCTGGTGACTAGCAGTAGAGAATAAGAAAGGAAACAGGCTTGATCCATGCTACTTCACTTATTTAGGTATATGTCACCCACCAGCACCAAGCAGAGAATACAAAGAACATTCCTGAAAGCCAAGAAGATGACTAAACTCTGAGTGTGAATCCAGCCAGCTTCCACTGTGGGGTTCCCATAGCTGGACCCCCAGTATGGGCAAAGTTCCTTCTGACACTGTCTTCTAGAAGAAGCCAGCTTTCCATAACCCCCTTACTGTAATACATTTTCTTCTCTTGAGCCTGTTACATTTTTATGATACAATATACACTCATCTGCTGACATTTTTATCGTTAGTGTCTCTTCGATAAAAAGTAAACGTGGGTGCTGGAGAGATGGCTCAGCCGTTAATAATAGCACTGACTGCTCTACCAGAGGTCCTGAATTCAATTCCCAGCCACCACATGGTGGCTCACAACCATCTGTAATAGGATCCGATGTCCTCTTCTGGTGTGTCTGAAGACAGCATCAATGTACTCATGTATATAAAATAAATAAATCTAAAATATAAAAATAAAGAAAGTAAACTTGGTAAGATTCAAGACACTCTCATATCTGTTTCATGCATTATTTTGTAATCTCCTTAAAAAAACATCTGGTACATGACACAACCTCGTTAGCTTAATTGTAAATTTGGCAAAAATCAGTACCTGTAGCCAAATTCAAGATGCCCTCTTTGGAGCCCTGAATAAGTTTTAAGAGGGCAAAGGAATTTCTATGACTGAGAACTGCTCAAAACCATCACAGTCTTGTCAGTATTCATGTGAAGTCAAGCAGGGAGGGGACTGGCAAGTCATCTGGGGCATTTCTGATCTCAAATAACTGCCACTTTACATCAGGTATCTGCCTATTGCAATGTCCCAAGCATGCCAGGGTTATAAGGGTTAACTCCTTGATTTTGTCTATTTCACTTTTGTAGGCTGAATTGATTCTTAATTAAAAAAAATAGTGTTTTCATTTTTTTGGTTTTAATTTTTCTTGATTTATTTATGTGTACGGGTGTTTTGCCTATATGCATGTATGTGCACCACATGCATGCCTGGTAGCTATGGAGGCCGGAAGACATGAGGTTCCCTGGAGCTGGAGTTACAGATGAATGTGAGTGATCATGAGCTTGGAACCAAAGCTCTCCAAGGCAATATGTGCTCGTAACCACCGAGTCATCTCTCCAACTCACTTTTGTTTGTTTTTAAATAAGTTTTTTTTTTTTTTGTAACAAACTAGAAAGGAAAGACATGTTCTCTATTTCTAGCTGTGATGTTGCCAGACTCTTTCTGAATGTAGAAAAAAAAAGTCATCTGACATTCCTATAAAGTAAATGTCACCTTCTTCTCTTCTCTCCATCTTGTCTCACGGTGCAATGGTCTAAGACATACTCACTGCACCTCAACTCTATAGCAGCATTCTTTTTTTAATTTATTTATTTTATGTATGTGAGTACACTGTCACTCTCTTCAGACATACCAGAAGAGGACATGGGCTCCCATTACAGATGGTTGTGAGCCACCATGTGCTTGCTGGAAATTGAACTCAGGACCTCTGGTAGAGCAGTCAGTGCTCTTAACTGCTGAGCCATTTCTCCAGCTATATATAGTAGCATTCTTGCTGGTTCTGTTTCATTTCCTCAAATTCATCAATTAACAGGTATCTCTTCCCTGTTCTCAACACATTTGCATAACTAAAAGCTGATCTTGTTGCTCTGTTTCCATGAGCATCAAGACCAAAAGTCCAATTTGGAAGCAACTAGAGTTTACAGTGGAAGGGTGGACCCTGGAGCCAGAATTGGAAATTGTTTTTGCCAAAAGACTGTGGTAAAAATGAGACAAACTAAATCCCTGGGGGGACTTCTGTCCTCTCTGAGGCATCTGTATTCATCATAAGAATGAGCCCAGATCAGCCTCCAGGAGAGTCAAACATCATGTGGAGGACAACCATCTCAGAAGGCCTCCTCAGCAAGTCACTCCTAGGCTATGTACCAAGGATGGGAGATGTGCAGGCAAGCCGGGCCTGGCTCAAATCAACAGAATGGTCCTTCCATACTGCAAACTCCTGAGAAGTAAGAGTTGGGTGTTACTTAAACCCAGAAATTTTGGAGTGGTTTGCTGAGTTACACTAATGTGGCAAATGATAGCTGGTGTCTGGTGAGTGTTTTCAGACACCGAACTGAGATGGAAACTATGTGTCTAGGGTGGTATGGACTCTTGGATAGAGCAGGAATGTGGGGGAGGATTCTCTGAGCCATAGTGGTTTTATCTAGGGGGTGAGGGGTGAGGTTGCAGAAGTATCTACAGAAGACTAATATTTACAGAATGACACTGGACAACAGAAAAAAGAATGGTTGAAACTGAAGCAAACAGTTGCCTTCAGTTTCTAATAAAATGCTCAGGACAGAGCATCCTGATCTCTCGCTCATTCGAGGCACTGGGATAGACTTTGGAAACACAGCATCCACAATGTAGGCAGGCATGGATGTACGAGTTATGTTTTAAAAAATAGGTTAAATAAACAGCATAGAACAGCAGAGATGGATGGAAATAAGTTGAGAAATACTAAAAATGGCTGTTTGATTATGGGCTTCTCACTTACCTTCATAGTGAAAAAAACCACAATAAATATAGTTTGTACAGTATTTGTCATTTTATTTGATCACCAGGCATCCCTTTTGTAGAGAATTTTGTAGAGAAAAATTAATTATTTAGAGAAAGCTAAATACTTTCTAGGATGGGGTTATGGAAAGCATTTTTGTTTGTCCTGGGGTTTGCAGTTACCATCAAGGGATAAAAGTGGTGGTGTTATAATTCTAGTAAGACGACCCTGGTGGCAGTATGAGTCAGAGTACTGGAACAGGGATAGATGGGGGACAGGGAGGGCACTGTCAGGGATGGAGTGGAATGGGTAGAGGAAGAGAGAACAGTGTAAGTGGACTGAATGCATTTGAGAAATAATGGGAAGAAACTCTTAATAAAAGGAATAAAAGGGAGGCCATGAGTACAGACCCTTCTTCACTCTTGGGCATGTACTCTCTAGGGAATATATGTCCTGTGTTGCTGGCTTTGTGAATGCAGCACCACTGGATTTGTGTAGACATGCTCACTCCCTTGTGATCTCCAACATTTCTGCCCCCAGATGTCTGCCCTTCAGTCTCCTCCTGTACCGTTAATACATCTGTTACAAATTAATTATGGTCTCTTAATGTTTTGCTCTATTCACCAAGAACCAATGGACCTTGAGAGTTGCCTCATAGACATGCTATCTTTAGTTTTCAGTGAGTGGGGTGTTTGTTTAGTTGTTTGTTTTTTTTATCTACTTGGAGTGTATTCCAGAGGCATTCAGATATTCAGCAGACTTCTTGGAACTATGATCTAACAAAAGATATGAGTTATTTAACACAGCCAGATGAGGGTTATGTGAGGTTACTCCCATGCTTCCTTGCAACAAAGGGAGCTGGGCTAGAGAAAGAAAATAAAATCTGTTATAATGGCTTGTTTTGACTGCCCTGAGAATTCTTCTTCAAAAGCTACTTACAAGTTAAAAGGAGGTCAATACTTTTATCCACTCAAGAATGCAGCCTGTGGACGCTTCCAAAGCCTACAGCTGGATAAATTCTCAATCTAGGTGCTGGAGGTGTGGTGCTGAGCGATAAGAGTAACAAAGTTTCTTTCTTTGTTTCTCTCCCTCCCTTTCCCTCTCCATCCCTCTTCCTCCCGCTCCCCCTTCTTCCCTCCCCCCACCCCCAAGGTTTATTTATTTTGTATGCGGCATTCTGCCTGCATGTATGCCTGCAGTCCAGAAGAGGGCATCAGATCCCATTACAGATGGTTATGAGCCACCATGTGGTTGCTGGAAATTGAACTCAAGACCTCTGGAAGAGCAGTCAGTGCTCCTTTTTTTTTTTTTCTAAATTCTTTGTTTACATTCCAAACGCTTTCCCCTTTCCCAGTTCCCCCCACCCCATATGTCCCACAAGCCTTCTCTACACCCATTCTCCAATCACCTCCCTCCTTTTTTCTCTGTCCTAGTACTCCCCTACAATGCTGGATCAAGCCTTTTCAGGATCAGGGCCCTCTCCATACTTCTTCATGGGAGTCATTTGATATGCTATTTGTGTCTTGGGTATTCATAGCTTCTGGGCTAGTTAATATCCACTTATCAGTGATTGTATTCCATGTATATTCTTTTGTGATTGGGTTACCTCACTTAGGATGATATTTTCCAGTTCCAACCATTTGCTTACAAATTTCATGAATTCATTGTTTTTAATTGCTGAGTAGTATTCCATTGGGTAAATATACCACATTTTCTGTATCCAGTCCTCCATTGAGGGACATCTGGGTTCTTTCCAGCTTCTGGCTATTACAGTGCTCTTAACTGCTGAGCCAACTCTCTAGCACCCACAAAATTTTATTTTAACAATGGTCTTAGCACTAAACATTGGGAACGACTTTAAAATCCAAGGCACTTACTACTATTCTAAATAGTGTGTGTGTGTGTGTGTGTGTGTGTGTGTGTGTGTGTGTGTGTAAAAGAGGTTGGGATGGAGGAAGAGGTGGGGAGAAGTTAAGATTTTAAGAATGTTGCTTAATCTTAAAACATTCCTAGGTAGGATTGGGGAGCCATATGGACCTCATTTGGAAAAAGACCTCAAAATAAAGGTTGAAGGCTTTAGAACAGCTCAATGCGGAATGATTTAGTTTAACATAACCTTAGCTGTTCTTCAGGACTTGGCTCTTAGTAGTCATCTGAAAAGGAAGAACATTCTGACATGCGTTAGAATTCACTTGTATCTTGAGGTACAAGATTAAATTTTCCTAAGTCGTTATACCATCCATTCCCTAAAGGCTTCCCTACGCAATGTTCTGAGACAGAATGTCTAAATGAAACCCTGCATCCTAAGTCCTCCCTGACCCAGCTTGCCTATACGCCAGTGTGAACTTCATCATTTAGGATTTTAGTAAAAGCTATACAGCTGGCATAGCCCTTGTAGGCCAAGAAGATAGGGGCAGTAGAATCTTCTAGGAAGACATGTTCAGATAACTGAGGCACATGGTAGGTGGACGTCCAAAGTGGTCCCTGGGATGGCTAGCTATGACAGTCAACTTGATGGGATTTAGAATCAAAATGGAAGGTTAGAGAGATAGATGGCTCAGAGGTTAAGAGCACTGACTGCTTTGGCAGAGAATCTGAATTCCATTGCCAGCACCCGCATGGGAGTTCACAGCCGTCTATAAACTCCAGTTCCAGATCTGGCTGCCTTCTGACTGCTTCAGCATTAGATACACATACATACATACACTTGTACATATAAAATAGATATATAGTAAACTAAAGTAAGTAGAATCAAAATGGAGACAGATTTCTAGGTATGTCTGTGAGGACATTTCTAGATTGAAGTAGGCAGACCCACGTTCAAGTGGGAAGCACTGTTCTGTGGGCTGGGAGTCCTGGACTTATAAAAGGAGAAAGCAGCCACTGGGGGATATAGTTCAGTGGTAGAGTTCAGCATAGCGCTTGGAGAGAGAGGGAGGGAGAGACAAAGGGAGAGAAGAAGAAAGAAATAGAGAGGGGGAGGGAGGGAGGAAGAGAGAGAAAGAGAGAGAGATTAGCTGTTATCTATTTTTTTTACTGTGAATACAATATAACCAGCTACCTGCTGCTCCTGTCCCTGCCATGATGGATAATATCCCATGGAACTATAAATCTAAAAAATAAACCCTTTCTTCCCAAAGTGGCTTTGGTCAGGTATTCTGTTGCAGCTATGAGTCAAGTAACTAATACAGCTCCCAAGACCCCTGGTCCTGTGTAATCTCCATATAACTCTCTCCCCAGAGCATGGACACGACCTGGGCATGTGAGAAGGTACACGCTGTGATCACATGACATTGGAAGATAAAGTTTGAAGGATTCTGTTATTAATAAGTCTCCAAATCAGTTGACTCTGAGTTAATCAGAAGGATGATTATGATAGACAGTCCTGACCTGATCAGATAAAAAAAATTCTTTAAAGAGGTGTTAGGCACCTCTTGAGAAAAATACTGTCCTTTTAATGCCATACTGTGAGCTGCCTTTGGAGCCAGAGCTGCAGGAAATGTGTGACCTTGCTCCTACAATTAGAGGCCATGTGTAGACTCTGCAATGATAAATTCATATTGCTTTTAGCTGCTGAATTTATGGTGATCTGCTGTACAGAATTAGAAAACTGATATGGTGCTACCAATACAGTCAGGCAAAAACCACCACCACTACCATCACTATGACCATCAACAACAATATCAATGACAAAACAAGAGCAGGCACATCATAAAACATGGGTACTGCAGGGGATAAAGTAGCTTAGAACTAGCATCCTAAATCTAGCCTTGTCTGAAGATAATGGGTCATATGCTGGTTAGTTTCTGCCAACTTGGCACAAGCTAGAGTTACGAGGGAAGAGAGATCCTCTGTTGAGGAATCATGTCCTTTGGATTGGCCTGTTAGCAAGTCTATGGGATATTTTCTTTACTGATGGTTGATGTGGGAGGGCTCAGCCTATTGTAGGCGGTCTTAGGCTATATAAGAAAGGAGGTTGATCAAGCCATGAGGAGCAAACCAGTAAGCAGTATTCCTCCATGATTCTAGCTCTGACTTATCTTTCTAGCTGACTGTGATCAGGATGTATAAGCCAGATAAACTTTTCCCTCCTAACTTGTTTTTCGTTAGTGTTTTATCACAGCAAGAGAGAAGCAGACTAGAACAGGTCAGGTTGAAGGATCACTAAGGCTCGGATTGTTTGTAGAGTCACATGTACTTTTTTTTTTTTTTTTTGGTTTTTGGTTTTTGGTTTTTTGGATTTGGGTTTTCGAGACAGGGTTTCTCTGTATAGCCCTAGCTGTCCTGGAACTCATTCTGTAGACCAGGCTGGCCTCGAACTCAGAAATCTGCCTGCCTCTGCCTCCCAAGTGCTGGGATTACAGGCATGTGCCACCACTGCCCAGCAGAGTCACATGTCCTTAATCTAAATTCTTCAGGGTCTCTACCAACCATCCCTCTTCTAGGAACAATTTCTCTGGCCCTCTCCCTCCATATTATGTCCCTGTTCTACACTTCATCAATACAGAAAAGATTATATCAGGATATTTATTAGTCATCTGGTATAAGAATAAGTTTTAAATAAATAAAATGTGTGTGGCTGAGAGTGTTAAATGCTCACATGTGTAAATGCATGCATGTATATAAATACATTTCTTTAAGTAAGAAATGGATACTTAGGAAGAAAAGCAGTTGAGATTGATCTGGGTCACTTTTCTTTCTTTTTTTTCTTTTTAAAGATTTATTTATTATCACATGTAAATATACTGGAGCTGTCTTTAGACACACCAGAAGAGGGCATCAGATCTCATTATGGATGGTTGTGAGTCACCATGTGGTTGCTGGGAATTGAACTCAGGACCTTTAGAAGAGCAGTCAGTGCTCTTAACTGCTGAGCCATCTCTCCAGCCCCTAGGTCACTTTTCAAAAGGCCTTTTCTTTTCTTTTTCTTTATTTTTAAGATTTATTTATTTTATTTATGAGTGTACTATAGCTATCTTCAGACACATCAGAAGAGGGCATCAGATCCCACTATAGATGAGTGTGAGCCACCATGTGGTGGTAGGGAATTGAACTCAGGACCTTTGGAAGAGCAGTCAGTGCTCTTAACCACTGAGCCAGTTCTCCAGCCCTGCAGAAGGCCTTTTCTGTTTAAAAGGATTGAAGAGTAAAGTGGATCATCTTGCTGTTGCTAACAAGTCGTGAACAATAATGAAAAGTATTATACAGAGGAGCTGTGTGAAGGCCTCATGACAGAGTGGGGATTTAGGAAGTAAAAGAAGTAGTAAGGACACTTGCACAGGATTCCGACATGTCTGCCTCACAACTTTCTGACAGTGGGAGGCACCAAGGGTTGGGTGAGTTTTAAATGGCTCTTGTTGAAACAGGGCTCCAGAGGTGACAGGCATGTGAGTGGCAACTCTGCAGACACTGGGTACCTGTGTTTGTGGGGTGGGACAGAGGAGGGGACTAGAGAACCATGAACTCCAGTGTCAGGAACCCTGCTGCACTCCAGCTAGAATAGGAAAAGGGTCACCTCAAAGTCTGCAGGTCTGAGAGTGCCCTGGGAATAGGAAAGGCTCAGGGACCCAGCTCTACGATTTGGGCTTGATGGCCTGCCTGTGACCCTGTGCAGAAGTTCAGGCACATTCCAGATCAGACAATGTTAGTATTTACATTGTGTTCCCAGCCCCTAGAAAACTTCAAAGCAAGCTAAGTAAATGTCAATTCTTTATAAAGTATCTCACATGATTCAGTTATAGCGACAGAAAGCAAATGAAGACATAACTGCCTGGAGAAAACCTACCTAGTCATAGGTGCTTCCAAACTACTCTTGAGTTTTCTATCTGAACAGATTTCATACCAATCAATTAATGACCTAAGCTCCAAACCTTGGAAGTATCCTAGATTCACATCTCTCCTTTATCATTTTCTTTCAACTCTCGTTTACTAAAGTGCGTGAATTTCAATTCTGAATAGCTTTCAATTCCAGTTCTGAATATTTCATCATCTGAATCCACTGCCTGGAACAGTATCTCTGTTCAAATTAGTAGTTGTCAGTAAACAGGGGACTACATGAATGAAAGGGTGACTATTGGTGCCAGTACAGAGCTTGATTAGAACTCTTCCTGTCCCTACATCGCCCTGATGTACACTGTTTTCTCTTAGACAGATTTACAGATGGACATGCCTTTATAACTTTGTGCTATCACTTGAAGTGTCCTTAATGTTCACTGCACTTTCAGAGACCTTCACCCATTTATTTTTTACTGAGATAAGGTCTCATGTAGCTCAGGTTGGCCTTAAGCTTACTATATAACTACATATCCTTAAAGTGCCGATCTCTCCGCCTCTGCCTCATGCTGGGGGATGGAATCCAGGGTCTCATGCATGCTAGGCAGGACTCTTCCAACTGAGCTACACCTTCGGCCCCAAGGCCTTTCTCATAATGACCCCCAGTTTATGTCCTTATTTCCTGCCAGAGATTCCCAAATTTGAAAGCACAATTAGTACATAAATAGTCTCCCTATTTGCAGTACAGTCTTTTCAGAATACAAAATACAGGTGGGGGCCTTGTTTCTGTTTTAACGAAATGGACTTGTGCACAGAAACATCTTCTCAGCTGTGATGCTTATTGTAAAATGAGCTAGCAGATAATATTACTGACAGCCTAGAACTGATAGGTCACACACAGGGCACATTACAGAATGTCACCATCCCAGACAGCACACAATAGCAATGCGCTGCAGTTCCCAGGTCTGAGGTTTGGCTGTTTCTAGTTTCAGGCTGTTACTTGTTACTTTGGCAGTGCTTTCTGTTTTCAGGGCTCTTGATGTAGCCCACACCAGCCTGCCACTCTCCCTAGAAGGAGCTAGAACCTCTTGGTTCTTCTATTAAGCCAAAGTCTATCAGGAGAGAACCCCCTGCTCCAAAACTCTTAGACCATAGACCTGGCCTTTCTTTGGGTCTTTAGAAATTACCAGAGAAAAGAAAGCTACTTCCTTTGAAGTTGGATTCTGCTGGGAGACCCGACCCCTGCCAAGTTGCTTCTGCTCATGCATACACAGAATGTACCCAGGCATCTGCATCTCTCCAGATGTGACAGGCCCTAACAGGATGGGAGAAGAATTCCTTACTTGTGTTCAACAGGGTTCGGACCTTCTTTTCTTCTTCTGCTTCTTGAAGCACCTTTTCAGCCAGTGTCTTCTCCTCAGATTCAATGCAGATGTCAGCTTCTCGGAGGTACTGCAAGTAGTCGATCTCCCGCTGGGCACGTTCCACTCTCAGGGCGAGGTTGTCCACGGCACTCTTGTATTCGCCTGTGCGGGTCTGACACCTCCCCAGCAAGATGGACATGTTTTTTGAGAATTCCTGGAACTCTTGAATATATGCCCTTGTTGTTTGGGCACACTTTTCCAGTCCTTGCTTCAAACAGAAAGTAAATTACCAAAGTTACCAAATTACTATAATTATTTAAATGATTCAAGTACTACAAATAGTTATCATTCCTAGAAAGAGATTATTAAATATGCATAAATTATCAAAAGGGGATTTTCTAAATACCTGTTTATTTTAACTTGCTAACATATTATAAATATTTCAATATCACTGTTATAATTATAGTAATATATATTATTGTATCATAGAACACACTAATTTTTGTGTTGAGTATAGTAGTTAACAAATGAAACTACTATATAATTGTTGTACATATGGTATTTGATGGAGAATGGCTAAGTAAGTTAACATGCATTTTGTATTTTTTTATATTTTGTTGTTTGCATATTTACTTTTGAGGTGAAAAAGAACCTTTTCTCTTAATTTCTGGGTATGCAGTATATTGTTCTTATCTATAGTTATGATAGGTACAATGGATCTCTTGAACATTTTCTTTCCTGTGTGTGTGTGTGTGTGTGTGTGTGTGTGTGTGTCTGTGTCTCTGCCTATGCCAGTGCACACATAGAGGTACAGAGCAATACCAGGTATCTTTCACAATCATTTCCACCTCTTATGCTTTGAGGCAGTGTCTCTCACTGAATCTGAAGCTCACTGACTGTGTAGACTGCCCGGCCAGTAAGCACCAGACAATTGCCTGTGTCTGCCTCTACGGCACCAGGCTTACGGATGGGTGTCTGCACACCTTACTTTGATGTAGATGCCGGGGATCTGAGCTCAGGTCCCCACACTTGGGCAGCATACTTTTCTAACCGAGCCATTGGCCGATCTTCAGAACTTACTCTAATTAAAATTTTGTATTCTCTGATCAATATCTCCTCATTCCTCATACTTCTCTATTTTTATGAGTTCATTATTTTCAGATTAAATGTATAGTAAAATCATCCATTCAGTTTGTCTTCTTGGGGCTTGCTTATTTCACTTAGCATAAGAGCCTGCAAGTTCCTTTACAGTGTCACCTATGAGCTTCATTTTAAAGGCTGAACAACATTCTATTGTGTGTATGTACATGCTATTTATCTGTGTGTAACATAATTTTAATAAGATGCAGCTTCTCATTACAGTGAAATCCCATTATTTGTTCCATTAAACAGCTTTCAATGCCCATTAGTTTTCAATTTTTTCACTCAATGTTAAGGAAAAAAGACGTTGGTATTTACATTTTTTTTTAACATCCCTAGCTATAGTCTTAGACTAGATTTCCAGAACTGAGTTCCAGTCCCTCACATCCGGCACAGAGTTAAGGATAGAGTAATAGTCAACAAATATTTGGTGAATGGAAGAATTAGTGAATGGAAAGACTGCTGGGTCAGAGTTAATAGTTAAAGCTCACTTGGCAACACTGACTAAGACCTTCTTCACAAACAGAACACCTTTCACTCATAATCATGCAGGGCACTTTCTCTTGAAAGAGAGAGGTAGTCCCAAGTCTCTATTTCCCCTTTCTTGCTCCCCCACGTCCCCCTTGAATGTATCCTTGTGTTGTCAAGCCTCTGCACTGGCCAGAAATGCTGCTACCTGGGATTTGTCTTCACCCTCAAGTCAGAACCTAGTGGTCAAAGATGGGCCTGTCTTTATCTTCTACAGATCATATCTACACAGCTACGGAGCTACAGGGGGGCAGAAATGCTGCAAGGAAGTTTGTCTGTAGACAAACTCTCTCTCTCTCTCACAGGACCACAGGACAATGCACACGAATTTAGCTAAAGCCTGAGGACAGATTTGGCTTTTCTTTTTCTTAAGATAACAAGACTTTATTTAAGTTTGGGGGCTGGGAAGATGAGATGGCTCATCTTCCCAGATGAGCACTGGTTCAGAGCTCTGGTTGCACCCGCAAGGCAGCTCACGTTGTCCAGTTCCAGCGGACGATTCCTTCACCTGGATTCAGAAAGCACATACATGGAGTAAAAAATGAAGCAAGCTCTGCCTGACCAAACAGCACTGGCGCCTGTGTGCCAGCCAATCAGGGAAACTAACCTGGCTTAGATACCACAGCCAAAGAAGCCCAAGAGCATCTAGCTAACAACTGTTTACAACAATTGGAAGGCTAATCCATTTTACCCAGAATTATAATAGCACACAGATATGGCGCTGGAAGTATTTCAAGTGGGGACTAAGCCTTTAGTGTCACTGCACACTACCAGCAACTTCAGCTTCCAGGAGATGGAGGCCCACACCCTTGGTGTGCTAATAGCCAGTTTGGGCTTGACAGCCTGTTAAAACCAAACCGAGCCCTCCCCCAATCTAATTACATCTAGTGTCTATTCCAGAAATTGATCAGGATCTGTGAGCAGTGCTCACAGGAGCACATTTGGCATTTTAAGCAGGTGGGGCTGGCAGTGTGTCCAGGAAGGGAACAAGGACTGCAGTATGGAGCCTGGGGTCTGGGAGTGCTTTATCTACAGATTCCAGGCCTCCACCTGCTGGATGAACAGTACAGGATACTGCATTTGGATTGTTCATTCTGTGCACTTATTTTACTGAAACTATAGATAGCCCCATTATTTGGACTTACAGATTTTTTTTTCAGAAAAATATAGAAAATAAATGTTTGAGGTAAGAGTGTCCTCGACAGAAGATGCATAATATGTCAGTTCAACCTGTATAAAAGCTAAGCATTGCCAGGTGGAAGGTTATATTTGTCCCTGAAAACCTGACTGGCCTATAAAAATATCAAATTTTGTTCACTTGTTTTTTTTTTTTGTTGTTGTTGTTTTGATATAGAGTCCCATTTAGTCTAATCTGGCCTCAAACTTCCTGTTTAGCCAAAGGACTCTGAAACCCCTGGTCCTCCTGCCTCCACTCCCTGAGTGCTGCTGTTACAGCTGATGTTACAAAACATGCCTGGCTTATGCAGTGATGAGCCTTGAACCCAAGGCTCCTGCATGCTAGGCTAGTATTTACCAACTGAGCCACATTTCTGACCCCAGGTTTTTGACTGTTCTAACAAGGTTCCCACCTCAATGCTCTTTCTCTGATTAACATTGCTAGAAAAATCTCATTTCCAAACCTAAGTCTAGTTAGGAATAAAAACCAAAAATCTACAGTGAGCCTCCCCATATATAGCACTACATTGTTTTATAATCATTTAACAGTTTATTATAAAAAGACAAAGAGAAAAACTGGAATTGGTTAGCAACTCAATTCAGTAAAAGATAAAGAAAATGTGGCTACAGTTTTATTATTATTATTATTATTATTATTATTACTATTACTATTATTATTATTATTTTGTAGAGATTATTTTTTTATGGGAGAGGGATTATCTCTGTAATCCAATTAACCCAGCAAGTCTTGGGGGAAAATATAGACATGAGATTAGCACTGAGGGGGAGGACTTTGGACAAGAAATTAATTTCTTTAACAGGTTAAAAAAATAAATAAAAACTTCCAAACTTTCCCAAACTAACCATGAATCTATGACATCAGCCAGTAGTTTTTAAAAAGAGCTGGACAAGCAGGGGTCAAATGCTGTTAGTATTTAGGACCTTCCTCAGGAGTCCTTGTTTCCTCTGAGGTTGCATGCATTTGTGTCTTTCAAGTGATGGTTTATAACTTACTATATTTCCTCTTCCCCTTTTCTGCTAGGAGGCTTGGAACCTGCTTGTACAGGAATCCAGATAACCAGGTCCATGGGATGACCCGGAAGCCGGTCCCACAGCTCCTGCTGACGGGCACTGATTCATGCCACGTGGGACTAGCCAGCGAGTGTCTCTTCTCCTAGTGGTGGCTACAGTTTTAATTTCATACTTTGAAGACTGGACTATTTGGTTATATGTTCAACAACATGGAAATTTACTCAGTGAGTTAGGTTCTGAGTATGGATTAATGGCCTAAATAAATCATCCCTGATTTGTGAAAGTTAAAATCTCTATTAAGTCTGTAGAATATCATTTGAACTTAAATTCTATCACTATGTCCATTTTATAGGTAAGAAAAACTGCCAGGGGAAAGTACCAAGTGGAGCCAAGCTCGAGGTCTCACGACAGAGCGGTCTGCACTGGAGCTAGTGTCCTGAACTCCTAGGCTATGCACATCTGTAAATGTGTCTGCAGTGATTCATTCTGTACCCGGAAGACATGCACCCTCGTTAACAAGAAAGTGGGGGCACCACAGAGTGACTTCCAAGAGGCATACTCCCAGTGAAGGGAAGACTCGTCACCTACCTCCAAGACTTGGAAGCGCTGGTAGATGTAGTGTACCATAGCTGGGTCCTGGGCATGTTGTGGTGGGGGCAGAATTGCTGCAAGGAAGAGAACCAGTGAAGCAGAAGTTCCCCGAAGGGCCACCATTATGCCGCACACTTCCCAGGAACTTCGGTTCTCTAAAATGACTCAAGGGTCCAGGTGGTGATCTCTGGTTTTCTGTCTTCTGCTGTGGCAATTCCTTGGAAAACAACGCTTTGCATAGCCAGAGAGAACAAAGTCCGCTTGTTATTCTACCCAGTGCATGATCTCAGTTTCAAGCTGGTGATCAAGTCCAGCTGTTGGCAAGCTAGTTTCTGCAGGCCTTACTTGTTCACTTGGTGGCAGAGAGCTCCCGGGGTCCAGCATCTGCTGCCCTCAGCTTGGACCCGCATCGAGCCTCTCCAGGCTACTGGCTACTTATTGCTTCAAGGTTCAGAGTGTATGGTTGGGGAAGGGGTGGGGAGGTCTTTTCCTCTCCCCTCCCCGAGCTCTTTTACTTTTGGTTCCCTCCTCCCTAATAGACTGTACAGTCCAATCATAGGCCTAGCTCAACACAGGCCACCCCCAAGGTCTCCGTGTTGGAATTTCAGTTCAGTTTCTGGCAGAAATTCCTAGGATCTTTTTCCAAGCAGTTCTGTTGGGAGACCCCACCTCTCTTTCTTGCATTCTTGTAGCTCTTAAAGGCATAGCAAGGAAATGTGACCACTGATCTACGCCATCTCAGGAAAGTGGACAGGGCAGCCTCTCTCTGTGGGCAGAGAGGTACAGTGGGCCACAGGCCTGGCTACCCAGGCTTTGTCAGGGTTGAGCTTAGAAGAAAATTTTTTCTTTTTCTTTTATTTTTTAATTTTTTTTAAATTTATGTGCACATGTATGCATGAAAGTATGGGGCCCACAGTGGCCAGAAGGTGGCATCAGAGATTCCTGGGTCCAGAGTTACAATCTTTCTAATATGATTGCTGGGAAATGAACTCTAGTCCTCTGCAAGAGCAGCAAGTGCTTTTAACCACTGAGCCATCTCTCCAAGCCCAGAAGAAATTTCTTAGGAGGAGAATGAATGATTGACACAGTGGTATTTGGGGCACTGAGTCATCAGGAAATGTAATTCCACTGTGATAAAGTCTTAGAGTTTCCTGTTGTCACTGTCAGAATTCCCATTAGCAGCAGCCTAGAAACAGGACCCTGAGCCCAGCTGAAGAGAGATCATGCTGCTGGAGCAAGGCCATAAAACCTTTCATGTTTACGTTTCCTGTGCTAGCGTCTACCTACGTTTACCTCTTTTTCCACAGGCAGGCCCAGGACTCCACCTCCATGTTCTGCTTTGTTTTATTTTCCATTTTTAGTGAATCACTTTTAAAAATAGGAGAAATTGGGGCATTTATGAAATGTGGAAAGAGCCCGGGTCAGGAGTTAGAAGACTTGAGTTTGCATTTGATCCATACACAAGAAGCTAAAATCTAAAATCTGAGAATTTCTTCTTGGTAGCTCTTGAATATCCTTGTTTCTAATAGGTGTTCCTCTCTCCTCTTCTTTGATATGATTCTGGTGGCTAACTGGTTCTTCCCTATATCCTTGGTAATGCCTCAAGCAATAGCTTCTTATTCTTAAGAAAAATTGCTCCTGTTTGAGAGAACCATCTTTGAATTCCTTCCAAAACTGGCTGAACTTTAGCTGACTTCTCTTACACCCTTATTAAAAAAACAAAAACAAGACCAAAACCACAACTGCCTTCTACATCTGTGCTTTTCTTCCCATATATTATGCAGTCCTTAGTATCAGAGAAGTCTCTCCCCCAGCAGATGGTGGTTAACACAGAAGCTCACAACTGAACAAGCTACCAAGAAATCAGGGACTGCAGCAAACTAAGCTACAAGAGGGACATTGGGACATTTACACTACAGCCCTTCCCCAAGGCTCAAGTACCATCAGAAAGAGGGAACAGGAAGAATGTAAAAGCCATATTTTGGACAGGACTAAAGAAAAACACCATCTTTTGGACATGATAGGTCCTCTGCTTACATTAATTCACAGAAGGTATGGTTGCCTGCACAAGAACTGCACAAGATCCAGTCAGTCATCTTCCAGAATGGAATAGGAATCTCAGTGAGCTCCCACCGCTAACCAGGCGTTATGGACAGCCAATGGCTTCTTGGGTAAAGAGAGAGTCAGTTTCCTCTATGGCTCTGGCCCTTTGACAGTCCAACATGCTCCAGTGGTCAGCCCTAGACCCAGAGCTATATGGACAGCACATATTGAAGTTGGTGGGTTATTTGAAAAACTCTGAAGGGCTGAGAACACAGATCAGTAGTAAACACTCACCTAGCAAGCCCACTGCCCTGGTTCCATCTCCAACATCAATTGACAAAAATCCGTCTTCTTATCAAAGAGGGAATAATCTCCTGAAAGCATCTTGTGCTAGGTATTTTTTTTTTTCAAATAAAATACCCTATAGTTTGCTAATTTTCTTCCACAAATGCCTCAAGTCCTACCCATGGAATTTTGAATTAAGATGGAAAAGAGTCAATGGAGGAAGTTCTTGAGTATGTCCCAGTTAACTCTGTGTGTATGATGATACTCAGCCCTCCCCTGGCCTTCCTATAATATGAGCACATTATTATTATTATTATTATTACCATTATTATTATTGTAACGAGAAAGCACAGTACACAGTGAAGCCTAAAGAACCCCCAGGCAATTAGTGAAGAGGTATCTCCTTGCTTAAACCTCAGCTCCTTCCCAAGTCCTTAGGCTCGTTCTTGCCTACTGTCACTCCTGTTTTTTTGGAGGGCATGGACTCCAGCCTGACTCAACCTTGGAAGAGACTCCTGTCTCTGCCTGTTAGTGGCTCAGGCCCCTGGCTCTCTCTGTAGTCATCAGGTTCACAGGGAAAAGCCTAACTTCTGACTGACCATAACTGTTCTATTCTGGAGATTTTTATTTCTTCAAATCCCAAACAGGGATAACAAATCCTATACTAGCACCTCTAAACACCAGAACAAATGAGCCAGAGGACAGATTCCTGATTTTTTGTGATGAGAGAGGTCATAAAGAAAAGGTAAGCTTACCCTGGGGATTGTCCCAACTTTGACTGACACACACTGGCTTGCTGGATCTAGTTTTGCTCCCAGAAATCCTACTGAGTGGCTGGTGTGTTCATGAGGATGGAAAGACAACCTACTGGGCCTTAGCCTACAGCAGGCAGAAAACCATTCACCTTGTTCACTGTGTTCTTCACATCTAACCTCTAGGCATGACTATCACTCTAAACTTATGAATAAGGATAGTGACCAAGTATTGGGACCCACCTTGTTCCTCTATAAATACCAAGCTCTTTGGCTTTCCTGATTCAGTATCCTCACAGGAAACACTACAACTCTTAGAGACACACTGCTGTTTCTTCAGTATGGATGGATCCAGGTCGGTAGTCCTACATCTGTGAGCTCTGCTCTCTTTTAAGTGCCTTCCCTAAGTGACTGACCAGGTAGCCACCTTCATCATTGGTGGATCCTTCTGTTACATTTTCTTCATGTTAATTAACCACTTGCTTGATGTCTAGACCTTTACTAGCTCCCAGAATCTTCCATGGAGCTGAGAGATGCTGGACAACTCAAAGTCTGTGAAGGGGAGAACTCCATGATCAAGGGGCCCAGAACAAGCTCAACAGAACCCCATAGGGAAACAGGGACTCCTGATGTAGGTGTGAGTAGAGACTTTCTGCTTTCTCTTCTCTCCTTTTGATTCCTTTTTCTTTTTCCCAGCCTTTGTCCATTTATCAGTCATCCACCACTCCTGCTACCCACCCCCACCTAATAGCTATTGCCTTAATGTCTTGCTCCAATCTTTCAACCTCTTACAAGTAATTGCCTTGTTTCCTGCATGAGTGATTGCAGCCGCCTCTAATTCCCAGTGTTCATCTCTAGATAAAGCATTGACTGATTGATGGCAAAATGAAAGAAGCTCTTTACAACATGACCTTGGCCAACCTTTCTCACTTCAACTTTTACCACTGCCCCCATTCATCCTCCACAAGTGCTGCATCCGACTGTGTCAGAGTTCACAACAAAATTTAACAATGTGGTGGTTTCTATGCTTGAATTAGCAGGTCGAGAGATGTACAACCTAGAATATTTTCTCCCCCTGTAACTAAAAATCCTTGTCCATCTTTCTCCTTCAGGTCTTCCTATCACCTACTTCCCCCACCCCTGGCAGAATAGCCCTTCCCTCATCTGTTCTAGAACACAAGGAAGTCTGGAAATTTGAGGGAGAGGTTGTTTTGTACATAGGTGCTCTGGTGCAGAGGAGTGGTTGAGCAGCCCCTGGGGCAATGGATGTGGAAGGAGGAAGCAGTGTACCATTTTTATGAGCTGAACTGTGTCCACAGATTGCTGTTTGCATCCTAATCTCTGTGATCTTGGAATGCAACTGTATTTGGAGACAGAGAAGGTTAAGTTAGAGTTAACTATTGAGATGGATCCTAAACTCATCTAACTAATAATGTTCTCATAAAAAGAGAAAATTTAGGCATAGGTACAGATACAGATAGGCTGTGTGGGGGACACTGAGGGATGGCTATCTGCAAGCTGAAGAGGATGGCCTCAGAGAGCCAAACATGTTGACACTTTGATCTTGATCTTTCAGCCTCTGGAACTAAGAGAAACTAAATGTCTATTATGAAAGTCACAGGTCTGTGGTATTTTGTTCTAGAAACCTGCCACACCCAATATAAGCATCAACTTATAATGTACATGGAGTACAGGGTGTTATTGGTCAGAAGTGAACTGACTAAGGGAATTTGCTCAGAGAAACACTGTTGCACCCCAACTCCAACCTTCCTACTACACACTTGTGGTTGATACGGGCCAAACACCACAGATATGGCCTGTTTTTCACTTACCTTTTTTGCAAAACTTTCTTCAGAATTATTTCTCTCAGCCAGCAGTGTTGTATTTTATCTCTAACAAATGCAGAAATGGAGGCGTTTCCTGGATTATATCTATTTAGTCAGTAACCAAAACTTAAACTCTCTCTCTCTCTCTCTCTCTCTCTCTCTCTCTCTCTCTATATATATATATATATATATATATATATATATATATATATATATATATGTGTGTGTGTGTGTGTGTGTGTGTGTGTGTATGTGTGTGTGTGTCTGTATCCCTTTTTTTCTTCCTGATCTTTTTTTTTTCATTTTTTTATTGAGTATCTTCTTCATTTACATTGCCAATGGTAAAACCTTTCCCAATTCCTTCCCTCCCAAAAGCCCCCCTCCCCAACGATTCCCTACCCCTCCTCCCACCCCCCTCTCCATGTATATGCCCCTCTACCAGACACAGTCCCACCTCCCCCCCAACTTCCCCCCCATCTGTTTCCCTTTGTTGGGGCATCTATTGAGCCTTTACCTGACCAAAGACCACTCCTCCCACTGATGCCCAAAAAGGCATTCCTCTGCCACATTTTTGGCTGGAACCATGTGTACCCCTTGGTTGATGGTTCAGTCCCTGGGAGTCTTGGGGTGTCTGGGTGTCTGAAGTCATTGCTCTTCCCATGGGGCTATATACCCTTTCAGCTCCTCTGGGTCACCCTCCAGATCCTCTATTGGGGACCTCAAGCTCAGTCCAATAGTTGGTTGTTAGTTTCTGCCTCTAAATTTGTAAGGCTCTGGCAGGGCCCCTCTGGAGACAGCCATGGCATGCTCCTTTTAGTATACACTTCTCGTCGAAGTGTCGGGGTTTGCTGACTATAGGATGAGTCCCTAGGTAGGGCACTCGCTGAGTGGCCTCTACTTCAGACTCTGCTCCACATATTGCCTCCCTTGTTGCTCCTGTGAGCATTTTGTTCCCTTTCTCAGAGGAACCATAGCACCCTCACTTAAGACCTCCTTCTTCTTGAGCTTCCTGTGCTGGGTGAATTACAACTTGTTTATTTTGAGCTTTTGGACTAACATCCACTTATTAGTGACTGCATACCATGTGCGTTCTTTTGTGACTGGGTTACCTCGCTCAGGATGACACTTTCTAGTTCCATCCATTTGCCTAAGAATTTCATGAATTCATTGCTTTTAATAGCTGAATAGTACTCCATTGTGTGTATATACCACAGTTTCTGTATCCATTCCTCTGTTGAGGGACATCTGGGTTCTTTCCAGCTTCTGGCTTTTATAAATAAGGCAGCTATGAACAGAGTGGAGCATGTGTCTTTATTACATGTAGGAGCACTTTCTGGGTATATGCCCAGGAGTGGTATAGCTGGGTCCACAGGTAGTACTATGCCCAACAAATTGGGAAAAGATCTTTACTAACCCTACATTCGATAGAGGGCTAATATCCAATGTATACAAAGAACTCAAGAAGTTAGTCTCCAGAGAATTAAATAACCCTATTAAAAATGGGGTACAGAGCTAAACAGGGAATTCTCAACTGAGGAAACTCAAATGGCTCTAAAGCACCTAAAGAAATGTTCAGCATCCTTAGTTATCAGGGAAATGCAAATCAAAACAACACTGAGATTCCACCTTACACCAGTTAGAATGGCTAAGTTGAAAAACTCGGGCCAGCAGATACTAGAGAGGATGTGGGGAAAGAGGAACACTTCTCCATTGTTGGTGGGATTGCAACCTGGTAAAAACACTCTGGAAATCAGTTTGGCGGTTCCTCAGAAAATTAGACATAGTACTACCTGTGTCCCTTTTCTAATTCTCCTAATTCCTCACTTAAGGATATACTTTTTCGTTGTTTAGGAAATGGTTTTTGCTACCTATTTGTGTTCCAGGTATTGGACTATACTCTAGGGATACAATGATAGACATGGTACACAAATTCCTTGTCCTAATAGGTAAGTCAATTACACGGGTACATATTACAGTGTACCATAATTCTTATAATTACATAGTTGTAAGAGCACCGCCAATTGGCTTGACAGCATCAAGCAGTGCTCAGTAAATCTGAGATGACTTCTCAAAGGAAGTAAACCTTAATTGAGACCTGAAGGATAGATAGGTGTTAACTCCCAAAGTGGATAATGGAGAGGAGAGGAGAGGAGAGGAGAGGAGGGGAGGGGAGGGGAGGGGAGGGGAGGGGAGGAGAGGAGAGGAGGAGGAGGAGGAGGAGGAGGAGGAGGAGGAGGAGGAGGAAAAAGAAAATGTCCCTGTCATAGAAGCAGCATCTCATGCAAAGAACGATGACCTAGACATGGCTTAGTGGGCTGGGAGCTAACATGAAGGCTATGTGGTGGCATTTCTAAAGTGGTAGGAGACTGCTGTATTTTAGAATTCACAGGAAAGAGACTCTGAGGCCAATTCACATGCAAGATATCTCTGAGAGAGTGCTTTCTGGAATAATCTTATGAGGGAGTAAGGGAAGAAGACCCAGAGAGGAGTTAACTTGCAAAATAGTTACAACACAGGTCTCAAGTGATTCCATGGGGAGATTGGAGTCAGGACAGGCTCTTGTAGTTATAAGTCTTGTTGCTGTGACAAAATGCCTGAGAAAAACACCTCAGGGAGAGGAAGGTTTGTTCGGATTTACAGTGCGACTCACTGGGGAGTTACGGTGGTGAAAGCAGAAGGAAACTGGTCCCATTGCATTATGGTCAGGAAACAGCTGAAGGTGGGGGCATGAGGTCACACTGTGTCGTGGTCAGGAAACAGATGAATTCAGTTCCTTTCTCCTTTCTATTCAGTCCAGAAACACAGACTATTCAGGGTGACTCTTCCCTTGTCACTTAAATGTCTCTGAAAATATCCTCATAGACACACCCGGGGGTGTGTTTCCATGGTGACTCTGAAGCTGATGAAGTAGACAATGTAGATTAACCACAACAAGAGCCCATTAGGTATTCCCTACACTGAGGGACAGACACTTGTCAATCAGTTCCTTGAAGAGGGCCTATGGTTTTGATGAGGAAGGCAGGGCAATTGCTTTAGGGCACTTTGTTTAGAAAGTCTCAGCTGGGAGCTGGGAGTGGGTGGTGCTCCAACAGCTTCAGAGAGGAGCATCCTTGGATGTCAGAGGAAATGTAGGCAGTGGACCAGTGGCTCCTTCAGAATCACAAGGAGAACCCAGACCTTGTCAACTGTGTAGGGCAGACCAACCCCTACAGGAGTCACTATAAGAGCAATAGGAGAAGCATAGACTTGGGAGTGGGTAACCTCAGTAGATCTGTGTTTTAAGGAGCTCTTTCTCTGGAGGCCAGACGAAGACTTGACCAGAGGGCTTCAAGACAAAGTTCAGGTACACAATGGATTATAAGGCTGTTAGAGAGATTTGTGGGAGAATATACAGGGCTAGAATAGTGTCAGTGGAGAAAGTTCTAATTGGAGGCCTTGCATATATAGCATGTAGAATTGACAGGATTTAGTTACTGATTAAGTGAATAAATGGTACAGTGAAGGAGTCTGGCCTGACGGTCAACCTCTATTCTGATCCCTTCTGTCTATTATCTAAATTGTAGCCATGGTGATGAGCTAACGTGCCAAGTTACTACGTAATTTTTCTGCTTAGGAGCCTCAATTGTCTGCCAATACTTTCCCAATAAAGTCGACATTCCTCAGACTCAGTGAAATCTTTGCAAGTAGACTGTCTAATGCTGGGATTTCCAGGACTGACTGCTCAGAAGAGGAAGTGGGAATGTGTATGAGGTACACACCTCAGTGGAGGGGGACCCACATATCCGCTACCATGTAAAGCAGCGTTGTCCAGAAATCTCTTAAGATCGGGCTCTCTCTCCAGATCCAGTCTCTGCGATGCTGCCCATTCTTGTCACGGCTCCTATTCAGTCTTGGAGCTGTACTGAACACCACACCCTCGCCTGAACTAACCGCCTTCCTCATGGTCTGGGCTCAGATTTGCTTCTGAACTGACTCTCCATGTAAGTCACAGTTTCTTAAACTAGGTCATTCTCCAGTTAGGCTCTCATGACTAGAAATGGGGGTCACAAGAAATTCGGCAATGGCAAAAAAGTTTGGAATCCTCGGTTCACATGATCTGTCATGCTGTGTAATTCCACCAGTGCTGCCTGAGACAACTGTGCTCAGATGTGATACTTTTGTGTGTGAATAGTTTTAGCAATTACTCTACATATTAGGATTTCTACTCTTATGAAACATACTGGCTTCATTACAGGAAAGATTTTTATCTAAAAGTGGAAAGATTTATGTGGGTTGGAGGTGAGGGCTGGGACACGAGGAGGCATGTGAAGGGTTAACCAAAACTAAGGATGTATGTAAAAGCCTGTGGAAACACACTATTTTGGGGGGTGGGGAGTAAGGTAGCTAAAATTATAATTAAAATGTTTAAACAGAGGTATCTTTTTAAAATTAAAATTTATTTTTCTGTAACTTATTTCATTTTACATCCCTCTTACTGACCCCTCCTGGTCATCCCCTTCCACAATCCTTCCCTCCTCCCTCCCCTTCTCCTCTGAGTGGGCCCCACCTGGGTGTCCCCCCCCTCCCCAGACACTTCAAGTCTCTGTGAGGCTAGGTGTTCCCTCTCCAACAGAGGCCAGACAAAGCAGCCCACCTAGTAGAACATATCCCACAGACAGACAACAGTTTTTAGGATAGCCCCCCTCCAGCCCCCCAGTTGTTCAGGACCCACATGAAGACCAAGCTGCACACCTGCTACATATGGTGCAGGGAGTCCTGGGTCTAGCCCGTGTATGTTCTTTGGTTGGTGGTTCAGTTTGAGACTCCCAAGGGTCCAGGTTAGTTGACTGTTGGTCTTTCTTCCTGTAGAGTTCCTATCCCCTTCAGGGCTTGCAATCCTTCCTCCTATTCTTCCATAAGAGTCCCCAGGCCCCATCCAGTGTATGGTTGTGGGTGCCTGCATCTGTCTGAGACAGCTGCTGGGTGGAGCCTCTCAGAGAACAGCCATGCCAGGCTCCTGTCTGCAAGCAAAACAGTACCATTGTGATGGTTTGTATATGCTTGGCCAGGGAGTGGCACTATTAGAAGGTGTGACCTTGTTGTAGTAGGTGTATCACTGTGACCTTGGGCTTTAAGACCCTCATCCTAGCTGCTTAGAAGCCAGTATTCTGCTAGCAGCCTTCAGATGAAGATGTAGAACTCTGAGCTTCTCATGTACCATACCTGCCTGGATACAGCCAGGTTCCTGCCTTGAGGAAAATGGACTGAACCTCTGAACCTGTAAACTAGCCCTGATTAAATTTGTCCTTTATAAGACTTGCCTTGGTCAGAGTGTCTGTTCACAGCAGTAAAACTCTAACTAAGACCATCATTAATAGTGTCAGGGATTGGTGCTTGCCCATGGGATGGATCTCAAGTTGAGGTGGTTATTGGTTGGCTATTCACTCAATCTGCTCTGTCCCTGTGCTTACATTTCTTGTAGACGGGGTAAATTTTGGGTTGAAAGTTTTATGGGTAGGCTGGTGTCTCTATTGCTTCCCTGGGGTTCGTACCTGGCTACAGGAGGTGGCCAGGTTTCATATACCTAAGACTGTGACTCCCAGCTAAGGTCACTCCCATTGATCCTTGAGCACCCCCTTATATCCTAGGTCTCTGTCTCATCCTCAAGATCCCCCCCCAACAGAGGGACCTTTGTGAGTGGGAAATGCTGCTTCCAGAGGGCACAGGTTATTACATGAAAATCCCAGTGCCGGGTATGGGCTACCTGCCTAAGAGCTGTTGGTCAGGGAGGCCTCCAGGGCCCCCTGAACAATGCATGGCAGTAGCATTGTTCTTGTTTGCCCACTAGAACTGGATGGTAAGACTCTGCTGATAAAGATACTACATAGCTTGGTGGCAGAACACAGCAAATCAAGCTGGAACGGAGATGGACGCTTCTTTCCTGATGACTAGCTTACGGAGTGTGGGGAGATGCCATCCAGGCTGCTGTGAGTCACAGATCAGCAGATGCCTCGCCCAGCTGTGAATGCTGTGAACGCTGTAAATTGCATTACTGACCTGACAAGCAAGCAGGGCCCACTGGAGCAATAGTGGTATATCTGGTATTGTGGGCAACCAGCAGCTTTTATTTATGCCCGAGGCCTGTTCCACAGGAAGGAATTTGTGGCTGGTACTGACGACCTGGTCAAAAGTCCATAATTTGGGGCTGGAAAGATGGTTAAGAGCACTGACTGCTCTTCCTAAGGTACCGAGTTCATATCCTTGCAACCACATGGTGGCTCACAACCATCCATAAAAGAGATCTGACGCCCTCTTCTGGTGAGTCTGAAGACAGCTACAGTGTACTTAGATATAAAAATAAATCTTTTTTTTTTTTTTTTAAAGCCCATAATTTAAGAGATAGTGGGCAGGGGGAATCTACTCCTGTTGTTTTGCTAAATGGACACAGGGTCAAATTGCCTTCTCAATATTTATGTTTATACCCAAGATTAGGGCTGCTCTCTGTCCTTGTCAGAGAAGTTCTTGTTTGTAGTGGATAATGGGTAGTGGAGAGTCTCATAAGTGGTCAAAGAGCGGAGAATAAGTGTCTATTGATTGTTCTGCCCTTAACGAGACAGCTATATCATCTTCTCTAAAACCGAGAAGGACTTTTGCGGGAAGGAGACATAAAGACCCTGAGGATGAAGAGAGGTCAACACTGTCTCTCACATGTGATGCCGTTACCGCACTCATGATAATGCACAGTAGCTGTGTTACTTGCATATCTCTCTATAGCTGCTGGGAAATGCATGAGATTGGATCCACAAATAAATCTTCAGAAGATAGGAGGCAATTCCCTCTCAGTTGAAAATACTAAAATTTTTTTTAAGCTTCTGTATTTTAATGACATTCCTCTCAAGCATATTCCAGACTTATTTACCTTTAAAAGTCATTATAGCTTTCTTTTAAAATGATTACTATTAATAATATTATTATTATTGAGGGGCACATACCATACCCCATTGTGGAGATCTGAGGGTAACTTCGTGGAGTCAGTCTCTCCTTCTAACTATAAGTGGATTCTGGCGATTCATTCAGGGTGTCAGACTTGCTCATCAAGTGCATTACCAGATTATTCATCTCAATGGTCCACTGATTGGTTTTTTTTTAAAATTTTATCTCATGTATATTGGTATTTTGACTGCATTTCTATCTGTGGACACCATTTATATGTGTGCAGTACCAAAAGAGGCCAGAAGAGGGCATAGGATCGCCTGGGATTGAAGTTACAGCTGTAACTGTGGGTTTTGAGAATTGAACCCGGTGTCCTCCGGGAGAGCAACCAGTGCTCTTCACTGCTGAGCCATCTCTCCAGTTTCACAGCATATTGTTTTCTTATAAAATCTCTGAATATTTAGTATCACACAGTGCTCCTTCCGAGATTGTTAAGGTGTATAGAGCAATTTGCAAGCATTGGCAGAAGAACATTTTAGTTTCTGGTGCTGCCCATGTTCTCTGACCTTCTGCCCACCTTCCCTCCATCTCACTCTTTCAAATCCAATGCATTAATGCTGGGCTTGCTCTCTCCTAGCATGTGAAACAGCCTTGTTTGAGATGAGGTTTCGACGTGGCTTCAGCATTTAATAGGGACTGGATGGATACTCTACGACTCTATTCCTCCTCTTTTCCTAGACCACAACCTGATTTGGTAATGGGTCTCTGTAACATTTACAGAGGACTCAGACTGATTGTCATGAGGGCCTCCCGGGACCGTCTCCAAAGACCCACAGGACCACCCACCGGTACAGGCGGATGCTCACCTCTGTTCTCCTGTAATCACACTCTGATGTGAATTCCGTGCCAGCACATCTTCATGCTCTACCAAGCTGCAGCCCGCAGCTGCCCCCAAGGAAAGCAGGACATTTGGGCAGAGAAGGCTGGGAAGGACTTTGTAGGCTTTAGGTCTCCACATTGCCACTGACGTTGCACAGAATTCTTTTCCCAAATATTGAGCACATTTTAGGTCCCATCACATGTCAAGGGGGAAACCTTCCTCCTCCCTGCCTCTCTGCCACCCTGGAGAAACAGGAAAAGATCAACCTGAGCTGATGGCCTTTGTGGGGGCTGTGCAGAGAGGCCGACTCAGGAAGAATCTATGTTCAGACTTCAGCATGCTTTGAGCCAGGGTGGTAGATACCATAGGAAACACTGTTCCCTTGGAATACTAAATTAATTTTTTAAAACAGTTCACAGGGATAGGGAAGCATCTTGGTCAGCTCAGTCCCCAGAAACTGACTTCAAACTCTCGCTTCTACTTCCAAAGTAGAAGAGACAGTAGGCATGTCCATTGCCACACTGACCTAATGACAACAGCATTCTGCATTCAATCCACTCATCTTTTCTGATCTTTGCCAGGTATACCATTATCAACTGTCTGCAAAGTCCTTTTGCTGTGAGTCGCCAACTGTCTTAGTTTTGCTGCAGGAAACACTGCAGACTCTTCAACAATAAGCATTCATTTCTCATGGTTCTGGAAGCTGGGAGGCTGGGGTTAAGGTGCCACTGCATTCAGTGACTAGTAGGGGTTCACTTTGTGGCTCATAGACAGCTGCCTCATAATGCACCCTCATGTGGTGGACAGCATGCTCTGTCTGCTCTTCCGGCTCCATAGACTCCTCCTCCTTCCTCCTCCTCCTCCTTCCTCTTCCTACCCCTTCTCTCCCCTCTTCTTCTTTTGAGATAAGGTTTTACATGTAGACCAGGCTGGTTTTGAACTTACAGAGGTCACACTGCCTCTGCCTCCTGAGTGGTATGTTTAAAGGCATATGCCACCATAATAGGCTCTCTTCCTATTTCATAAAGATGTTAATTCACTCATGATGGACCTACCTAACTAACCCTCAAAATGCCCAAGCGCTACCATTTTGGGGACTGGGAATGCAACATGAGCATTCAAGGGAACATAAACATTTAGTTCATGATACCAAACTCCATTTGTCAGCAACACTGTAACAAAGATGAGTGAGAGAGAGAAGCCTGCAAGATGTTCCCGTCACATCTTCAAAAAAAAAATTGTGTGTGTGTGTGTCAGAGAGAGAGAGAGAGAGAGAGAGAGAGAGAGAGAGAGAGAGAGAGAGGGAAAGAGAGAATTTTGTAGAACTTGTTTTCTCTGCTCGTGGTTGTGGCTTCCCAGAACTGAACTCAGGTGGTCAGGCTTGCATGGTAAATGCCTTTACCTGCGGAGCCATTTCACTGGGCCTTCAGCCACCGCTTTTAACCCTATTCCTTTCCTCTGGCTGCGTCTGTTCAGAGAAACCTCTCAATTCTGGTTATTTAGCTCCACCACTGACTCATATTTTACTGGAAATGCCTTCTGCCCCAGTCCTTTCAAATGCCCCACAGCAGTGCTCTTTCTTTCAAAGAGCCAAGTGCGGCTCCCCACCCTCAGCCACCAGGGTGAGACAGCAGTTTACCCAGCATCCACCTGGCAGAACACCTCCCATTGTTTTTTGAAATTAAGACCGGGAGTGAGAATTCCTAGAATGCTCACACCTCCTCCCAACCATTCCGCTTTAGCTTTTAAAAACCACCTGTGCAGTTTCCTGTTGGCTGGTGCTTTCTGGAGGCTGTGTCCTCTCCTACCTGACATTAGCCAGGTGTGCTGGGCTGAGCTCCAGAGCCCACTCTGAGTCTGTTCATTAGCACCTGGTCTACACTGCTCTGCCAAGAGCTTTTGGAATCTTCCAGATTATCATACAGCTTGGGTAGGGTGGAGACCACAGGGAAGGGGGCAGATCAAGGAGAAGCACCAACAGCAGTGGGGTGAGGATTTTGTAGTCCTTTGTACTTCTCCAGGTAGAAATGGCTCTTACAGCCTGGGTCTCCCACAAAGGACTGACCCTTGATCTTTCCTGCTCAGGTTCCCCACTGAGGGCTCTGGGGTTCTGTGAATTTTTTTTTTTTTTTAGCATACTGGAGACATATCCCCAGAACCTAAAGCTGAGGGTAGCTTTCCTGTTGCTCCACAGTGTGCATCTTTGGGTTGTATTTCCAACCTAAACACTGAGCCAAATTTTGTGTAAACTATTTGGACCCTTTTGCCACTAGAGAGAAGTCACTTTTCGGGTCTGGCTTTTTAGACTGAATGAGAATGCATTCCATCTAGACTCTGTATCCTTGTCCATGATGGCTCCCGCCTATGTCCTCTGCGTTCATGAGCCTTGGCAGTGTCCTCCAGAGGGGACTCCAAAGAAGACCTGTGGGCTCTACCCAGAAAGGCAGATGATCAACTCCACTCTCTTGGAAACATCACTTGGCTGTCTTCTCACTTCTCCACAAATCTTTCCTCTTCTCCTCCGGTCTGACTGAACTGAGCTTTGAGTTTTCATTTCTAAAGGCTGAGGTACAATCTGAGGTTATTCTTTGACAGTGCCAGACACCTCTGCCTTGATGTTATCCGAAACAGATGGTGAGCTATGGACAAATCCAGGAGCTTCTGGGGATGAAGATCTCTATCAGAGCCCAAGGAGAGGGATTACAGGCTGGTGTTTAAGTAAGCAGGCCAGGAGAGAGCGCTCGGTGCCTTCCCTTCTCCTTGGCTATGCCAGCCGCAGAGACGCAATCACTCTTGCATCTTGTCTAGAGGCTCCCCTCCCTGAGAGCCCTCCCTGTCCCTGGACTTCCCTGTTTTTTCCTTTTGGCATACTTGCTGGGTAGTGATGAACCCTCTGGAGGGTTGTTATAAAGAGAACCCGTTTTGGTATTTAATTCAAGATGGAACGTATAAATCCTGCTTTTATGGTCTGCATAAATCTTCAGTGGTTCTTATAGAGGCTTTTAGGACAGTAAGTATCAAATTCCTTTCAAAGTATTTGTTAAAGATGAAAAACCATTGAAAAGGGAACAGGGGAAAAAAAAGAAAGAAAGAAAGAGAAGGAACTTGGTAGACAGTGGGTCCTCAAACACTCAGATCCCTTCTGCCGGGATAGGTTGTAGAAGCCACACAGCTCTGTCCCAGCACCACACCTTTCCCAGAGTTGGGCACAAGATGTCCTCAGATGGAGGGATACAGACTTCAAAGGTGGAAGAGCACAGAACACACCATGCCAACTCTTTCTCATGGTAAAAGAAACGTATTCAGAGGAGGCCTACGCATCAGAGAGGGGAGAGAACTCTGGGCCCAGCCTCCTTCAGGAGCTCTTTCTACCACAGAAGCTGTGCCCTGGTCCATGCCTTGTGCTCCTCAGGGTTAGTGCCACTTGCAATCCCTACACATGAATGACAGACTTCAGATGAAATGACAGCTCTGATAAGCCAGCACATTGATGCTGGAGTCTCTGACATTCCTTAAAAATCACATAGCAGGGTTCCAGGTGAGATCACCTCGGGGATACCTTTTCCAGCTGTGACCGGATGATGAAGGTGTTGAGTAGAATCTTGTCTAAAACCAAGAGGGGAGGGCTGCCATGGCTGTGGTGCTGAGTATTTGGAGATAGCCGTTTCCTGAACAGACTGCCTACCTGGACCAAGTAGGCAGGTGCATTCACAGGCCCTCGGGTCATTTACACAATCCCCATGAAGCAATTTCTGAAAGACCTAGAGAGCTCCTTGCTGCCAAGGAGCCAGAGCGCCTAACCCTGACAGGGCCATGACTTCTATTTCTCTTTCATTGTTCTAGAGGAAGCCCTGGACTGCATCTGTGATCGCACGCGTGCCTATGTGTGGTGGCGCGAGGAAGTTAAGCACGGGCAAAGAAAGTCCCAGGTAGCTTCCCGGCCCAGCTCCTGGGGGAGGGCAGATGTGCTTTCTAAGCTGAGAAGCGTGGGAGCCAAGCCCGGCCACAGGTACTGGGCGCTTGCTTGTTTTCCCCTCAGCTCTCTGTGACCTGGTGGTCCCGGGATTGACAAGGGTCTAAGGGGAGCTTTTGGCTTGGTCAGTGGCAAAGCAGTCCTCAGCTCCCCACGGAGCAGAGCAGAGTTGACTACCAGGCATATTCTGCTTGAAGATGCATGGTCTGAAGTTTTGTTGTTTTGTTTTCCATTGTTTGGGAATTAGTGCCAAACCACTGTGTCCACCCACTAGAAACTGAGTAAGAACTTTATGGGTAGCACCCCAACAGTAAGTTTATACAGTGGAAAAGCTTCAAGTAGTGGGTATGGGTTCAACTTCCCTGCCTGCCCCTTGACCTCCGGGTAATTATAGCTTTCAGCCTGAAATCTTTGTCTCTCAAACTAGTGATTTCACCTTGACCCTGGAATCAACAAAGGTCATAAAATGAAGGAGGCAAGGACTCTCTCCTCATTTCTGAAAAATACCATTCTCCACAGGACTTGTTCTCCTCTCAAAAACAGTAGAAAACCTGAGGCCATGCTGTTGTCCTGAGCCACCATCTCATCTTTTCCAAGCCAGAAGAAGCCTCCAGAAGGGACACACGGAAGCTTCACCCGGGAACGGTCCCTTATGAAGGTAGCAGCTGACAGCTGTTTTCACGTGGGCAGGAAAGACTGACACAACAGACAATCCAGGAAATGCCAGCCTTTCATCTATCAACTGGAATAAGCATTTCCACAGTTGACTAAATGTACTGACCTCATAGGACTCTTTAGAGGCACAGACAGGATCCTTGAATTTCCTTTTAGTGTATGTGTGTGTGTGTGTGTGTGTGTGTGTCTGTCTGTCTGTCTGAGATAGGGTCTCTTTGCATAGACCTAGCTACCCTGGAATTCACTATATTGAACAGACCGGCATGGAACTCACAGAGATCCTCCTGCCTCTGCCTTCTAACTGTTGGGTGGGATTAACAGTGTGAGTCACCATGTCTGGCCTCAATACATAGTTTTAAAATACATTTATTTTTTCCTAAAATTTTAAAATAGTAACCTTTAAGGGCTGAGGATTGCGCTCAGTGGTATTTGTCTAGTATACTTGATGCCCTGGGTTTAATCGCCAGCAACAAACACACACACACACACATACACACACACACAGGCACATACTTACACACTCATGTACACACACACAGTTAAAGATAGCAAATTTTAAACAGAAAAAATTAGGGATATTGGATTTGGGTTTTATGTAATGTTCTTGACTGTCTTGCCTGTGCACATGTATGAGTGACTCCCCCTAGCACACACACACACACACACACACACACACACAGAGAGAGAGAGAGAGAGAGAGAGAGAGAGAGAGAGAGAGAGAGAGAGAGAGAGAGAATATGAACCTACAGAATCAGAAGAGTCATTACACACCCACTGTTATGGTATGGCCTGACACGACAGTGGGTGTGTCTAATCCCAGTGCTCACAAAGCTGAGGCACGAGACCCGTGGAGTGAGTCTGAAGCTAGCCTGAGCCACAGAGAGAAACGCACACCTGCACCCCTCCCTGCCCATGGCCAGCAGAGTGCCTCTATATCTGTCTAGTCATGTTTTCTTATGTATCAGCAGATGTTTAGGACACATCCCATTACAGAACAGTATAACTACAACAATAGGAAGCCATTCTCCACATCTGTCTGTTCTCTCTCTTTTTTTTTTTTTTTAAGATTTATTTATTGAGTACACTGTAGCTGTCTTCAGACACTTCAGAAGAAGGGGTCAGATCCCATTACAGATGGTTGTGAGCCACCATGTGGTTGCTGGGATTTGAACTCAGGACCTTCGGAAGAGCAATCAGTGCTCTTAACCGCTGAGCCATCTCTCCAGCCCCTGTCTGTTCTCTTTAAGTGTGAGTGATGCTCTTCTTCTTATATGAAGAACTGGTTACTAATGGTCATGAAGAGTTAGGATCCCTAGAGAATTGTACAAACACCCATCTTCTCTACCTCCCTGACTTGCCAATGCTAGTCCATACTGGACGCTGCAGCCTCTGCTGAATGCACACCATTCATTACCCCTGGAGACGCGTGAGTGGCAACACACACCCAGGGCAGAGATCCCCGAAGTGCGGGCAGGGAGGAGGGCTGGTTACTGGTGGGAGGACAGACAGCCTTTCTCTCACTCAGCACCAGATCTTCCCAGGGTGTTGTCCTAAGCTTTGATCAGGTTGCTTCGCATTCCACCAGGATTTTAATTTTTTTCAAGTATCGTAGTATCCTTCTTTCCTGGAAAAAAAAAAAGGCAAGAAAAACACCTCCCCTCCCCCCGCCAATCTAATGAGACAACAACTGTATTTTTCAAAAGGAATATTTACTAGGAAACTAAAGGGTGACCAAACAGAACACAAGAGAACAGAGGCAGAGCTGCAAATGAGCTGAGGAAATTCAGATTGATAGCCAGCTTCTGGCCACAGCTATACTGGCTAGGCAAAGCTATCCACACACAAAACCATCCGCTCACCACGTGGGCAGTCTTCTTCGCCTGAATGCCCCCGCAAAGCCGGCTTTGAGTCAGTGGCGTATTCCACAGTACCCCAGGGCTGCTAGCTCAAGGTGAGGAGATCCTGAGGTGGGAACTACAGACAACCCCAGGATCTCCAACCTGGGCTCCCACTGCCAAGGACATGTCAAAGCTTAACAAGATGGCTGCCTGGTAATTGTTTGCTGGAACCATTCTAGTTTCTTTGGGACCATTCTTCTAGGCGCATCTGCCTGGACCTTGTGACAGTATTTCTGCTCACTACCCTGTTGGCACTCGCCCTTCATACTTTGGTTCTAAACACTGATATGCTTCTGGATATCTGAATAGGAGGGATGGGCAGAGAGGATCCACAGGGAAAGGAAGGTGTGCTTTTCTCATTTTATCAGACATAGGCTGAACTTTGAACATAGCTTCCCTTTGAACCCCTTCAAATGAAGTTGGAAGGAGACGGGAGTGGATCCGGCAGGCCAGGGAATGCACTAAGCTTGAGTGAATTAACATTTCCTTACACAACCAAAGGCCTCTACCCTTTTAAGACATGACAAGATCTGGCATTGGCAGTAGGATTTCTTGTACTAGGTGGTGTATGGAAGCCAGAACTTTCCAACATCTACTGTGATGCTGCATCTCTCAGGTGCAAACTACACTGAAATATGAAATGAAATGAAGAGAGGTCGCTTTCCAGGATTGTCAACTGCAACCCAACTCTGGACTCTGTTACACAGACTGGAAGGGAATGGGATTGTGGAGCAGTGATGCAGAGGGTCTAGACCCATGATGGGAGAGCCCCCAGTCCATTCAGGGGATGCTGGGGCCTTTGGTTTCATTTCCTGGAGGCAGATACAGGAAGGGTGAGGTGCAGAACTGGCAGTATACTGGTTGAGAAGGATGCTGGGTAATGGATGAGCTACCCTGGGGAGAGCCCTTGGCTTTCATTCTTGTAGGTATTTCCATTTCCCAAGTGCTACAAAAGTGGTATGTGTCTGAGACGGAAAAGAGCCTCTCTCTATGGCTGCCCAAGTCTATACCCTGGGCTGATGCCTATGGAAACACCCAGAAGGCAGTTGTATCAAGAAAGCCCCAAAGCTGTGCCTTTTCTTAGTGTCATCTCTCAGTGATCTTATCCCATAACACACACTTCTGTGCCCGGGAAAGACTATTCCAGGATGAGTATTCCAACGGGAGGCAAGCATCTCTAACAAGGCTGGCATATTTCATTCTAGTAATATCACCGCTGGAAAGGAAGAGGCTGCTGGTTACCTGGGAACAGTGTTTTAGAATCCCAGAACCTGGGTTCAGCTGTGAAGAAGGACCATGGCTAGGTGGGACTCTGCCATGTACATGGGCGGGGACAGTGAGTTTGCTATGAACTGACCTGCCTTGCATGGGACTTTTTCCAGGCTGGCTTGGTCTAGTGTTCTCTTGGGCTATTCCTTGGAAAACTGGAACACTTTCTGGGGTGGAATTATCCTCGTAGACAGTCATTAGCTCACAGGTAGTAGAGTTTGATTTGAAATCTGCTGCCTATTTAGCACCTGGATATATATATTTTTAAATATTCTGTCCTTCCAGGGCATCCAATCCAATGACTGCATGTTAGACTGACCACTGTCAGGACCAGTATCATGCCCATACAACCAAACACCTTACACGAGCCTTACTAGGAGCCTTGGCATTCAGGACTCTCACTATGCCACCTGCTCTCTTCCACAGTCCACCTTGGTTTCTGACAGTGAGGGATGAGCATCCCTCGAGCCTATCACCTTGGGCCACCTGAAGAAAATAGATGAACCATTCAGAGTCACCAAATCCAATTTGGAAAGAGGGCCAGTTATTGCTGTGGTTACAGCTGAGTATTTCATCACTGGAGTCATCTGGGTGTTGCTAGGTGGGAAAAGTTACTGAAGATCTTTGTTACATGGTTGTCCGACTGTGTCCTTGGCACAAGCAGTCCTCTTGTCTGTAGTCATCGTTTCTGTGGAGAGAAGAAACAGAGAGTGAGCTGGTTTTTACTTTTATAGTTTTAATGTGTACCAAGCAAACACCAGGCACTGATATGGATGCTGGAAACACACAAACCATGTGTGAGATCTTTACCCAGATTTCAAAGGACTCATAAGGAGGTGTACACAACCTGCTAGCAGAGCCTTTGAGGCCTCTAAAAGGAATCTGAAGTACAAGTGCCACTTGGGCTAAAGGTGAGTTCAGGCCATTAGGGTGGAGGAGAAAGTCCAAGTGGAGGCAAGGAAAGGAATTAGTGCAGAGGAAGGATCATCAGGGACTGCACTGTGAGGAATATGGCTGTAGCAAGAAGACTGGGCTGGCGAGAGGGGGTTTGAGTGATGAAACCTCGTAACACTCAATCCTTGTTTGTAGATGTGAAAGGTATACACGTGTGTGCATGTGTGTGTTTTTCTGGGGAGAGAGCAGGTCCTTATACATGTTGGGCAAGTGTCCTAGCATCACGCTATACCCCCAGCCCTGAACAGAGAACTTTCTTAGTAGAACCTCAGCCTTACAGAAGCGAGTTCTCTTGTGTTGCTCATCCAACCCAGCATTCAGCTAAAATTCAATTCATGGCATTACCTTTATATACAGATTAAGGGATAATACAGAGGCACAGAGAGGACAGAAACCAAACGACTTCTGTGGCTACCATAACAGAATTTTACACACAGGCTTGGCAGCAAATGTTCTCAAATTGGAATGTGCAGACTGTCTTTCAGAAATCAGAGTTCTGCAATAAAGCTACAACTTACAGAAAGTAATTAAAGCTGTGTACATGGAAGACAGAAAGTCATGTCTGGCTTTGAAGTATGTATACACACACATCCCTCAGGGAAGATATATTCACTTCTGAAGGTGGCAGGGAAGGGCAAATAGATATCTGTCATTTGAACAGATCTTAACAGATTGCCTGGGGTGCACTGACAAGATAGTACATATGTGTTCAGACCCAGGAGTCTCCTCTATACTGGGCTAGTTATGCCTTGCCTGAAACATGTTTACAGCGCTAGCCTTTTAAAGCTAGTTCCCATATGGAGAAAAACCACTAACAGAGGCCACGATGCCAATGACCCAAGTAATAACATGGCTCTAACTGGATGCTGCTGCTGCAGGGGACTCATTTGGCGCCCTTCTTTGTGTGTGTAAAATACCAGTCTCTGGCATAGCCCTGGGGGATGCTGAGGAGTGGCCTGCTAGCTCCTCCTCTGCTTCTGATGTCTTCTGGCACCAGTCCTGTCTGGGCCTAAAGTCGCTTGTTTTCCTCCTCTGGATATTGCCACTAGGTTCCAAAACATGGTGGCCAGGGACCAAGCCCACAGACTGACAGGAGAGAGGAGTTCTGATGCATCTGAAGTGGCTGCTCATCTGGCTCCACAGTCTCACAAGAGCCAAAAAAGTCAGACGCCTAGGTTATGTCTGAAGAAAGTAGCTTGGTAGGGTTGGACATGGATGACTCATGCTGCGGGGGGAGAGAGAGAGAAAGAGAGAGAGAGAGAGAGAGAGAGAGAGAGGGAGGGGGGAGGGAGAGGGGAGGGAGGGAGAGGGGAGGGAGGGAGAGGAGAGAGAGAGAGATGGGGAGGGAGTGAGGGAGAGAGAGGAGAGAGAAGGAGGAGAGAGGGAGGGAGGGAGAGAGGGAGGGAGGGAGGGAGAGAGAGAGGGAGAGAGAGGGAGAGAAAGAGGGGAAGAGAAGGAGAGAGAGAGGGAGAGAGAGAGGGAGAGGGAAAGGGAGCCGGAGAGAGAGAGAAAAGGGAGAGAGGAGAGAGAGAGGAAAGGGGAGAGAGGAGAGAGAGAGGAGAGAGAAGAGAGGAGAGAGGAGGGAGGGAGGGAGGGAGGGAGAGAGAGAGAGAGAGAGAGAGGGAGGGAGGGAAGGGGAGAGGGAGGGGGGAGAGAGGAGAGGGAGGGAGGGAGGGAGGGGGAGAGAGAGAGGGAGGGAGAGAGGGAGGGAGGGAGGGAGGGGGAGAGAGAGAGAGGGAGGGAGAGAGGGAGGGAGGGAGGGAGGGGGAGAGAGAGAGAGAGAGAGAGAGAGAGAGAGAGGGAGAGAGAGAGAGCATCCAATATTTTCAGAAGATCTTAGAGGAGAGTTTTCTCTGGCTCAGAACAGCACTGGCCCAGTGAAGGCTGAGTAGGGATGAAGAGTGGAGACAGGGATGGTGGTTTAAGCACCGTGTGTCCAATCTTGCTGGTTCCTGCGCTACCACTACTGAGCACAGCAGATCTCTCCTTGTTTCCAGACCCCGTGGCCTTCCGGGCTGTGTCACAGGTTTGGAAGGCTTCAGGATATTCAGTCTGACAGGAAGTGGTGGTTACAATCTTACCTGACCGGAAAGGTTTCTAAGTGGATTTAATTGTCCTGAGACATAAGGACTTGATTGGAATTAAATTGAATTGAAATCGAAGATGAGAGCTGTCTCAGTGACAACCCTAATGCGCAATGACACTTCAATCACAAAGATGACAGCTGAAGTGAGACAGGCCATTCAAATTGACCCCAGATTAAGAACACAGACTGGCTGAGGGGAGCAGTTGATTACATCTCCCTGTGAATTTGAAAATGGGCTCTGATTACAGGAGTGTCTAAGGGCTTTAGACTAAGAATCTGCCAAAAATGGAAGAGATTCTTATTGTATTCAATCTTATATGTGCTTAATATTGTTACTCTTACATTTTAAAATCTTTAATCTAAAATGTGTGAAATATTGGTATTTTCTGGCTGTTTAGTACAGCTTTACAAATATTTATACGAAACAAATACCACCACCTAGAATCGGGCGAACATCACCTTCCCTCAAAGGCGGTGTTACTTTTTATTGTGTTTCCCCCTCATATAACTAGTGTGCTAAAGAAATAAGAGAGTGTGTGGTATCCCTGGGATGGGGCGGGGCGGTCACCAGCTCTACAACAGGACCCAGTGCCACTGTGCCAGGTAGGCGGGCACACCATCAAAGTGACCTCTGAACACTTTCTTCCTTCCCTCGTGCCCCCTCAGCCTTATCAGGGCCACTTCTTTTCCCAGTTGGCCATGGTCTATACAGAGGCTACAACTAATTAATGCGCAGAGACTAAGTGACCTTAGGGCTCAGTCATAATGGGATCAGCCCTTCACCAGGGAGCACGGTGGAAGAGGGGTGGAAGGATTGGAAGTCAGGCCGGGAGGAGTGCTGGGAAGCACTGTCTTCTGGGCGGGGCATGGCTGATGAGTTTGTGAATGCACTGAGGCCGGACTACCTGCTCACGAGCTGGATTTATGGTGACACTTTGTCCCAGAACAGGGAGGGCTCATGGGGCCCACTCCCCTATGAGGGACTAACAACAGTTACTGGTGGCCAAGGGAAGAGGAGTCACTTCCTTCAGCAGTGCTGCCACCATGCAATAACTGTCCTGCTACCCAGCCCTGGGCAGCCTAAGTAAACTTAGTAGGTTGCACAAACCAGACACGAAAGGAGGAGGGGGACCTGTTGGGAAGAAAGATTTTAAGAAAAGGAGAATAGGATGGGATAATAGAGGTTGAAGTGTAAAGGAATAAAAATTAAAGCAACTAAAGAAATAAGAACTAAGACAGTATAAAGGGAATGGCATTTCTATCAGCAGCTTGAGGTAACAGCTTAAAAAATGGAAATGTCCATTTGGGTAAACAGTACCATGTTAAATATTTGAATTTGTACATCATATCTCACTTAATCCTTTCTCTAAACCTTTATGTCTGATAGAACAATTAAAATTTTCTTCCGGGGAGATAAAGGATGTGGTAACGGTAAGACACAGCATGGCCAGACTCTGCTACCATGCCCTTAAGATCTAAATGCATGCTCTGGAAGAACACACGAGGCTCTGTACACCACTACAGAATCTTCCCATAAAGCAGTCAGTCCTAGGGGGCAGGAAGACCTCTTGGAGAGGATCAGTTTGGTTCCCAGTGTCAGTGTCCGGTGGCTTACAACAACCGCCCCTAGGTGAAGCTCCAGGGAATCCAACGCCCTCTGCTGGCTCCCAAAGGCCCCATCTCTCACAGGCACATAATACAAAATAAAAAATCCTTAACAAAGTTTGAAGTCTAGAAAAGAATTGAACAGTTCAGATGTCACAAGAAAGTCCATTGTCAAGTTGTTAAGGTAAAAGGTGTGGTACAAATGTGTGTGTGTGTGTGGCTGGGCGTGGTGGTGCATGCCTGTAATCCCAGCACTTGGGAGGCAGAGGCAGAGGCAGAGGCAGAGGCAGAGGCAGAGGCAGAGGCAGAGGCAAAGGCAGGCGGATTTCTGAGTTTGAGGTCAGCCTGGTCTACAGAGTGAGTCCCAGGACAGCCAGGGCTACACAGAAATCCTGTCTCAAAAAACCAAAATAAAATAAAATAAAATAAAAAATGTGTGTGTGTGTGTGTGTGTGTGTGTGTGTGTGACAGAGAGAGGGGGGAGGGAAGGAGGGAGAAAGGGAAGGAGGGAGGGAGGGAGGGAGGGAGGGAGGGAGAGAGAGAGAGAGAGAGAGAGAGACATGTACATGTTACTTACAAAGAATAGCTCATTAGCTACACACCGAGGCAAGGGTTCCAGTGACAATGCTATTCAAAAGGCAAACATCACATTTTCACATTTTTATGAATGAGGTGGTGCATTAGGTACTTACTACTTCCTGAGGTCAAGAGGAGGACACATGCAGTGTGCCCGTCCAAATCTGTAGCACCACATTTACTCACTAACAAACTCAACAAACATTTACTGAGCACTCAAAAAGAACGGTGCCCACTCTCTTAGCGAGCTCAGAGCATGAAATGCCTAAGGAGTAAGTCTCAGCAGAAAGCTCCGACTGTGTGCTACTCGCATGTGGGGGACACATGATGTCACTATCCAGATCACAGGATAAGAAGGGAAATAGTGTAAGAAAACGTGGGTTGGGAGGGAAGTTCAAGGATGTACATGCTGCGCTGGATTATGAGAGGAGATCAAAAGTCCGCATTGTCTTCTAGCAGAGGAATTCGGCTCCTTAACACCTAGCATTGGGAAAACTCCCCCAGGAGGCAAATCAAGCCCCATCCTGTTTCTATATAGTTATTTTACCCCTTCAGTTTGAAATGCTAGTGTCTAGATGGCCACAGGTATTTTCCAGGTATATTTCCATTACTGAAGACCTGAACTGATAGTTCTATTCCTATTGATTGGAAAATTAACTTTGCAAAGACAGGTGCGACACACAGGATTTGTAAATGGCAGAGTAATGAAGTTTTTGCACAAGTATATTTACTCAGAAGCAATTTGTATTTTGTGACATGAATTTTGTCTTATGTTTTACTTTACATATATTTGTTTAGCTTTAAAAAATGCATGGTCTTATGTAGCCTAGGCTGACTTTCAACTTGCTACCTAGTTGAGACAAGCCTTAAGTTCTTGATCTTTCTGCCTCTACCTCCCAAGTTCTGGGACTATAGGCCCATATTTGTACCATGATGCACAATTTATTTGATTAATAAAGCACATGCCTAACAACAATCTGCTATACTAGAAAGTTACCAAACTCATCATTTTAATGGCCATTAAGTTAGGATAACTTATTTTTCTCTATTTTTGGGTGTGTTCTTTCAGATAGGTGTCTTTATGTAGCTCAGACTATCTTCAAACTTTTGGCAGTCCTTCTGCCTTAGTCTCTGGAGTCCTGGGGTTACAGGTGTGTGCCACCATGTCTGGTTTCAATTTGTCAAGTATAGACATAGAAAAACATCTTGCAAAGTTGATTTCAAGATGCTTTATTGATTTAACTCAAATCTGCCAGTTTTTATGTTTTAAGCATCATATGAATTAGGTGTTTGACTCAACCGAGGAATGGATACAGAAAATGTGGTATATATACACAATGGAGTACTATTCAGACATAAAAACAATGAATTCATGAAATTCTTAGACAAATGGATGGAACTGGAGAATATCATCCTAAGTGAGCTAACCCAATCACAAAAGAACACACATGGTATGCACTCACTGATAAGTGGATATTAGCCTAGAAGCCTGGAATACCCAAGACACAATTCACATATCAAATAAAGCCCAAGAAGAAGGAAGGAGAGGCCCCTGGTCCTGGAAAGGCTCAGTGCATCAGTGTAGGGGAATATCAGGACAGGGAAGCGGGAAGGGGTGGATTGGGGGACAGGGGAAGGGAAGAGGGCTTATGGGACTTTTGGGGAGGGGGGGATCCAGGAAAGGGAAAATCATTTGAAATCTAAATAAAGAATATATCAAATAAAGAAAAAAGAATTGGGCGTTTGAAAACCATTTTGTTTAATACATAAAATGACTGCTGTTTGAGACATGTGATATAATTTACATGTTAATTCAGCAATTTTAGTTTAATGGGCTTCAACCTATCAATTGCTTAAGTAGTATCTGAATGTTTAAAATAATTTTGCTTCTTAGGTTTATAAAATATTGTTTCTTTATATAAAAATGTTTGAGAGAATTTGGTTAAATGTGAAATTGATTTTATAAGTTTATGGGTATTAATCTGTTAAATTAAGGAGCTGAGAATTCTAGAAAGAAAAGTTGAATATTTTAGTTACAGCCAAAAGCAATTATCTCACTGGTTCACATTGTATAGCATGAGCTAAAGGCTGTTCTGGGAATATCACAAGTGACTGACCATCACCACCAACCATACTGAGGCACACTGTTCGTCTCCTTGTGTTATATGCAGGCCCCCTCCACTTCTAATCATCCTCATTTTATTTTTATAAAGCTACCTGAAACACTTTACCAGGCTTATTCCCTGTTTCTCCCCGAAGGATACAAGCTCCACCCAAGAGAGGATTCTCGTCTTTTCGGCATGTCACCAGCCCCCGCTGTAAGTATTCAGCTAATATTTGCTGAACAAATACTTGAAGGCAGCAATTCTATCTTCAAAGGCATTGTTTCAAAGCAAGTCTGGCTGATCCTTGCTCGAATAGAATGTCACAACACAGCAAATGATGCCACGGAAATGGGAGTCTTGAAATAATCACGGAAATTAGCTGCCAGCAAGGGAGCCAGCAGCGGTCCAGACTTGTGAGTGTTCCTGCAGCAGGACCTGCCCCACCCTGTCTGCCTTTCCAACTATGATAAGCCTATGAGGACCACCTGAGGCGTTATACTTGCGGCTGCAAAATCTCATGTGAGATGACCAACAGGACCTTGGTTGCCCTTGTCTTTAACTCTCATGGGTGCTGTCTGAGGCTTGTCTGAGATATGCGTGCCACAGAAGAAGCAGGGGTCCATGGAAGAGCACGTGATTTTGTGCAGCAGTGGTCATTTATTTTAGGTATTAAGAGAACCACTGTGCTCCCAGATTTGAAAGTTGGTATGCAGAGACTATAAGAAATCAGCAGTCATTTTATGTGTAATAAGACGAGAGAAATTGGTATTCCTCCCAACAGGAATGTATTCAGGGCTGACTCTGCCAGGAAATGTACAGGGTACAGGTTATATGATGATGAACAGCAGCTCTGGCCTCCAGCAGTGACTGGCACTGCGGGAATGCATGGCACATACACGGATGATATCAAGTGTCACCAAATACTATGTCAGGGTGAGTGCCAGAGAGCTAAGAAGCACAGACAGGGAACATTTAGCTCATATCATACTGGAGGATCCTCAGGATACTTTCCCAGGGTGATAGCTAATCAGACACTTAAATGATGAATGAGATGTAGCTGGGTAACAGGCAGAACATAGAAAATCAAAGCAGGAACAAGGATGAATAGTCAATAAAAAGAATTAAATGGACCAAGAGCAATTAGGCATGGCCCCAACTTAAAGTGAAACGGGGAGAGAGCCAAGGGTCATGGAGGGACTTGAAGGCAAGGGAACCCTGAGGTTGTTCAGGACACAGGGCAGTTACTAGAGGATTTTAAGTAGTGTAGTCAGGGAAGGGATTGGGGATCAACCCAAAGCTCTGGGTAGGGCTGCGAGGATAAATCCTTGAAGGCCTGCTCCTTAGAGTAGACAGTGCCTTCTGCTGGCTGCCTAGAGATAAAGAGGTCTGAGAAAAATGCAGAGCTTGCTTTGCCTGCTCACCTTCAGTCCCTGCTGGTAAGTGCATGAGTTTTGCTGGTGCTGCTATTCTTCCCTGAAGTGGGAAATCTACTTACCTTGTCCTTCCAAGGTGGACTAAATCCTCCAGGCTTCCTTCAGTGCCAGACTGGGACTGCTAGAGCATCTACCCTCATGGACAGAACAGCTAAAACATCTTCGACCTCTCTACCATGCAGACAGCCACTGCTGGACTGCCTGGCTCGTGCTGTGCCAACCAAGCTAATAAACTCTTTGTAATCTATATCTGTTCTGTCAATTCTGTTCCTCCAGAGAACACTTGACTAATGCAGGTGGTGCTGTACTAAAGGAAAAAGCCCACGGTGTCCAGTTGGCCTATTTTTACCCATTTTAAGATGGATCACTTGGTTCAGATGTCGTACCAGTCTATTCCACCCCTCATTACATCATTTTCTCAACATCACTCCCCAGTTTCCCAACTGAGGCTGGGCCTGATAGCTGCTTGGATAATGCAGGAATTCTACATAGACGTATATAGATCTAAGAGAATGTAAGAGCCCCACGGTGGAGGTCCTAGATACTGTAAACTTCTAGATTAAAACAGACTTCTCATCTTTAATTTTCATGAAGCAATAAACCCACTCTTAGGAGCAGTTTGAACTGAGGATTCTGTTCTTAGAAGCCCAATGTATTCCTTGTCTCGTGACATGAGAACTGTCTCATTCAAAGCCCTCTGGACCAGCTCAGGAAAAAGTTCTTCAGTGTAGGGCCCACTGGTCAGGCTATGTGGGAGTCCAGCTATGCTACGGGACAACTCTTTGAAAGGATTCTGGGTGAGGCAGGGTTTGAATGTCTTCTCCAAATCCCATACGGATGTTAACTCTCAAAAGTCATAGTTAATGCTACATGAGAGGCGAGATCGTTGGAAGGTAATTGGTCCTGAGGGTTCTTTTCTCGTGAATGAAGTTATCCATTATGGATTAACTGGTCAGTAGACAAAGGGAGGCTATAAGAATGAGTTCTCTTGGTCACCTGCACTGTCTTGCTATATGATGAGTTTCCACAAACGAGGAAGCAGGCCTCTGCAGAGCCAGCACCCTGACCTTTGAGATGGACCCTATCGGAACATCTACAACCTGGTGGGAGAGAGGCTGTGGGCAGTCTGAGGGAAGCTCTTCCTATGGGTAGCATTATATAGGTCACAGAATTGGAGTGAAAGGCTCTTAGCCTGTGAGACTCTGGAAGTGACCCCGAGTGAACAACATGGAGACAGGAATTGATGCAAAAAGCAAGAGGAATTTTATTTAATCCAGCGTGCTGGGGTCGCCCTGCACATGGGGAGAGAACGACCACATGCAGGCCTTTATAAGGTCCTCAGGACAGCCGCCATTAGGTACAATGTGATTGGCAGAACAGTGTTACATCTAAACTGATTGGTTTGTAGGAAATGAGGTAGGTGGCCGATGGTCTCGTAATAACTGTGGGCCTCCCCTAGCTGCAGGGACCTCCCAGTGGTCTGAGGAATGTAATTTAGCCTCTCTCATCTGGGGCAAGTGTTCCATGACCTTTCCAAAGTTCCTGAGCTGACCCTTTTAAGCCCTGGAGGTAGACAGACCACAGCACTCCCGGCACTCCCTCTGCCTGTGAGGTCTATGACAATCTTTTCTGATGGCAAGGTGAAACAATACTGTTTCCTAGATACTAATGCTTAAAGTTACCACACACTTCCATATGTTCTTCATTTGATGGTAAAATCTCTGAACAGGTTGTTTCCTAAAACTGCATGTTTCTAAGCCTGCTCTGCTGTCAGCTCTTTTCTACGTAGTGACCAGTCACTGCGTTCACAGTTTAAAATGAAGAGCCATGTCCGTGGCCATTTTCTCTCATGTCTGTGGAGGGTAGAAAATTTTGACCATGAGCTGTGTCAAATGTAAAGGCTTGTCACATAGTGTATCATATATGTTCACATATGAGATAAACACTTAGGAGCAGCTGGATCCAGAGCATCAGTGTCACCAGGCTGCATTACTTTCTCGACCTCTCAGGCTGGCTTTCCTTTGTTTGGCCCTTTCTGGTATTGAGTTTAGAAGTCAAGATAGCTGCTAGAAACTTCATTCTAGCACCTCACAGCTCCAAATGCAGTGCGGAAGTGTGGCACTTTAAATGGGTGTTCCAATAGGACCCTTGGACCTACACTAGGTCATGCAAGGTCTTACCCTAAAGCAGTCCTGGAATGTGCTAAGAGAAGGGAAGAGAGACACTTCTGGAGCCTTCCAAATACTAGTGGGAGGGTGTCAGAGGCTGAGCCCTGAGGGGAGATGAGATCCTTTTATCAGAACAGGAGTGCTGTACTCAAAAAAATCCAACCTTTTCCCTCCAGGGTGTTGCAGGCTAAGATAACTAAGGAAAACTAGGTGCTGCTTTAGAAGAACCAAGCCTTTGCATCTACAACATCAGAACTGATCAGAATATATTTTAGAAGAGGGGAGGCACTACAGAATATAGGACAGCACCAAATTAAGGGGGGGAAAACTCCATTAGCTTTTAAGATTTTAAAAACAAAGGGCTTTTAGTTCCCCAGTTTTACTGCACTATTGTTCACCATGCATCCTACTGGGTTTGGAAATTATGGTGATACTGAAGCAGATGATTAGGTGGAGGAGGAAATAGCAAGATCAAAACAACTGAAAGTAAATTAGCAAAACCCCTTACATCACAAAGCATTAGGGAATGCAAGGTCTCCCCGCTGTGAGTCAATGCCAGCAGGGTAGAAACAAAAGAATTTTCCAGAGAATTCTTAGGCTTTGTTTTCATCTCACTTTGTTAAGTGAAGTAATTCTAACACCAAAGAGAAAACAATGCCTAGAGTCAGCATAATTGTGTGATCTCTAACCATGCAAGACCCTGGCTGAGCTCGGTGAGGTACAGCCATGTCTTCTAAATGACTGGGATGTGGGGCTGCAAAGTGTGATGAGAGTGGGTATCTGCATGCTCTTTCCAGGGACACCATATTAGAGGAAATCGCAAAGATCAAGTACAACAACTACAGGTTGTGAGATTCATCTCAGTGATCACTGTGGTTAATAACAAGTATCAGTTTGACAGGATCTAGAATTTCCTGGGAGACGGGTATGTCTGAGAGATGATCTAATTTAGATCAACTGAGGTAGGGAGAGCCAATCCCTGGGCTGGGATCTTAGACTATATGAAAATGTGAAAGCAGCCGGCCAATACCATTCATCTCTGTTTCCTTACTGTGTAAACTCTGAATTTCCCCTGTCACGCATCCCTAGTTGTCAGGTTAGAAGTTAGCCAAACAAACCCATTGTCTTAGTTAAGGTTCCTATGACTATGAATGTTGTGATCATAAAAAGAGAAAGAGGTTAAGAGAATATGGCGGTGTATAGGAAGGGAGTGCCTCAGTAGGCCCAAGTCGAGGCATCTCTTCCCCCCAGGGACCAGTCACACACAGGTATAGTATAGAATAGAGCTTCTTCAGGGAATGGGGTGGGAGTTAAGAGGGTAGTAGAGGCAGAGAAAGGCAGAAAGAAAGCGGAGGCCGACCATGACAATGCGGAGAGAGGGGGGAGGGGAGGAGAACCCAAGAAGGGCAAGAGAGAAGCTGAGAGTGAGAGAGGTGAGAGAGATAAGAGGTAAGAGGAACAAGAGAGAGTAAGAGGGGCGGAGCACCCTCTTTTACAGTAGGCCAGGCCTACCTGGCTGTTGCCAGGTAATGGTGGGGTAGAGCTTAGACAAAATCCTAACAATGAAGAGACACTGGACCACAGCAACTCTTATAAAGGAAAATATTTAACTGGGGTTGGCTTACAATTTCAGAGATTTACTCCATTTTTATAATGGAGGGAAGCATGGTGGCAATATAGACATATGTGGTGCTGATGAAGGAGCCGAAAGTTCTATATCTGGGAGGCAGAAGAGAGAGATACTGGGTGTGGCTTGAACATTAGAAACCTCAAAGCCCACCCCCAGTGATTCACTTCTTCCAACAGGGGCACAGAGCCTAATCCTTTCAAACAATGCTACTCCCTAAGAGCCTATGGGCACCATTTCCATTCAAAGCACCTCACCCCTTCCTTCCCTCCTTGTTTGTCTCAGGTGTTTGGTCACAGTAACAAGAAACACAGCTAACAGTGATAAAGTGAGAGGGAGAACCTTTCCCAAGGCGGCCTGTATGGCCCATCTATTCTGGATGGGTATGGTGGTTACATTCTAGCAGCAGTGGTGTGGAAAAACACTGTCTTAAAAGCATTGTCTGGAACCAAAAGTCCTGTTTCAATCTGTGATGAGAATAAACACCCCCAGTCCTAGCTGCTTACACTTCAAGGCTCACAGTTTGTGGGTTGGCGGCTGCTCTGCCCAAGATAGAGCCCCAGGGGTAGAGGCAGGAAGTGGCAGCAGTTATACACCTCAAAGTTAACCAAGCACGGCTCATCGGCTCATCGTCAAGTCTGCGCCCTCCCACCAAGGAAAGCAACAAGGCCAGGGCCAAAGTTACTGATGTGAGTGAGGCCTGACAAGACTGCAGAGGGTCACACTGCGAGAATCCCTCAGCCTGCTTGCTCTGGCACTCATGTGCTGCTGGTGGTGAAGACTCAGTGTGTCCTGAGGGAGACAATCCCTCTGGCCTGTTTACAGCTGCACTCCTTATCTCTCTTGTTATGGTGATGCAGTATTTAACAAAGGGACTTAGGGGAGGGCGGCTTTATTTTGGCTCTCAGTTAGAGAGGACACAGTCTTTGGGGAAGAGATGGTAGCAGAACACCAGACACTGGGTGACCCTGTGTCCACAGCCCGGAAGCAGAGAGGAACTCTGGTGCTCAGCTCACTTTGTCTTTTCCCCTTTTTATTTAGGCCAGATCCTGAGTCCATGGGACAATGCCACTCCCATTTAGGATTGGGTCTACTCTCCTCAGCTAGATCTTCCTGGAAACTCTCCTTCAAAGATACACCTAGAATTAGTATTCCTTCTGGGCTCCGCCCCAGTTACCTGGCAAGAGCCAGGTTTGCCTGGCTTACTATAAAAGGGGCTGTTTGCCCTCCTCTCCTTCCTACAGTCTGCCCCTCCTCTGCCTGATCCATTTCTCCTCCCCACCCCTATTTCTCTCCACATGTTTCTGGCCAACCTCTCTTCTCTTTTCTTCTTCTCCTCTTCCTCCTCTTCCTCTTCCCCCCTCCTGCCTTTCTCTCTCTCTCTCTCTCCCTCCTCTTCCAACTCCACTTCCCATGCCTTAAATAAACTCTATTCTAAGCTATATCCATATATTCTAAGCTTTGTCGTCATATAGCTGGTGCCTCAGGAGGAAGGGATATCTTAGCAGGAGCCTGCTGAGGCACCCCCCCCCTCCCCAACCTCATCATACTGTACATCTACCAAAAAATATCCTGCCCTCTTCTCTTTTTTATAAAACACAACACCTAGAGACATGTCTCCCAGATGATTCCCAATTTAGACAGCTTGGCAATGGAGATTAAGCACTCCACAGGGTGAAACCTCAATTGGATGATGTATATACATAGCATGATTCAGTGCCTTGGGGAGAGGAGGCGGTTGGTGCAAGAATATATCATTGTTAATTCAAGGTTCTCAAACCAAGGTGTTTTAGCTAGGGTATTACTGCTGTGAAGAGACACCATGACCAAGGCACCTCCTCTAAAGGAAAACATTTAACTAGGGCTGGCTTACAGTTTCAGAGGTTTGCTCCACTGCCATTAAGGTGGGAAGTATGGCAGCATGTAGGCAGACAAGGTACTAGAGCAGCTCAGAGTTCTACATATTGATCAGAAGGAGAATGGATTCCACACTGGGCTTGGCTTGAACATTTAAGTCCTCAAAACCCACCTACACAGTGAAGTACTTCCTCTAACAAGACCATACCTCCTAATAGTGCCACTCCCTATGGACAAGCATTTAAAGACAAGAATCTATGGGGGTAGTTTATCAACCACCACACAAGGCATGTTGGTCTATGAGAATGGCAGGGACCAGCACTAGAGAGAAGTCAGGAAAGAAATGGAGAGACACAGGCTAGGGCTTAAGGTGGTGAGAAGACAAGGGTATATGAGATTCAGTGCTCACAAATGCAATACGATGGGGAACCTCTCTCCAACAGGCTTACTGTGGTCTAAGGCTGAGGTTTATCTTCCCTAACCTAGCACAAGCTGGTCAACCAGCTTCCTGCAGGCCAGGTAGACTGGAAACCCTGAAGACCACACCTGCCAGGCCCGCCCCATTGATTCTCCTCTGGCTACTGCCTCCTTTACGCTGCTCTGCAGCCCCTTTCGCAGCACCTGTACCCTCTTCCCACCATCTACAGACTTCCTGTGGTCCTCACCATTAATCTCATCTGGGCCCCTCTGTATCTTCAGCACCTTATCAGAGCCCTGTGTATAGTTCCTTATCTTTACTGGATCCTGATTCTTTCTGTGAGTCACAGTTCTCTGTGGCCCATTTCAGAAGGGCTCAGACTCTGCCATCTGTGGGTGGGGATGTGGGGATGTCTTTCTTCCTCACAGCCTTTTCTGCTCTATCTTAACAAACAATGTCCCGTCCCCACTCAACCTTTTACCTCTCCTCCCCGCCACCATTCCTAGAGGACCACAGCCCCCCTTGCTCTCGGTTTTCCTGTCCATCCCAAGCCCTGCCTCTGAGCCACTCCAGTACAGCAGGGCTTGCTGGTATTTTATCCTTGAGCTAACTCAGCAGGCATCCTGGCCAGCAGATTGGGGAAGCTGTTGAGGCCTGGCCTTATACTCGCTGTGCCTACTGAAGAATTCAGTCTGAGAGTTTATGAAAGGTGAGTTATTTTGAGAGAATTCTATGTTCTGTCACAGAGCAGATTATGCTAGTTTATCAAACTACTTCGGTAATTCTGAAAAGAGAACTCTGTGTGACACAATGTCAGGGACACAATGGGTGCCGCAGCTGTTTTCAGTAGAGTTGAAGCAGAATAATCAGGGTATGAGACAGGAAGTAAAGCAGGGTACCTTACTGAGGTCAGGGCGCTCAGGAAAAGGAATGCTTTCTTTAGGTATGTGCTGCTGCCCTGTTCTTCTGCCCTGTGGCAGGACACAGCAGGGATGAGTGTCCATGCATGAGGAGATAAGGTCTGCTTGCAGGGACTGTGCACACATCCTGCAGGAGCAATCAAAGGCAACAGAGCCCCAAGTCAGCCCCTCATGTCAGCCCTGCAGGGTAAAGGCTGCTCTCGGAATAAGGACAAGACTCACCAATGGTGATAGACTCACCCGGCTCTGTGCGCCTCCCACCCTCTGTCCCTGTTGTCTCTGAACCTCTCACCTTCTCAGCTTCTCACTTACATACTCTCAAAATGTCAAGGTCTAGAGAGAGGATCCAGAAGCCTGGCTGGACTCTAGTGTGTCTGTCTTTGTGGGTCATAAGGATTTTTTCTTAAAGCTCCTCCTAAGGGAAATTGTCTCAATCTCAATATAAGACGAAGTGTGAGATATTATCAGCCGTGGAGGTGGGGGAGGCGTGTTCTATCATCTTTCAGCATGTAGACATTTATTCTTATTTTTAAAGTTTACTTGTTTATTTACAACTCAGTATTAGCCCTTCCTCTCCCTTTCACACAAGTCCTACCCCCATTCCGTGCCCTTTTGGGTGTCATCCCCCCTACTAATACTCCCTCCCCCCCCCATTAAGTCACTGTGGGACTAGGTACATCTCCTCCTCCTGAGGCCAGAAAAAGTGGCCTATTTAGGGACAGGGGAGCCACAGGCAGGCAGACAACAGGCTCCTGGACAGCCGGTGCTCCAGTTGTTGGGGGACCCCTAGGAAGACAAAGCTGCTCCTCTTCATTAATACTACATCTGACAGAGGGCTAATATCCAGAATATACAAAGAACTCAAGAAGTTAGACACCAACAAACCAAATCACCCAATTTAAAAATGGGGTAGAGAGATAAACAGAGGATGCTCAACAGAGGAATCTTGAATGGACAAGAAACACTTCAGAGAAATGTTTAACATCCTTAGCCATCAGAGAAATGCAAGCCAAAATGACTTGGAGATTCCACCTTACATCCATTAGAATGGCTAAGATCAAAAACTTGGGGCTGGAGAGATGGCTCAGTGGTTAAGAACACTGACTGCTCTTCCAGAGGTCCTGAGTTCAATTCCCAGCAACCACATGATGGCTCACAACCATCTGTAATGGGATCCAGTGGGATCCAATGGGCTCTTCTGATGTGTCTGAAGATAGCTATAGTGTCTTCACTATAAAATAAAATAAAATAATAATTCATATAAAATAAATAATTCTTTAAAAATACAAAGGACAGCATGTGCTAGCAAGGATGTGGAGCAAGGGGAATACTATTCCACTGCTGGCAGAATTTAAGACAAGTACAAATGAAGACATTGAAATCAATTTGGTGGTTTCTCAGAAGATTGGGAATAGTTCTACCTCAAGACTCAGTCCTACTACTAGGCATATAGCCAAAGATGCTTCACCATCCTGCAAGGACACTTGTTATGTTCATAGCAGCTTTATTCATAATAGCCAGAAACTGGAAACATAATAGATATCTCTCAATTAACAATTGGATAAAGAAAATGTGGTATAGCTACACAACAGAGTACTACTCAGGCATTAAACCAAGGATATCATTCATTTCGCAGGTAAATGGATGGAACTAGAAAATATCACCCTGAGTGAGGTAACCCAGACCCAAAAGGACATGCATGACAAGAACCTGACATAACTGTTCTCTGCGGCTCTACCCAGACAGAAGCCAATGGAAGAGATGTAGAGACTAATATCCAAACACTAGATGGAGCTGAGGAGACTTATGGAAGACTTGGGAGAAAGACTGAGGAGCCTGAAGAGTCAACTGGCCTGCATCCTTGTGGGCTCCCAGAGACTATCACCAACGGAAGAGCGAACAGGGCTGGACCGAGGCTCTCTGCGCATATCTAGCAGATGAGCAGCTTGGCCTTCATGCAGGCTCCCCAACAACTGGGGCAGGGGCTGTCCCTGAGCCTGTTACCTGCCCCCCGATATTTAGACACAGAGGAGCAGGGGCTGTCCCTGAGCCTGTTACCTGCCCTCCGATATTTAGACACACAGGAGCAGGGGCTGTCCCTGAGCCTGTTACCTGCCCTCCGATATTTAGACACACAGTCTCTTAAGATTGCATGGGATTGTCCCTAATTTTGTGAATCTGAGCTACAAATGTTATCTGTATTCTTTATGCCAAGCATGAGGCATGCTGGCCAGAGGCACTCTAGGCTTCCTCTCCTCACTGAGCACCTGCCCACACGTCGGGATCTATCCAAAGGCCTCACCACTCACAGATGACAAGATATAAACCCTGTTTCCAAGGAGCTCACAGCTTGTTCAGGAAAACAAATAATTACGAGAGGGCATTACAACGGGTATTGTAAAAGTCTATCTTCTCAGGAGAGCTTGTAGCTGTTTGCTATAATAGTCCAGTTCTCATTACTATAATGAAATACCTGAGGCGGGATGTTTTTTTATAAAGAGGTTTATTCAGTTCATAGATTTAGAGACTAAAAGGCATGGTGCTAATATCAAGTCAGCTCTGGTGAAGGGCTTCTTTGATGCATCAAATCTCACAGTGGAATGTATGCAAATGTTGCGTGGAATTTCCTCAGGAGGCATGCATAAATGTCTATTTACCCCAGAGAGACCAAATACACCCCAGATCATCAAAATACATTCCAAACAAGGGTAGCTTGGTAAGCCAGGGAATTTAATTAGGGTGAATTTAATTATGGGAAAGTGACCAACTTATGGCAAGTGCCCGCCAAGCCACACCACTGAGGAAGAGTCTTGTGTCTTCTAGTAATAGTTAAACACTTTTATATTCTGCAAGGAGGATAGGAATCTCTGAAGAAGGCCTTGAGGGAAGCTCATCCTTACATGAGCTGCAATGGACACAGCTGCTCTAATGTAAGGATGGCAATAGCTATGGCATCAATCAAAGACTAGGCTCAACTGCAAGCGAAGGCCATCTTTCCAGAGGAGAAGCCAAAGATGCTGGGAATTCCAAAGTCCTTTCTTGATTCAATGACCAAGGACCTTTGAAGAGACATTTAAACCATGTCCAACCTATATCAGGTAGAATCCTTAAGAAGTTAATTTAGGATGCAGCTGGAGATACTCCAGGCAAAGGGACTCCAGAGTGCCACATTTCCGGGATCCTGAAAGTAGCTCATGTGCAAATATCATGCGAAGGTGGCAGTGATGTGTTATGGGCTCCAGACAGGAATCAGCCAGGTTGTGGAGGGTTCTGTGTATGTTCTAAGGTACTACATTCAAAACTATAAAAAGAAGAGAGGCAGAGAGAACAACAGGATTGGGGTGAGTCATGATCTGTTAGGCAGCTCCATCATCCCCACTGTGGCAATGCAGAACGGAGCTGCTGAGAGGGATTCAGACCAGGGTCAGGAGTGGCCAGGCCTGAGGGCACACTGTCCTAGAGCACTGGACTGCTTTGGAGGCTCCTGGCTACAGGGCATGACAACTGTGCACCTGCTCTGCAGACCTGCAAGCTTCTACGTTGTCAAACTCCATATCATCATAAGAGGACACCCAGATGCATGGTCCTGAGCCCCAGGGTGAATGACAGTAGGCAATGCTGGGGGGGGGGGGATCCCATGTTTCCTTCAGCACCTCTCTCAAGGCTTAGGGCCTTACTGTTCACTGCCTGGCACCATTCCATTCCAAATATTCTTGAAAGCACCTGAGCCAAGGTGAGGCTCATTGATAGAAGGGAGGAGCAAGAACTGCCCACCCACATTTTCCAGGGCTGTGAATGAGGAGAAGCTGAGAGATACAGGTGTACTGTCTAGTCTGATACCTCTTACCCCGAGTGCTTTCCCTCCAAGGAATCACCGTGAGATCAATGGGGATGTCAGGAATGCTTTGCCTTTCCTTGATCTGGAAAGAGTGAGGATCTGATTTTTTTTTTTTTAAGATTTATTTATTTAGTGTATGTGAGTACACTGTAACTATCTTTAGACACATCAGAAGAGGGCATCAAATTCCATTATAGATGGTTGGGAACCACTATGTGGTTGCTGGGAATTGAACTCAGAACCTCTGGAAGTCAATGCTTTTAACTGCTGAGCCATCTCTCCAGCCCCTGAGGATCTGATTTTTAAAGGACTACTCTGAGCTTCAATAAGAGATCAGGGGGTCGTCACAATGTCATCAGGCTAGGCAATTACTATATAGGAAGGATAGTCCAAAATGGAATCCCCTAGGAGCTCTCAAAGGAGGAGAATCAGGGGTTCCGGCTAGGACTCCATTAGCATCCTTTAATCCTGATAACTACACTATCTCTAACTATCATACACACAGCAAACACTAAGTACTATGTACCACTGTAGGACTTCTGCACATAAATCAATATCCTCTTTATTCTTCCCAGTGATAATCATGATTATTCCTGATCATAGTTACTGGACATTCCTGGTATGATGACTTCAGGAGTTGGAGGCCTCTCATTCTCTTTACAGCCCCCAGCTCAGGGTTAAGCTTGGCTGTAAGGTCTAGTGTCTGCTCTTTAGGATAGCTTAGCACCCAGTCTGTATCCATGCTGTGTCTGTGGACTCCCGCAGAGATGTTGCTCATTCTAGTAAAACAAACTAAAACCAAAGCAAATCAAACCAAACCAAACAAACAAACAAAAATACAGCCAGTTCTGTGGCCAGTTCCAAACTAAGTACAAAAGCTGGGCTTTTTAGTGACCAGCAAGGGCGCCCCATGTGTTGTAGGGAGGACGGACTCCAGCTTCGGACTGGTATGGCAGTCTTGGAGAGCTGGCTGACAGATAGAGGGCTCTCCTAGAGCCCCAATGCATAGAAGGCATCTCTGTCACTCCAGGATTAGGTACTGAGTTTGAGGGGCTGGTTCTATACAAACACCCAGCTTACTGGAGGAATTGTCTCTGAGATAACTTATCACATTCTATAGCACAGCTAGAAAACTATTGCTGATAACAATTAACTGGTATGTCTTACAAAGAAATAATAAGTATGCCAATTTGGGGAGGGCAGGGTTTATTTCATTCACACTTCCATATAACAGTTTATCATCTAAAACAGAGCAAGAACCTAGAGGGAGGAGTTGATGCAGAAGCCATGGGAGAAGTGTTGCTTACTGATACTCATGGCGTGCTCACTCTGCTGCCTTTTTTTTTTTTTTTTTTTTTTTTTTTTTTTTTTTTTAAATTTATTTATTTCATGTATGTGAGTACACTGTTGCTGTCTTTAGACACACCAGAAGAGGGCATCAGATCCCATTACAGATGGTTGTGAGCCACCATGTGGTTTCTGGGAATTGAACTCATGACCTCTGGAAGAGCAGTCAGTGCTCTTAACCACTGAGCCATCTCCCCAGCCCTTTTTTTTTTTTTTTTTTTTTTTTTTTTTTTTTTTTTTTTAAAATCACTCTGCTGCCTTACAGAACCCAGAACCATCAGTCCAGGGGTGAGACCACCCACCTCAATCACTAATTAAGAAAATGCCCTACAGACTTGCTTATAGCCTAATCTAATAGGAATATTATTTTCAATTGTGATTCCCTCCTCTCAGATGACTCTGGACTCTGTCAAGTTGGCATAAAATTACCCAGGACAGGGTATAGGGTAAGACAGAAGTCAGGACTTTCAGGTGGGTTACCTTGAGGAAGGTAAGGAACAGGAGGTTAGAAGCTGTGAAGTCCAAGGCTAGATATTGAGGCCCAAGGCATCCAGGGAGGCAGTGATCCCAGGGTCAACACCAGCCCATCATCCCAAGTGCTCTTAGAGCTTGGAATAATATTTTTAGACTCTCTATCTGCTTCTGTCCCTTCCATGTACATACTAACATACTGAATAACACTGACTATTAAAACCTACATAGCATCCAGTAAATGCCAGGCCCTGTGCTAAACATATAACATTCATGCTCTCATGCAAGACTGGCAACAGCCTTCCCTATTTGGTAGGGCCTATATTTGTGTGTTTGAAAAGTTGACTAATCTGGTATAAATCAATTTTAGCAATCTGTTCAGAGACATACAGATCAGAAGAATCAGATAAGGTACGAATTCAATGGTCAGACTCTGGAGCCCCGAACTTCCAATGAGAAAAGACCCACTTCTGAGCTTGAGTGAATGGAGAGTAGCCCAGGGCAAATCCATCTTAGCTCAATCCCCTATGTAGCACAGGCCTCCAGGGAGGCAGTGACCACAGGCTAGGAGACATTGGCTCTGCCTTCATACAGATAGCACGCCTAGGGGCCTGTGTGGGCTATGGAAATTGAGCAATTTTTCACTTAAAATCATCTGAAAACAAACTTCAATGTCTTCAAAATTATATATTCACGGAACATTCCTAGACTCTGGGATAGGATTAGATGGTAATGATTTAATTGATGGTTAAGTGTGTGGATAAAATGAGTGTGCTGAATTCTTCCCGTAATTATCTCTCAGAGGAGCCCTGGCAGCTGTAATTACTGTCTGAGGCCAAAATTATAAACCAGCTGTAGTTTTAAGCAAAATATGTTGCAGCCTCTGCTGGATCTTTAAGGAAAAGTCGGTCACTACCAGCACAGGCATCCCTGTAGGACCAGTCAAAGGGGAGCAGAGCCTCGGGGAGGGAATGTATCCTCCCGCTCGGGATTTCCTGAATCCCTGCCCATTGCTGTCACTGTGCACTGCTCTTCTTGCTCTTCCTTGCTACAGGAAATCTTTTCTCCCGTTCATTCTGTTGTCAGGAAGAGTTTTCAGATCAGTTAGCAGTTACTGGCTCTGTGCCCTAGAGGCTAGACAGTAGACTCAACGAGCTGGTGGGGCACTCGTAAGTCAACTCAGTGCTGGTGCTGCAGCTCTTACATCTAGGAAGATCTGTGGCAACATGACAGTTCCAGGTCTGTACCTCGCTGGGGACCCATTGGCCAACTTACATTCTCCGTCTACATTGGCCAGAATAGACAGGAATGACTGACTGCCTCCACGGATGGATCTGGTGAGTCTAATCAAGACCAAGTACTCTTCAAAAGCTCAGTTCTAGTTTGATAGTTATGCAAATCATTATATGTTAACGCAACACCAACCACAGAAATCTGGAGATGAATGGAAATGAAGGAATTCCTCTGGTGTGCCTCTTGAAGTTGATATTTGCTCATCAAATTTGTAGATTCTCACCATTTTATGCCTAAAGTCTTCATTAAAAATAATCAGTCCTTGAAATAGACTTTCCACTGTGAATGCATAATGGGACACCGTGACCTTCTTCTAATGTGGTGTATGACACTACAACTGCTCTCTTCCTCCTTAGCATTTTAAGAATTGTTTTTATGTATAAAACAATGTTCTAGGTGCTACAGGTAAGCCGAGAAATGTCAAGACATACAGAGCAGACAGTCCCCATTACCATACTTCTGTGGCTTTTGGGTGATCCTGGACTTGACTTTGAACTCAGTAACAATCAAGTCTGTGACATCAGGAGGTGCATCCAGAGGAGAACAGTTCAGGGTTAAGCAGACAAGCTACATTTGACGAGAATACATTTGAGCTACTGACTTAATAGCTGAATTGGCCAGAGACACTTATCCTTGTCATCCCTACAGCCTCTCAGCTGTTCAGCATTCCTGGTGTGCTTTCCATGCTTACAGGTTGTGCTTGTCTGTGATTCAATGATACCCCAAAATATGGGTCATGAGTTCTATCCTTGGTACCCAGAACTCTAGCTAGGTACGAATCACACAGAACACAGTACCAGGTGACATCAGAACTGTTACTAAACAAACTATGTCTACTTAGCTATGGGGGATAAAATCAGCATTTGCCTTAGTTTGGCAAAGTGTCAGGCACTTGTTCAGAAATATTTGTTTTAGCCAAAAGAATAAGTCTTAAAATGTTATGGAGGATGAAGCCAGCTACGATGGACTAATCACTGTCTAGGGGTAGGCCAAAGACTTCCAACTCTATTCTCAAAGGGGAAAGAAGGTAAATTTCAAGTGTTCTCCTTTAAGTGAGGATACTGGACAGTAGAATGGTGAAATTCTACAACACAATGAACAATCTCAGCTTCCAGGAGTGCCCCCACAGGATCCATTCACGCTACCCATTTGTATGTCTCTTCTTGTACAGCCGCTTTCTTTTGGGAGGTAGTAGGAACACTTCATTCTTATTGGATCACTTATTTGTTTCTCGGTGTATGAACCTTGTTTGGAATTGTTTGACCCTAAACATTTATTGGCAGAATACATCCATAAGCCCCTGACGAGGTAGGTGCATTGGTTCTCAGTGGCCAGGAGAGGGCAGCAAAGAGTAGCAGAGTGATGATAGCCAATCTCCAGCTCTCTGCCCTCTCCTTCCAGCTAAAGGGGAGAGATGCTTGGTATGGTACAAAGGTCCCACAACTCACAGTATTTGTGAACACCGAGGGTAGTGGGACTGGAGAAATTTCCTGACACGTATCTATTGAATCTTAGTGTTACAAAGGAGGGAAACCATTTGACTGAAAGCTGGAGAAGCCAATGTCAAGTGCTGGGATGGAGGTATGCAATGAATTGAAAAATAGATTTAGCATCTCATGGGCAGAGAATGGGGATTTTTAAAAAAAGCTCCTTATCTTCCATTTCCACCAGATAAAAGAGTATTGATAGCCATATTCTGAGATGTTACAGGCTACAGTGGGGCAATGGCCATTAAGGGTTTCTAGTCAGACCATCTCTTGTGTAGACAGGTTCCATGGAACCTACTGGTATGGGAAGGACATGGATCTGTTCTTGACTTGCTTCTATGTGGTACCATGCTGGCTCGAGCCTTTCTGAATCCTAAGAAGAGTCTTGAGTTGAGGGTAAACTTTGAGTGGACAGGGAGAGGCATCAGGAAGGTTGGACAGGTCTTGCTAGGGAAGGAGATGGTGTTTTTAATGGTGTCTCTCAGAGGCAATTCATCTTTAGAGTTAGGCCTCTTTTGTACACATTGTTTCAATAACTAGCATATGTATGGCCATGAAATGTAAGTGGAAAGACTGACAGGGGTCTGAGGAGATTTTCCCTTGTTTCCTAAAAGTCACAAGAAGTATAGTTTTACCACTTCCCCTGAAGTCTGATGTCACTTGTCTGAAGATGAAACAAAGGAGAGATGTCCACCATCTTGGCATCATCCTCAGCTGCTGAATCTCCAATCCCTTACCTCTTATCTTCTTTCTAGACCCTATGGCCAGATAACACATATTTTCCTTGCTGAATATGTTGAGTTGTAGAATTTTTGATGTTTATATCAAAAGTAATCCAATGACTATATCTCATAGCTAAGCCATGTTGAGGACTTGTCAGATACTGTCTCTTTAGCAAAACTGCCTGGAAGCATGTCCTCATGACTGGATGGGTCTCTGCACTAGGGTGATGGCTAGCTTTGGGAGCCTCTGCTCTTTACTGGATGTTCCCTTATGGATAACTTCTGCTCAGCTACATACTTTGGCTTTTCAGGTTTTCACCCTCAGATACATAGCTTTCTAGAAAAGCACCGCCCATTAATGTATGTGCGATTCTAAGTGGTCTGCTGACCTGCCAATGATGCCTACAAGGCTATAACACTACCCAAGGACATTCTGCTAAAACCCATGAAGAATGCATTCTGATACATTTCAAATAGCTGAGCTTTTCACCTTATCTCTTGTGATTTAATAGAGCCTTCTTGTTTTAATATTCCTTTCCTTCCATATTCAACTTAATGTCATTCATATCAAATAGTATCACAGGTTATTTGATTCTGTTGGCTCCCTACCTTCTGCTTTAAATCCCTACCTTCAGGATTTAATATTGATGAAGTTAGTTAACCAACTTTGAGGATATATAGCCACATGACTGATGGAATCTCTTCTGCTTCCATAAGAAGGAAAGCTTCTGTCCATGATTGTTTTATGTTTATGTTATATTATTGATTGTGTGTGTACATGTATGTGTGCCTACAGCCTTGTAGGAATCACTGGTGTCCAAGCAGGCAGGTCAGGAGACCACTTAGAAGCACATGTATATAAGTGGGCAGTGCATTCCTGGATGATCTGTTTCTTGGACAGAAAATTATTCCTTTAGTTATCTGCAAGTCAAGATATTGGGGAAAGCTTTGTGATCAGAATTCCGACAGCATGCTCTCTGGAGGGGACCCAGCTAGGGCCTAAGATCAGTGGAGCAGCTGGGACAGAAGTCTTCCCACCTGCCGCCATTTGCACTGGGAAGCTGGGAAACTTCACAGTGTTCTGTGCATAGCCTACCAGGAGAGAATGATCTCCCAGCAGTGCTTTCACTTTTGAGCTCAGAGGAGTAAGGACACAGGCTTGCAAGCCCACAGGAGGAAAAACTCCAGTCAGAGACAACAACACCAACTAGCACCGGAGATAACCAGAGAACAAAAGGCAAGCACAAGAACCCTACCAACAGAAAACAAGGCCATATGGCAACATCAGAACTCAGTTCTCCCACCACAGAAAGTCCCAGATACTCCAACACACTGGAAAAGCAAGAGTTGGATTTAAAACCCTATCTCATGATGCTGATAGAGGGCTTCAAGAAAGACTCAAGTAACTCCCTTAAAGAAATACAGGAGAACATCGGTCAACAGGTAAAAGCCGTTAAAGAGGAAACACAAAAATCCCTTAAAGAAATACAGGAGATCATGGGTCAACAGGCAGAAGCCCTTAAAGAAGAAACACAAAAATCCCTTAAAGAATTACAGGAAAACACAAATAATCAAGTGAAGGAACTGAACAAAACCATCCAGGATTGAAAAGTGGAAATAGAAACAATAAAGAAATCACAAAGTGAGATATCTCTGGAGACAGAAAACCTTGGAAAGAATTCAGGAGTCATAGATGACCAGCATCAACAACAGAATACAAGAGATAGAAGAAAGAACCTCAGGTGCTCAAGATACCATAGAAAACATTGACTCAAAAGTCAAAGAAAATGTATAAAGCTGGTAACTCAAAACATCCAGGAACTCCAGGAAACAATGAGAAGACCAAACCCAAGGATTATAGGTATAGACAAGAGTGAGGATTTACATCATAAAGGCCCAGTAAATATCTTCAACAAAATTATAGAAGAAAACTTCACTAAGCAAGAGAAAGAGATGCCCATGAACATACAAGAAGCCTTCAGAACTCCAAACAGACTGAACCAGAACAGAAACTCCTCCCAGCACATAATAATGAAAACACCAAATTCACCAAACAAAGACAGAATATTAAAAGCAGTAAGGGAAAAAGGGCAAGTAACTTGTAAAGGCAGACCTATCAGAATCACACTAGACTTCTCACCAGAGATGATGAAAGCTAGAAGATCCTGGGCAGACCTCATACAGACCCTAAAAGAACACAAATGCCAGCCCAGGCTACTATACCCACCAAAACTCTCAATCATCATAGATGGAGAAACTAAGATATTCCCTGATAAAACCAAATTTGTACAATATCTGTCCATAAATCCAGCCCTATAAAGGATAATTGATGGAAAATGCCAACACAAGGAGGGAAACTACACCCTAGAAACAGGAAGAAAGCAATCTTTTCCCAACAAACCCAACAGAAGATACCCACACAAACATAAAAATAACATTAAAAATAACAAAAAGCAACAATCACTATTCCCTAATATCTCTTAACAACAATGGACTCAACTCCCCAATAAAAAGACATAGACTAATGAAATATCTCATGTAAATCTTCAATTTTATCAGAAAATGTTTGCAATTCCCTTTTTAATTAATTTAGTAATTTCTTTTATGTCTACCATTTTATCTGCATTATTTTTCATGATAATCTTCAATTTTAATATGTCTTTCTATATACTTCCTCTATTTTATCAGAAATGTTTCCAATGTAAATCTTTGATTTTATCACAAATGTTTCTAATTCCACCTTCAGTTAATTTAGAAAGAATGTTTACATCAACCATTCTTTATGTAAAATTTCCATGAAATAGTTAATTTTAATGTGCTTATCTATTTATTTCTTGAATTTTATCAGAAATATTTTCCATGTGAATCTCCAATGTTATCTGAAAATGTTTATAATTCCACCTTCAATCAACTTAGAATTATCTTTATGACTCTGACTTTATCTATATAATTTCTATGATAATCTTTAATTTTAACATTTTTTCTATATAGTTCTACAATTTTATCAGAAATATTTTCCATGTAAATCTTCAAGTTTATCAGAAAATTCCTAAGTATTCAACTTAGGAATACTTTTATGTCTATTACTATATCTATATAAAATTTTTCATGATACTTTTCAATTCTAACATGTTTTTCTACATTTTTTTTACAATTTTATCAGAAATATTTTCCACATAAATCTTCAATTCTATCCTAAAATGTTTCTATCCCATATTTCAATTAATTTAGCAATGTTTTACATGTCTACCACTTTACTCCTTAATTTTCCATGAAAATTGTCAATTTCAATGTGTTTATCTGAAATATTTTCTATGTAAATCTTTAATTTTATCATAAAGTGTTTTTACTTCCTTTTTTTTTTTTTTTTTTTTGGTTTTTTGAGACAGGGTTTCTCTGTGTAGCCCTGGCTGTCCTGGAACTCACTCTGTAGACCAGGCTGGCCTCGAACTCAGAAATCCACCTGCCTCTGCTTCCCAAGGGCTGGGATTACAGGTGTGTGCCACCATGCCTGGCCTACTTCCCTTTTCTTTTCTTTTCTTTTCTTTTTTTTTTTTTTTTTTTTTTTGGTTTTTTCAAGACAGGGTTTCTCTGTATAGCCCTGGCTGTCCTGGAACTCACTCTGTAGACCAGGCTGGCCTCGAACTCAGAAATCCGCCTGCCTCTGCCTCCCAGAGTGCTGGGATTACAGGCGTGCGCCACCACTGCCCGGCTCTACTTCCCTTTTCAATAAATAAAAAAATAAAAAATAAATTTAAAAAATGACTTCTGATAGCATAGGAAATAACACTAAGACTCAACAGATTAGGACTTCATGAAATTGAAGTTTCTGCACAGTACAATATCAGCAGAATGAACAGGTTACAGAATAGAAGAAAATTTTACCAATGATACTCCAGAGAGGGAACTAATATCCAAAATTTATAGAGAGCTGCAGAATTCAATACCAAACAACAGTAACACCTTCTAAGAATATGTGTCCCACTGAAAAGGACAGTTCTTAAAAGAAACACTAATAGTCACAACCCATCATTTCTGATTACTGCTCAGCCCTCCAGAGTGTCAAAGGGCAACATGTGGAGAGAAAGAGTTTGCCACCTGTCTCATGAATTCATCATTTTCTCAACATAAACTAAGCAAACCCAATCCAACATAACCCTGCCTCTGAAGACATGTTCATGCTCACTCCTGTGGGTTTTCCTGTGTTCAGGAGAGGCAATGAGTTTGACCAGTTTTATCAGACACCAGCACACCTTACTCAACAGCAGGAAGGCCTCTTGCTCTGGGAACTTCTGGGTTCACACAGTTGGTTTGCCTCTTTGTCATGTCTGCACTCTCTATCTTCTCTCTCTTCATTTCTGTCCTTTTTGTAACTAGTGTTGATCCTGGCACTCCTAACCCCCCTCCCTCTACCCCCCGAGCATTGGGATTACAGGCATTTGCCACCATGTTCTGTTGTTTTATACTGTACAAAGAAACCCAGGTCTTTGTACAGGAGGCAGGCACTCTACATATGGAGCTACATGCCCAGCCCCCACAGTTTCTTCATGTATCACAGCAGAACATGATTGGTATCACTCTTTTTAGCTCGACTCCATGCGGTTTTATTCACACTGTGATGGAGGGTCTCTCATCTGATGCTTTTGCAAACAGTCTAGCTGTCTTCCAATGGGATGGATCCCATCTCTGCTTGTGTTATTTTTGTTTTTCTAGTATTGTTTCTACTCAGGAGATCACCACCATTGAAGGTTTCATTTTCAGCACAGCTAGATTTCAAAATCCTATGTATAAACAAGTGTCCAGAGCAAACACTTGCAAATCCTTGGCTTCTGGACATGTCCGAAGCCACACCAGTTCTGGTGAATGCTTGGGTTGCAAGTATGACAGGTTCATTCATGATTGTTTAATACACATTTGGAAGGGCCTGCTTGAGACGATTTAAATATTCATGAATAATAACAACAGTGGATTCTTATAGAAGCTCCAGAGAAGGAACCATGATGAGGAATGGATGCCGGATTTTCCTTTGCCATCCAAGATAATCCCCAGGACCTTAGCATTAGAACCTCTACAGTGTTTTGAACTGGCTTCTGGATTAATAAAACTAAGATGTTAGTTTACTGCTTCTCTGGCCTCCTTTACCACTGAGGTTCCTTATCTATTAGTTTACACACATCTCTTCTCATCATAGGTCTGTCATGCTCACTATTACCTTTCCTCATGGCGCACAGAGCCTTCTCCATTCTCTCTGGAAAATCTGATGATTTCTGGTTTTGCTGATGACTCATTGGCCATGTTCCTGATATTTCCAAGTGACAATATAACACATTTGCTATACTATACCATGGTGTATCAGATGGTTCCATCGACCATAGAACACCCCAGAGTGGCTGCTGGAAGCATGGCCCCCTTCTTCTGTGGCCAGGCACATATACTTTATAAACCTTAGTGCTTAGGATGCCTCTTCAACTGGTAAGACGAGGTCTGGCCACGTGCAGGTGAGCCTGAGCAGGTGCTGTGGGTCACATGACCCAGCGTGGGTTTGCCTTCTCTGTATGAACCCCTATTCACCTGTTCCTCTTCTCCATGCTCTTGGAGCTCGTGGTTTCTCTTCGCAGTGTCAGGCTTGCCTTGACTTGTGTTTTTCATGATGGCAGTTCCTGTGGCAGGGTGTGAACTCTACTCCCTAGAATTGCTTTCCTCGGAGCCTCAGCTCCTAGGTGTGGACCGCTCCTGTGCATCGGTCCTAAGGCTGACCCCTTGGTTGGTTTGGAAACCTGACCGGATCTTCTCTTCTCCCAGGTGTCCCGCACTCCCATACAGCTTCCTCAGCCTCCTTTCCTGTTTTCTCAGAATGCTAACATTTATATTTTAAACTAGATAGAGATCTCACTCCATCAGGAAACTAGTGGGTTGAGTTACTTTTCCTTTTTTCTATGTAGTACACAAGCCTGCAATGCCTTTACTGGTCAGTATCAATCCAATCTATATACTGTCTTCCATTCTTTGCTGGCATTTTGTTCTCTCTACTGAACTGGTGTTTTATTTCTTCAGACAGATACCTTTTCTGAGTGTTTTGGGGGTTGTTTGACTGCAAACAAGAGGCACCAGAAACAAAACAAAACCCACCAAAACAAACAAACAAACAAACAAACAAAAAGCATTGCATGCTTGATGAGTGGTGAGGCTGTCTCTTGCACCAGCACCAGGCCTTTAGAGTTTTAGAACAAACGTTCAAAGCTTGCTCACAGCTGGACTTGCTGAGCTTGTGAGCCTTGAACTGGACCTGGGAGGAGATGGGTTAGTAGAGGAAAAAGCTTCTGTGTTGAGAGCTGATGCTGAAATCCGAGATGAAATCTGAACAAAAATGTGACATCTAATAGTTAGGGTGGGATGTGGGCATGTGAGGTCTGATCTGGGGAGTGCAGTCTCAAGCCCAGAGCAAAGAATGAGAGGGAGAGGGAAAGGGAGAGGGGGAAGGGGAAGGGGAGGGAAGGAGGGAGATGGGTCATTGTAGATAATCTAGAGAAGGTGGATGAGAGAGTAAGAGTGGGGTCTAGAGCAGTGGTTTCCCACCTTCCTAACACTGTAGCCCTTTAATACAGCTCCTCATGCTGTGATGCCTCCCAACCATAAAGTTATTTTGTTGCTACCTCATAATTGTCATTTTGCTACTGTTACAAATCATAATGTAAATATCTGAAATGCAGAATAACAGATAAGAGACACCCCAATGGGGTCTTGACCTACAGGTTGAAAACTTCTGGTCCAGAGGCTAGCAAAAGGCCCAGTAGGGCCAAAATGGGAAAGTGGATCTTTTAATGCTGGATAGACAAGGGCAGAGCTGCTTCCATAATACTTGAGCATACGAAAACCCAGGTAACAAGGAAGCTCTGGGGACAGGAAGCAGGAAGTGATGTCCTACTTCCGGTAGATGGGGGAAGTCCTGAGTGGGTACTGCAAATGTTGGGTTCTTTGTTCCTGGCTTGAAAGCAGCCGATCATGGAATAACACATATGCCATGGAGGCAAGAAAGCACCATGATGAACCTGTTAGTGGGGGTGGGGCATACTGCACACACTCAGAAGTGGGCAGAATTTACAGGTAGAGCCTCAGAGCAGGTATCCCCTCTTTCTCCTGTTTCAAGCCAGTCTCCCTCGGCCTTTTCTTACTCTATGTAATATCCACACTTCTTGCTTTGGGGAGGGAAAATCCATCCCACCCCATGACCTTTTCGAGCTACTAGCCTATCTCTCCCTCCTCCTTTTCCATGAAGACACTTGAAGGAGTCATCTATAGCCATGGCCTCTACCTGCTTACTTTCCAATCCCACCTTCTTTGTCTCCTTTCCTTCCAATCAGAATGCCTCTAGATAGCACTGTTCCCTTGAAACTGCTTTCCTCAGTAAGAGGCAACCACAAAACCTCATGTAGTCAGTCTAGCCTGTGTTCAGAATGACAAAGCAGCTTAGGGGTAGCACATGATGTTGAGGAGTAATTTTATGTCTACATGTAGGTTCACACATGTGCACAGGCATGGACATGTTTATATCCATATGTAACACCCAGAAATACACAGGCATGTGGCGGCACGAGGACAACCTCAGGTGCTGATTGTCAGCCACCTCCCCTACTTTGTCTTTTGAGACAGAGCCTCTCATTTGGCTTGGAATTCACCACGTAGGCTAGTCTGGCTGAGATAGGAATCCACCTGTCTTAGTTTCCTAGCAGTGGGATTTTAAGCACACGGCACCACTTCTGGGTGTTTAAATGGGTTCTGGGGAACAACCACAGTTTTCATGCTATCAGGGGAAACTCATGATTGACTAAGTTATTTCCCTAGTCCATGGAACAATTTAAAAATATTATCAAATTGAGATAGAAATTTATTTGAGCAGCTGTTAGGCCTTTAATTTGCATGGCCTCCTGTGTGTAGTGCTATTAATGAAATTGTGTTTCTTTCCCTGGACCCTGTTCTTCCACCAACTCCTTGTTCTGATGGTCTTGTCTGCCTAAGATCCTGAGACTTGCTGATCCTCTTCCAGATTCTTGTTCTCCTTGACACGCTTGTCCTCATTGGGGAGGGTGGCAAGATCTGGACCTGACCAGTCTGAATTGAGGTCCCTTCTCTTCACATTAAGGCCACAGCTGAGTCTAGAGTCATCTAATACAGATACCCAGGACATCTGACTACAATCGTCCTCAGTTCAGGAAAAGCTTTTCA